>NC_140590.1:63342548-63780048 GCF_964204655.1 Triturus cristatus
TGTAAGGTGTCTAACACTTTGGAATAATACCCCCATCCCATTTATGGGGATGAGGATATTATCCCTCCCTTCTAGAGGGAGAAGACATGTTGAAACTTACTTACCCGGTTAAAGTTAACCAGAGCCCCAGCGTCACAAAATGGATGCTGCTGCCACGACACAAGTCTGACCTCCTGCTGCTGGGAGTGATCCCAGCACGGGAGGCTTGCACAATAGGTTTCCTGCCTTGGGAGGTGCGAGCACCACCCCAGACAGGCCTTAGTGTATTGGGGCAGGGAGGTATGAATGAAACGAGACACTGCCTGGGGCACACAAGGTGTCCCATGCATAGTCCAGTTCAAACCGGTGCTGGGGCACACCAGCCCCAGCCCTGGCGCGAAACTGGACAAAGGGAAGGGGGTGTAACCACCCCCCTCCCAGGTCCCACCCATAAGGCGTGACCTAGCAGGCAACCCAGCCCCCCAGATTAGTATAAGAGTGGTAGCTGGGCCCCAGGAGATTAGATTATCCTGAACCTGCATCTTGAACAGAAACTCTGGACCTTCGACATTCGACGAAAGAAGAAGACTGAAGAATCTCCCTTGTAGCCAAGGAGTGGCTACCCTGTGCAAACAGGCACCATCAAGAGACTTACCCTTTGATTTGCTGAAGTTCTACAAGGGACCAACTGCAGAGCCCGACCAGAGCCTTGACTTCCAGACTTCTCCGACCCTGATCCACATCCACAGCCGAGCTGAGATCCGTGGAGGCGACGAGAGACGTGGGACGGGCTACCTGGGAAAAGTGGCGAGTATCTTCCAGCGCAGCTTCTGAGGTACCCTCGAAGTTGTGCACTGGGGATTGAGAAGCCCCAACCCCAAGCACCATCTGCAACCAAGATCAGCCCCCCACACTCCACGAGTCCTGCGTGGGGCCCTTCTGCATTTACCTGCTTGCCGCGTCTGTCCGGTTGCTTGCCCGTTGGCTAGCGGCCTTTGCGACGACACACCTTTAAATCTTCACTGCTGGTTTGGCTCCTCCAGACTGGCTCCCGCTTCTTTGCAAAAGAGAAGCACCCCAGACCTTCCTGGTCAGCACCAGAAGCAAGTCCTCCGTTCTTCGTGGGTTCCGCTTGCCAAGGCTTGGTGAGTCCTAGTTCGACTTCGACGCCGCCGACAGCAAGAGCCTTCGTGGGACAGCTCGCCTCCTGGTCCTGGTTGTCCTCGACTTCTCCTGGTACCCGTGGCTGCTGCGACAAGCTTCACCTCTTCGCCTGCAATCTTCACGACATCGCCTGGTTCCTTCCTGGTTCCACGTGGTCACTGGCTAGTGACCTTGACTCTGTCCCTTCTGCTTGCAGGTACCCTTCCTTCTTGATCCCGGCCTTGGGATCCACCGGACACTCTGCACTGACTGCCTGTCAGCAACTTTCCTTCAGGCATCCATAGAAGTCCACGACGAAACCCGAGGTAAGTTCACACCTATGCAACCGCAGCCTGTGGGCTAGGTAAATGGGGTACTTTGGTGCTCACAAGGGTAGTGACTATCCTAGGGTCTAGTTTCCGAGTCTCGACTTTCTAGTTGCTCCAGAAGTGTCCTAAAACTGCTTATTTCAGAACTGTACTATTTCTATCGATTATACGCATTACGCGTGAGTGTTTTCACTCTGTACCTGAATCCCGTGGGCCTCCCACTTCCTAACTGTTGGTGGTGTAGTGTAGCCCCAGCGATTCCCTAGGCCTAGGCCTATCCTGTTTCCGTACCAGTGGTCCTTATACCACTTCTTTAGTATATGGTTTGCGTGGCCCGTAGGGCCTAACTGTATTACTTACCTGTGTGACTTAATGTATGCTTAATTAAGACTGTGTTGTACCTACCTCGAATCTCATAAAGAGTGCTGAGGGTTTGACTAGAATAAATACACTTTATTTTATATACATATCTGTTGTGGTGTCCTTTCATTTGGTATTCAAGGGATTATATATGGTATCACAGATGGCTTCACATGCCATTCAGAGTTTAGCCTAAGACTGCTCTTGTCCATGCTACCACTAGGATAGCTGGTCTATAAGGTTGACATTACAACCAATCACCATAAGGGTTGTTTGGACTGATATAAGGTGTACACTAGAACTAGTGACATCATACATCAGGCCAACCTCTCACAGCGAGAGCCCCCCATCCTGCAAGCCAGCCGAGGGTCCGGGCGCTGGAGAAGGGTGTCCACCGGGGCCCGGAGAGGCTCTCCCCAGCCTGGCTAGGCTTCAGTAGCTTGGCCCGGACCAGGGGCTTGTGCTCCATCCCAGTGTCCCAGGGTGCGGGAGCCCCCCCGTCCTGCAAGCCAGCCGAGGGTCCATGCGGTGGGGAAGGGTGTCCACCGTGGCCTGGGGAGGCTCTCCCTGGCCTGGCTAGGGTTCGGAAGCTGGGCCCGGACCTGGGGCTTGTGCTCCGTCCCAGTGTCCCAGGGTGCGGGAGCCCCCTGTCCTGCAAGCCAGCCGAGGGTCCGGGCGCTGGGGAAGGGTGTCCACCGGGGCCCGGGGAGGCTCTCCCCAGCCTGGCTAGGGTTCAGAAGCTGGGCCCGGGTCCAGGGCTTGTGCTCCGTCCCAGTGTCCCAGGGTGCGGGAGCCCCCCGTCCTGCAAGCCAGCCGAGGGTCCGGGCGCTGGGGAAGGGTGTCCACCGGGGCCCGGGGAGGCTCTCCCCAGCCTGGCTAGGGTTCGGAAGCTGGGCCTGGGTCCGGGGCTTGTGCTCCGTCCCAGTGTCCCAGGGTGCGGGAGCCCCCTGTCCTGCAAGCCAGCCGAGGGTCCGTGCACTGGGGAAGGGTGTCCACCGGGGCCCGGGGAGGCTCTCCCCGGCCTGGCTAGGGTTCTGAAGCTGGGACCGGGCCCGGGGCTTGTGCTCCGTCCGGCAGGCCCCTGGGGTGCGGGAGCCCCCCGTCCTGCAAGCCAGCCGAGGGTCCGGGCACTGGGGAAGAGTGTCCATCATGGCCCGGGGAGGCTCTCCCCAGCCTGGCTAGGGTTCGGAAGCTTGGCCCGGACCAGCGGCTTGTGCTCCGTCCCAGTGTCCCAGGGTGCGGGAGACCCCCATCCTGCAAGCCAGCCGAGGGTCCATGCGCTGGGGAAGGGTGTCCACCGTGGCCCAGGAGGCTCTTCCTGGCCTGGCTAGGGTTCGGAAGCTGGACCCGTACCCGGGGCTTGTGCTCCGTCCCAGTGTCCCAGGGTGCGGGAGCCCCCTGTCCTGCAAGCCAGCCGAGGGTCCGGGCACTGGGGAAGGGTGTCCACCGGGCCCCGGGGAGGCTCTCCCTGGCCTGGCTAGGGTTCGGAAGCTGGGCCCGGACCCGGGGCTTGTGCTCCGTCCCAGTGTCCCAGGGTGCGGGAGCCCCCCGTCCTGCAAGCCAGCCGAGGGTCCGGGCGCTGGGGAAGAGTGTCCACCGGGGCCCGGGGAAGCTCTCCCCAGCCTGGCTAGGGTTCGGAAGCTGGGCCCGGGTCCGGGGCTTGTGCTCCGTCACAGTGTCCCAGGGTGCGGGAGCCCCCCATCCTGCAAGCCAGCCGAGGGTCCGGGCACTGGGGAAGGGTGTCCACCGGGGCCCGGAGGGGCTCTCCCCAGCCTGGCTAGGCTTCGTAAGCTTGGCCCGGACCAGGGGCTTGTGCTCCGTCCCAGTGTCCCAGGGTGCAGGAGCCCCCCTGTCCTGCAAGCCAGCCGAGGGTCCATGCGCTGGGGAAGGGTGTCCACCGTGGACCAGGGAGGCTCTCCCTGGCCTGGCTAGGGTTCGGAAGCTGGGCCTGGACCCAGGGCTTGTGCTCCGTCCCAGTGTCGCAGGGTGCGGGAGCCCCCTGTCCTGCAAGCCAGCCGAGGGTCCGGGCACTGGGGAAGGGTGTCCACCGTGGACCAGGAAGGCTCTCCCCAGCCTGGCTAGGGTTCGGAAGCTGGGCCCGGGTCCAGAGCTTGTGCTCTGTCCCAGTGTCCCAGGGTGCCGGAGCCCCCCGTCCTGCAAGCCAGCCGAGGGTCTGGGCGCTGGGGAAGGGGATCCACTGGGGCCCGGGGAGGCTCTCCCCAGCCTGGCTAGGGTTCGGAAGCTGGGCCCGGGCCTGGGGCGTTGTGCTCCGTCCGGCAGGCCCCCGGGTGCGGGAGCCCCCCGCCCTGCAAGCCAGCCGAGGGTCTGACCGCTGGGGAAGGGTGTCCATCGTGGCCCGGGGAGGCTCTCCCCAGCCTGGCTAGGGTTCGGAAGCTTGGCCCGGACCAGGGGCTCGTGCTCCGTCCCAGTGTCCCAGGGTGCGAGAGCCCCCCGTCCTGCAGGCCAGCCGAGGGTCAATGCGCCGGGGAAGGGTGTCCACCGTGGCCCGGGGAGGCTCTCCCTGGCCTGGCTAGGGTTCAGAAGCTGGGCCCGGACCCGGGGCTTGTGCTCCGTCCCAGTGTCCCAGGGTGCGGGAGCCCCCTGTCCTGCAAGCCAGCCGAGGGTCCGGGCACTGGGAAAGGGTGTCCACCGGGCCCCGGGGAGGCTCTCCCCAGCCTGGCTAGGGTTCGGAAGCTGGGCCCGGGTCCGGGGCTTGTGCTCCGTCCCAGTGTCCCAGGGTGCGGGAGCCCCCCGTCCTGCAAGCCAGCTGAGGGTCCGGGCGCTGGGGAACGGTGTCCACCGGGGCCCGGAGAGGCTCTCCCCAGCCTGGCTAGGCTTCGGAAGCTTGGCCCGGACCAGGGGCTTGTGCTCCGTCCCAGTGTCCCAGGGTGCGGGAGCCCCCCCGTCCTGCAAGCCAGCCGAGGGTCCATGCGCTGGGGAAGGGTGTCCACCGTGGCCCGGGGAGGCTCTCCCTGGCCTGGCTAGGGTTCGGAAGCTGGGCCCGGACCCGGGGCTTGTGCTCCGTCCCAGTGTGCGGGAGCCCCCCATCCTGCAAGCCAGCCGAGGGTCTGGGCGCTGGGGAAGGGTGTCCACCGGGGCCCAGGGAGGCTCTCCCCAGCCTGGCTAGGGTTCGGAAGCTGGGCCCGGGTCCGGGGCTTGTGCTCCGTCCCAGTGTCCCAGGGAGAGGGAGCCCCCCGTCCTGCAAGCCAGCCGAGGGTCCGTGCGCAGGGGAAGGGTGTCCACCGGGGCCCGGGGAGGCTCTCCCCGGCCTGGCTAGGGTTCTGAAGCTGGGACCGGGCCCGGGGCTTGTGCTCCGTCCCAGTGTCCCAGGGAGCGGGAGCCCCCCGTCCTGCAAGCCAGCCGAGGGTCTGTGCGCTGGGGAAGGGTGTCCACCGGGGCCCGGGGAGGCTCTCCCCGGCCTGGCTAGGGTTCTGAAGCTGGGACCGGGCCGGTGAGCAGGGGTGGCTGGCTTTATCTGCTACGCTGGCGGAGGCGAATTTTCTGCCCACCCCAAGTGTTGATGCCATTACCCCCATGTTACATAAGTTGTTTGTGTACTCACCAGGCTCTGGAACTCCTTGAAGTCCATGTACTCCCACCGGCGGAAGCAGAGCCATCACCTTCTCCTCCCAGGGATGGAAATGTACTGGTCTGCGGGGCCCACCACCTCCAGTGATGTTGCTCTGGGCGTAGTCGTCGTTCATTTTTCGCTTGACTGCCCTCCGCAGATCATACCACCTGGCTTGGCATTCAGTCCTGGTCCTTCTGATGGGTGTAACAGCATTCACCCTATCGACAATCCTCTGCCACAGGCGTGATTTTTCAGCTATGCTGGTCTTTCTGACCAATGTTCCAAACAGTTGTGGCTCGACTCTGATGACTTCATTGACAAGGATCTCCAGCTCCTCCCTTGTGAACTTTGGATTCTTGTCTGTGGGCATGGTGTGGGGTGAGGGTGTGGATGGTTGTGGGTGTGTGTGTCTGAATGTGAAGTTGTGTGTCTGAATGTGAAGAGGGGGTTATGTGTGAAGGAGGTTGTGTGAAGGTGTATATGTTAAGGTGTTGGTGTGTCCTCTGTAGCTGCTGTGAGTCTGTTGCAAAGGCTCATGGTTTGTGTGTGTGGGCCCTTTTTATTGGTCCATTTGTGGGTGGGCCTCAGTTTGAATTTTTGGTGGGTGTGTTATAAGGGGTGGTTGTGAGTTTGGCCCGCTGTTTGCCTGTTTGGATGTGGCCAGGTAAGTCATTTCCATGTTTTGTGCACTGTAGACGTGTTTTGTGGTGTTGTGCGAGTCGAATATACCCTCCTTGTGCTGTTTTACATTGCCTATGTACGGTGCGTACATACGCGATGTTGTGAGGTGCGTACATACGCGATGTTGGGGTACGCACCGTTCATACGCGATGATGTTGTTGTAAGATGTGTACATACACGATGATGTTGTGAGGTGCGTACATACGCGATGTTGGGGTACGCACCGTACATACGCGATGATGTTGTGGGGTGCGTACATATGCGATGTTGGGGTACGCACCATACATAAGCGATGATGTTGTTGTAAGGTGTGTACATACGCGATGATGTTGTTGTGAGGTGCGTACATACGCGATGTTGGGGTACGCACCGTACATACGCGATGATGTTGTAAGGTGCGTACATATGCGATGATGTTGTGAGGTGCGTACATACGCGATGTTGGGGTACGCACCGTACATACGTGATGATGTTGTTGTGGGGCGCGTACATATGCGATGTTTGGGTATGCACCGTACATACGCGATGATGTTGTTGTGAGGTGTGTACATACGCGATGTTGGGGTACGCACCGTACATACGCAATGATGTTGTTGTGAGGTGCGTACATACGTGATGTTGGGGTACGCACCGTACATACGCGATGATGTTGTTGTAAGGTGTGTACATACGCGATGTTGTTGTGATGTTAGGCTACGCACCGTACATACGCGATGATGTTGTTGTAAGGTGTGTACATACGCGATGTTGTTGTGAGGTGTGTACATATGCATGGGGGGGGCCTGTACGACTCGCACCCCGGGAACTTCTTTTCCCGGGATACGAGTCGTACAAAGTTTGCTTTGTAGCTGGTAAAGTCATTCCTCGTGTACGGGACGTTTTCCGTACGAATCCTAAATCGGAAAGCCGGTCCGGATCGTACTTGTACGGTCGAACTGTATTTTTAGGATTCGTTCGGAAAAGTGTCCGGGTCCGTCTCGTACAACTTTTCCCGATCTAATTCGTACGGATCGGGCCGATCCGTATGTATTTTTCACGTACGAATCGTACTTCACGGGTGGGACGGGACTTGTACGATTCGGACAGGAAAAATTACGGATACGAGTCGTACGGAAAAAAAAAGTACAGGATCGGAATCGACCCCCAAATGTGACACTATTTAGAGGGCTCTGTAACCAATGCTTTTTCCTCATCATGCACTGGAAGATTGCGTTAACTACCTGTTCAACTGTTTGGAGAATTCTCTGGAGGCTTGCCAAGAGGTAGGAAAACACTATAGAATGCTACAATAAATTACCAAATTCTGTCATGATCCCCCCAATTTAAGGGGCACTGCTGGAAATGTTATTTTTTGCCGCAAGGAGACCACCCCACTTTCTAGAAAATGAAAACAGATATGTGGCTCTTTTTCTAAAATGAGTTAGGTTCATCTAGATCCAATGTTATGAGTCAGAAAGCCCTGCTAGACAACCTCTTATTTGCTGTGGTTAGACGTATGCTTGCAATGCTTGCAATTTGAGGTGTGTCAGCCAGTCAAAACAATGTTTATTTAGACAATAGTCTCTAAACAGTTCTACAACCAATGATAGATTGAAACAATTAAAAACAGTATTTATACTTTCCCAATTCAGCAGTAATTAAAACAACATACTTTGTACAGTCTCATATCAAAATGAATAATTTATCAAAAATAGAGTACAAATAGTTACTTTCTGCAATGGGGAGCATGACTCTTTATAAAAGTTATATATATTTTAAAACTCTCTTAAAAATACTTATACAATTAAATTTCTGAAAAGGAGAGAATGTTTAACCTTATATAAATTTTAAGACCAGTTAAGATCTCTAAAATGTGGCTACTTCCCACCGAGGAAAACTTTAATTGCCCTCAAATATTTCCCCAATGCAATCGCAATCTCGAGGTTTGGCATTTCTATGAATAGCTCTACCCCCTGGGTCCGTCGCCTTATATCATATTTTAACAAAATTGGGGGAAGATATCATTTACACTGCTTTAATACTGTTACACAGTCTAACAGAATGTGCAATATGTCACCTTTAGTTCCCAATGTGCATTTACAACAACCATCTTTAAGCAACATTTTTATTTTTAGTTCTTCATTTACCAGCCATGGATTTATACCAATGCTCATTCTTAAAATCTCCTGTCTGTACCAGCGGTTTGGTAAAATATCCAAATAGGGGAACCAATTTTCATTTGCCCATGATACCCTCATAAATTGCACAGATTTTTTCTTGGCCAGATATTCCATATCTGCTCGTCTAGATGCTTCTTGGTTGTATTTTCTGAGCTCACTTTTTGTAAAATCTACATACAGGGAATCTTGACCGATTTCCACTTTTATATTCTCACAGGCCAATAATATTTTCTTCCTTGACCTCTTAGCCCATTTCAAACTACTAGTTTGGATCTCTTACCTACACCATTGGGATACTTTTTGGTTTGTCTCTGTATCCAAACGTTTCCAAAATCTAATTAGAGACATTTGTGACTGCACGCTCCAAGCAATTGTACCTATCTCGGTTCTTATAGCTTGGACCATCGACGAATGTGGCAGAGACAGTAATGTTTTCAGAGAATTTCCTTCCTCTCGGTCCCAATCCTCTTTACCATTTAAATAAAGAACTTCTGCTCCATAGAGCACTTGTGGGGGTACCATCGCATTAAAGGCTTTTAGCAATGGTCTGTGGGACATATCCCCATATTCTCTATTACATTTTTTCAATCCACAGATCGATGTGAAAGCCTTCGCTTTCTGAGCTTCTAAATGAATATACCACTTTGAGGACCTATCGAAGCACATCCCGAGATAGCGATATTCATTTACCATTTCCAATTTCAAATCACCTCAAGCCAATTAAATTTAATATCTTTTTTCCCAAAACATAACATTTTTGTCTTATCCATATTTACAGTTAAAAATGTTCCTTCGCAATATTCTTTAAAAACATTAAGTTTTTTCTTTGCAGGCCTATTTCGGTTTGGTCCAAAATTACCAAATCATCTGCGTATAGTAGGCTGGGCACTTTATTTCCATCCATTCTCGGGCTTGCACTTCTTTCAATTTCTAGGGCGGCTGGTAAATCTGCTAGGAATAAGGCAAATAACAACGGAGCCAACACGCATCCCTTTCTCAGCCCGTTCTTTATTGCTATTTTCGGCGACAATGAACCTTCTGTATCTTTCATTATTTGTGCCCAATTACCACTATTCAGCTCCTTTATTATAGCCAATAGACCTATAGATATTTTTATTTTCAAGGGTCTGCCACAGGGAGTCCCGATCAACTGAGTCGAATGCTGCTCTAAAGTCAACAAAACAACAACATAGTTTACCATTTTGTTCTATTAACTTAAATGCTATTGCCCACAAGGCAAAGCAGTGATGAACCGTGGAATGGCCTTCTTTAAAACCCCCTTGTTCAACTGGCACAATCGATAACTCTTCCGCCCAATCCTTTAATCTATTTAAAATAATTTTCGAGAAAACCTTTTCCCCGATGTCTAGGAAATTAATCAACCTATAATGTTGTGGTTCATTCAAATTACCTTTTTTATGAACTGGTCTTATTATAGCCCCCTTCCAATTCTTAGGTGTTTTCCCTACCTCTAAAATGACCATAAACATATAATGAATAAAATCTCGCCCACCAATTCATCTGGGACTTTATTATAATTGCAGGGAGGCTATCTGGTCCTGCTGCACATGTTAATTTCAACTTAGTTATTGTATTTTTTACATTCTCTTCTGTGAAGTCTGGTCTTAATTCGTCCATTAACTCTTGCCAAGGCTGGGACTCTTCTATTTCTAAATCTCTCCGGGGGTCATACAAATCCTTCAAATACTTCTCCCACACTGCCTCATCTACCACGCAGTTCATCTCCCCCACTTGATGGCCTGCCGCGGCTTTTACCGGCTTCCAGAATTGTCTTATATTTTTTGATTCAATAGAGTCTAACAAATGTTCCCAGCACTTATCTTTGTGCGCCCTTTTTGTATTTGTAGTTAGCTTTTTATACTCTCTTTTCAGCTTTTTAAGGTAGCTTTGCCTCTTGTAGTCATGTTTTTTACCTATTCTTCTTATTACTTTCCTTATTTCTCTTTTTTTCTTTAAACAATCCACAGTAAACCATTTTGGTTGTCCAGCAGGGATTATATAAGGATTTATTTTATCTTTTTTTAGTTCTTTTCGGAGGCATTGCACTACTTGGACTATCTTTCCTTCATACCATTCCAAAGTCTGGCCCCCTATATCTCCGAGGACTATCTTCTGTTGGAATTTCTCTAATTTTTCCATATATTCTTCTGTTAATCTAGTAGTCACTCTTTTAGGATTTTCAACTTGTTGAGCAGTTACTGTTTCTCGGGGTTTCGGGGAGCCCCTTTGGATCTTCATTTGTAGGGGATTATGATCACTGCCTTCTTTCCAATATATTTTAAATTCCCTCATGAGAGGGAAATTCCAAGCACACATAAAAATATAATCTAATGGGCAGTTTTGTGTACCTATTTTAATTGTTTTCTTTGCTGGGCAGTCTGATTCGGTTTTACCATTCAGGCAGAATAGACCCTTTGTCCCTAGATAGTTTCCCAGGTCCTGATCCCGTCTCGAGGGTTCACTGCTTGAGATGGATGCTTGTTTAATCCCATATGCATCCAAAATTTCCCTATGCCAAAGGTCCACATTTTTCGGATGCAATTTATGATTAAAATCACCCATAATAAAAAATATATCCGACTCGTACTTTCCACATAAAGAGTCTATGTCCTCTTTGAAATGCACCATCTCAATTCCATACTCTACAACATTATCCCATTGCATGTACACATTTATAATAATTACATTTTCATGTTTTTTATCCATTATCGGCAACAATAATCTACATACCAAGAGCCATTTACATTTTAATTTTAGCAAATTGACATTCTTTGCTACTTTTGTAGACAGTAGCGTCATAATCCCCCTGGCCGGGCGACCAAACCTTTTTCTCCTGGCTGGTCGGTGGAGTTAGTGGAACCCGTCAAATATCGGGGTCTCGTCCCATAGCCAAGTTTCTTGTAAGCAAATAATTTCCATATTATTTACTATCTTAATTATACATTCTTGTTTTGTTATATCTCCGAGGCCATTTATATTCCAAGATAAATAATTAAGGCTATGCGACACCCCTCCATCCTATTCCACCTCACTCAGGCCCCCCTCTTCATCCGTATCAATCTTATCCCACTGGGAATGGTCTACGGAGCTACTTCTTTGACTCCAATTACCCCAGGAATTCTCGATTGCTGAGTTGTTAACTACTACCTTCAGATTACTTCCCCCTTCTTTTTCCTCCAGTAACCTCACCTGTCGCTTTCCAAGGCAGGCATGACAATCTAAAAAGTTACTACCTAAATAGCCATTTCCCTTTAATTCTCTCTCTGGGATTAAGCGAATACCCTCCTGCTCTATCTCCCTCGCCGCCTTCCCAATTGCCGATTTTACCAGATCGGAATAAAATAGAACTCTTGTGATCTCCTTTCCATTTCTGTTTTCCTTAATGCCCACCTGTCTCAAGTCTTTTGTTCCTATTCCCCTCAAAATTGGGCATTTAGAGAATGAAAATAGGATTTGAGTCCTATTTAAGGGTTTAAGCTTCCTTGTTTTCTTTCCCTTTCTTTCTAGTTGGTCGGGTTCAAAATACAGCCATTTGTTACTTCCCCCCTCTGCCTCTATCTTAGGGAATTCAATTCCTACCTGCTCGATGTTTTCCCACTTACCAATCCCCTGTTTACTTTTTCCTTCTATGTTACCTGTTTGCCGGATTTCTATTTCCTGCTTTTGATTCTTCTGGAAATGTATTTTATATCCCACCTTATTTATTTCCAGATCAGGTTTTGTTTTTAGTTTCCTCTTACTTGGGCCTTTACTACTCAGTTACTTTCCTTGACTATTAAAACCCTTTCTTTTACTCTCAACTCTTGGGATCTTCACTGGTAACAATTTTTTCAAAGGGTGTTTTACGGTAGCCTCTTCCTCCTTTTTATTTCTTTCTTTCCTTATTTCTACCTTAGTTTTCCTGTTTTTTTCTATCTTTTTCTTAGGTTGACCTCTATTATTCCAGAAGCTATATCTCAAATTTTCCCCTCTTCTTTTTATCAGCATAGGGCGTTTAGATATATATACGCTGTGTGAGTTTTCTACTGAGCCTACACATTCTCTGTACCGTAGGCTGAGGGTCTGCTACTGGTCTCATCATATGTGGCATTTGACCTCTAATGCCTTGCAGTTCCTCCTCAATCTTTTTTAAATATAACTTTTGTGTTTTCTGGACCTCATTATTTAACAATGCAACTTCTAGTATTCCCTGGAGGGTTTTCTGTAGCATCAACAATAAAAACATCATTGAAGAGGAAGGAGTTGCGGAGAAGTCTAGATCCTGTCTGCTATTTCTCTCGGGGTCCTCTGTTCTTTCCGCACTTGATATTTCCTGTTGAGTCTGAATTTTTCTTTCATTTGATGGTAAACCTGATATATTTAGTACGTCCCCCCAATCTGCTCTTGATCCTTGGCTAGTATTCTCTACTTTGGTCCTTAGAACAGTAAGGGTAATGGAAGGATAAATATAGTCCGAAATCGATACTATATTGGGGGGATGTCCAGCCGGACAAACCCTTTTTAATTCTTCAATGCAATATTCACAGATACAAGAACATACTTTTTGTGGGACACAGTCCTGTATCCACCAGGGAGAACTGACAACACAGTAATTTTTTAGGCAGAGGCCACAACGAGCCACCAAAACGTGGTCGTGTCAAACAACACCAAAGATGGTACAACCCTCCGGGCGAACGTCAAACTCGCCAAAAGTTTTACCAATGGTAACTATCGACAAACAGCAAACCATACCTATTTTCAATCTATCACAACATGTACTGACAGACCCTGAACTATCCCTACTAAGTAAGGGTTTATCTTGTGTCCCCACTACACACCCCAACTTCCTCGAACTCCATACAGAACTACTGAGATTTTTTAGACGCTTACGTCTACATGCATTCTTCCTTCTGAATCCATCTCCCCCCCAGATCACCCACACTCCCTTCAGACCCCCTTCCAATTTTTCACCATCATCCAGTATGGTCCCCAGTGAGTTGACTACTTTTGAAAAACTAGTTCTTGGTGATTTATCGTCCTTAGAAACAAGAAAACGCTTCATCCCTTACAACATTACCCTACAAGAGAAGAAAGCCATTACATCCCTAAAAGAGAACAACTCGTTAGTCATTAAATCAGCAGATAAAGGCGGCGGGATTGTCCTCCAAGAAAAGGACATGTATAAGGAAGAAATTCAACGCCAACTATCAAATACAGACCATTACTGTAGATTACCGACTAATCCCACAAAAGAACTACAGACACTCATTTCACAAATTACCACTGAAGCCAAACTCGAAGGATTTCTTAGTCAGAAAGAATTCCTCTTCCTTAATGTTAAATCTCCCCGTACCCCGGTCATATACACCCTCCCCAAAGTCCACAAGAACCAGACCAACCCACCCGGACGCCCCATAGTCTCTGGCTGTGGCTCGATTCTGGAGCCCTTGGGCAATACATTGACCATTTTATCAAGGAATTCGTCCCTGTAACACAATGTTACATCAGAGATAGCATGGCCATGATCAATCTCATTGAACATCACCCCTTCACTCCTGATCTCAATCTCCTGTGCACCATGGATGTAGAATCACTCTACACCAATATTCCACAAATCCCGGCACTTCTCGTTATTCGTGACATTCTAGATTCCAGACCCCGTCCCCATTTTGTCCCTACCCTCTTTATCGTTCAATTGTTAGAACTCTGTCTGACCCGCAACTTCTTCAGCTTCGAAAATGAATTTTTTCAGCAAGTAAAAGGTACATCCATGGGGGCAGTTTTCGCCCCTAATCTGGCCATTCTGTATATGGATTACCTCGAAGTCAAGACAATCCTTTCCAACTCCAACCCATTTTTTTCCAGCTATCGGCCTGTGGCGTCGCTACATAGACGACATTTTCTTGATCTGGAATCAAGATGAATCCACACTATCCCAATTTTCCCATTGGCTGAACAACAACTGCTCTGGTCTCACTTTCACCAACACGCCTCACTGGTCTCATATCCCTTTCCTAGACCTTACCATATACCACTCTAATGGGGAACTACTGACCAGATTGTACAGGAAAAGCACCGAAAGGAACACGCTACTTCGATATGAAAGTCATCACCCTAGAGCCCTTAGAGACTCTCTCCCATACTCTCAATTTTTGCGGATTAGACGCAACTGCTTTTCAAAGGAAGACTACTTCCTATAAGCGTCCACCCTTACCAACAAACTGAGAGCCCGTGGTTACCCCAAACGACTCGTGCGTAATGCCCAGAAACAAGCGTGGTACTGCCCAAGGGAAGTCCTCCTTTCACCAAAAATGAAAACTAATACCAACCGAATAGTGTGCGTTACCACCTTCTGTCCTGTTTCAAATCCCATTCGAAAATCGATTCTACAACACTGGCCAGTGCTCAATGCTGGTATCCTATCACTGGAACGCCCTCTTTTTGCCTTCCGAAAAAACCGTAATCTCAAGGATCACCTTGTAAGAGCTGCACTCCCCCCTCCCAGACCAATGTCAACCTTGGATGAACTTTGGGGCCGTGAGCCCCTTATTGGTCATGCCAAATGTGGAAATTGTAATGTATGTAGTACAACCATTGAAGGAAAGAATTTTGTATTTAACAATGTTCCTATCAAGCTGAATTCTTTTTCCAATTGCAATACTAGCAATGTGATTTACCTAATATCTTGTCCCTGCAACAAAATCTATATTGGCCAGACTACAAAGAAGGTAAAATTGCGCATTGGCCAGCACAAGAGCAGAGTCCGGTGCCAGACTGCAAATGCACCCCTAGTCGAACGTTTCAGGGAAATGGGACATAAAGAACATGAATTCAAATGGACAGTGATCAAAACAATCAAGCAGCCACCAAGAGGTGGAGACATTACGAAAATCCTGAACAAAGAGGAGTTAAAAATGATCATCCGTACCAACAGTATTAAGGATGGTCTCAATCGGATTGAAGACTGGACTAATCTCATTTAACCACCTCTAACTCCAGTAACACTGACTTCTCAGATTATGCCTACAGTTGTTGTACTATTTTCAAGTTAACTCTGTTTTTATCCATCCACAAATGTTTCCTCGCGTTGTAACTCCTAGCCTTATCATGAATCATAGCCAATTACGACTGTACTACTCCATTACACAGGAATTACTACAATCCTAGATGATACGTATATTGTTTAATATTGTATTGCCCTCTAACATCTGCTTCTTTGTCCAACCTTGGAAATGTTATTCCTCTTTTCATTTCATTTGAGTAATTAAGCAGCTCGTCCACCTACTGGTTTTAAATAATTAGTAATTTGTGTGTACTTCCTCTTCTCACCGCACTAGTTATTGTTGTTCAGTCTACAATAATTGTTATGTCACACTGATTATTGCTTCTTTTCCAACCTTTCTATTCTTTCGTGTCTATGACGATCTTTCCCTCAGACTATCGAGTCTGTTCTCTGTTTCCTTTCATGCCCAATCCAAGATGGCGCTGTAGTTCCACGCACCTCCCCAGCGCGCGCTTCCATGTGTCAAAACCCAGGCACACCCCCGCCTCCCTGTCACTCGGAATCCCTACTCGGAAGGACCCAGGCAGTATTGAGGTAAGCGCTACCCCCACCTGACAGTGCTCGCTACCCCCTCTGCCCCAACTCCCTGCATTGTCTAACTTTACCCTTCCCTTCTCTTCCAACCAGTGCATTGCCACCCTGCCTCCATCCGGTGGATATTCTCTCCTCGGACCTCAATCATCATCCTGTCACTGTACAGGTAACTATTACTTCACCGCTCCCTCCCCGCATCCATAGTTCCCCCTTTTCCTCCCCCGTAGAATTCCCTACCTAGGGTTAACTCTTCACTCTTATCCTCTAGGTTGTAATAAGCATCCCTCGAGCTTATACTTTTTTCATTTCGGTCTCCCCGTACTTTTTCCCTTCAAGACCACAAGTCCACACCGGATTCAATTGGTGAGCGCGTAGTTATTCAGAGCTCCTTGGTCACCAGCCCTCACAGGCACGCCGCATGTTTTTTTCCCCCCTCGCCGGTTATTGAACACGGATGGATGTTTCACTTAGACTCGACATCGTAATCACTTCGCCTTGACTCTGCACTTCCGTCGATCCCACTATTGAATTTTATTAACGATTTCCTTGTATAGGTTGAAGCATCATTTACGGTCACTCTAGTCTTTCGCCGTAATTATTTTCACGCCATGAGCCAAGCAATTTACGTCATTGCACGATGCTCCGCCACGCTCCACCACTCTGGACACGCTCTTATCAGCTTTACTTTTCTAAAAACTATCGCTACCCGTACCGTGTACAAGCATGAAATAGATCGCTACACGTCACGTTTCCACCACACTGTCGCATGGAAGTAACTGCTCCGCTATTAGACTAAACCACCATCGGACGCTGTGCACCCGCATGTAGTCGATAGTTTAATCACAATTGTGTCTTCAATCCTTTAATGAGCAATTTCTCACCCCCTGACGGCTGTTTTACCTTTAGCAAGGAAACACCCACCTGGATTACGTTTGAGTCTCGATGACTAGCTGCATGCTTCCCTTCCAGCATGCGCACTTTTATTCTTTAGCCTTCCCCGCCTCTATATCAATCTTCTTTCTTTACTTCCACAGGCAATTTCTTATGCTCAGGCCAGAAATTTATTTTGTCCTGATGATGATCCTAGTATTTCACAACAGGATCGAAACGTCGTCGACCTAAGCAAACAACGTGCACATTATTCCATTGTGTTAAAAAAGTGCATCTGTTGTTTTACAAAAGCTTCTAACATTGGATAATGTACATAATCTCTGCTCTTCTTGCCTGAAATGCCTTTTTGTTTATTTGTATGTAATTGATTTGTATGTGTTGTCAGTTCTCCCTGGTGGATACAGGACTGTGTCCCACAAAAAGTATGTTCTTGTATCTGTGAATATTGCATTGAAGAATTAAAAAGGGTTTGTCCGGCTGGACATCCCCCCAATATAGTATCGATTTCGGACTATATTTATCCTTCCATTACCCTTACTGTTCTAAGGACCAATGTTTCTTTAAAATACTATTACCCAAGGTCCTTGATTACCTTTTTGGGTTCCCTTGTTTTTTCAAATATAGTATTCTCTACTTGGCCTGAGGTCTCTTGTTCCTGTACTTGCGTCGAGAATAGTTTAGGGGATGAAGACAATCGTGGTGCTATTATTAGGTCCTCCTCATTTAAAAGAAAATGATTTATCGAAAGCGATGCCTCCAATATTCCTTCTGGGAGTTCTGTCATGTCAGTCTCATTATGTTGCACTACTTCCACTGACTTTGTTACTAGGTCTGACTGTTTATAGTGTTTTCCTAAAAAGTCCAAGAGGCCAACATATTTCCATTAGATTTTTGCACATTCCTTTTAGTTGCTTTCTTACTTTTTCTCTTTTGGGTTCCTGCTCCAAGCCCTTCTTTAGGGGTAGCTTGGCTCTCCTGGCTCTCTTCCGAGACCATAATCTCCCCGGAGCACTCTTTCCTTCCCCAGTTTTGCTCCGCGATCCCCCTATGGGTTTTTTGTTTCCTTTTTGGTGCCATTGTCCTTAAAGTAGAAGGAATCGCAAATATGTCCCTTTTTCCCTATAGAAATATATACTCCAATTTTGTGAGACTTTCCACGTTCGACTGACTTTCCTGCTTCCTCCTTTTTAAACTGCCCCCAAACCACCCACATTTTATACTTATGGAATGCTTAGAGGGGCAGATAGGGTAAAACTGTAAACTGTAAAACTGTCCATAAAACTTACCTCTGTTGTGCCGTTATCCCGCCTTGCCAGCCAGCTCGCCTTTAAGTCTCTATATTTTATTTTTTAATTAATGGTCTTGGAACCTCTCCAGTCCCCCTTTCCTTTTACGGAGAGGTCACTCCAGCATTCACCTCCCTCTTGTGGTGATTGGGCCTTCAGGCCCGTATGCAGAGAAAGGATGGACACGGGACACAGGATTACTGGTGCAGTAAACTGGCCGCGAGCACGTGCGCTTGGCCCCTTTTATTGTCAGGGTCACCTGACTGGTGACGCCTGTGGTGGGTGGGTGTTCAGTGTGGGTTACAGGCACAATGGAACACTAGACTGTATCCAGCCGGATACTACATCCCTCCCAAACTTTAATGAAAGTTAAACTAAAATGAAGTCCGAACCTGTGGGAGAAAACACAAGTTCCAAACAAAACATAAATTGGCGATCATGACTTCCACGTAGTCTCTTGGCTGATGGTCAACTGCCGGCGAGGGTGTTCTGACAGCCGGGACCACTCTGTCTCCTTGGCACGATGTCTGAGTGCTCTGCGGATGTGTTCTTTTGGCCTTACATCGTGGAAGTGCGCCTCACAATCTCTTTCTAGTACCGCCATCGGTGGAAGTGTGGGTGGAATGGTGGTGGACCACAGTTTGTTCTATTTTCCGCTGGGCGCCCTGGTAGAGGTGTTTCCTCCGACTGGTAGTTGAGTAGTTGTCTTCTTCCAGGACTCACCGTTGCAGGATATCCCTCTCATGGATACCCCTCTCTCGTGAGTGTCCCCTCTCACTGGACGACCCGGAGGCCCTTTGTTGCCAGGTTTCCACTGGACCGGTGGACCGCCGCCTTGTGGCTCCACGCGCGTTGGGGGAGTCGCTACGGGTCCTCTTTCCGTGTCCGAAGTTCCGCCTGAAAGGGTGCTGTTGGCACTTGGTCCTTCGCGCTCTGCCTTTGTTCTCCCAGGAGCTCCAGAGCCAGCTTCAACAGTCCATCTCTCGTCTTGGGGATCCGCTGCCACCGGTGTCCCTGAGGCCTCTGCCCCTTGGATGTCCACGGTCCTGTTTCCGTGACTTCCCAGAGGTGGTTGTTACCAACGGACCGGCCTGCTCACTTCTGTCGTCCCCGGGTGACCTGCGGGTTTGCGCATCGACGCATACTCCCAGTGGTGCTGATGGTTTTCCCAGGTACTGAGTCCGGCTGTCCATGCACCTTCTCACTCCCCTCTTCGGGTACTCCTTCTGGTGTGTGTGTTGATCTGTCACGCACACCTCTGTGCTCTTCTCCTTTCCTCTTCGGGTGTTCTCTTTCTGGTGTGTGTGTTGATCTGTCCCGCACACCTCTTTGCGCTTCTCCTTTCCTCTTCTCTTCCTCCGTCGTGGCGTCATGCCACTCAGGATCTGTCTTCCTTTTCCTTTCTTTGCGGCGTGATCCAGTCTTCCTGCCTCCTTGCTCGTCCTAACCAGGCTTCTTCGTGTAGCGTGCACTCTACGCGTTTCCCTCTGGTCTTGTCCCGCCACTAGGACACTGTCTTCCTTTCACTCTGTGACTGGACCGGCCGTCGCAACCTTCTGTCTCGTAGTTGCTTCTGATTTCGAGTGATGTTGATGTTGCTGGACCTCTTGTCCTTCTCCTCCTGGTCCTCTTTGTGGACCTCTCATGGGGTCCTCTTCATTGATGTCCCCTCGGACTTCCTCTTCTCTCCGGCTCTGACCCTTGGCAGGTCAGTGTGCTCTCCGACCTCTTGTAGGCCTGTATCCTCCTTGCGACCAACTGGTGGTCAGCGTCGTCCTCCTTGCGACCGTCTGGGTGGCCGGCTTCTTCTGTGCGACCATCTGGGTGGTCGGCTTCCTCTGTGCCACCATCTGGGTGGTCGGCTTCTTCCGTGCCACCATCTGGGTGGTCGGCTTCCTCCTCCTCGCGACCATCTTGCTGGTCGGCTGCTTCCTCCTCGCGACCATCTTGCTGGTCGGCTGCTTCCTCCTTGCGACCATCTCTTCTTGCTGTCCTTCTGGATTTGCTTGTGCCAGTATTCAGTATTCAGAGCGTGTGCACTGCCTTACCATTGGTTGTGAGTTGCAAATAGCTGCCTCTGTTGTGCATTCACGACTTCCTGATACTCTCCTGCGCACTCTTCACATAGTGTCTTAGGCGCATTCCGGTCTGCCACCTCGGGTTGCTCTTTTCCTTGCACTCGCGCTCTCTTCCCGCGGGTTGGGGGATGGGATCATGGGCACCGCTGGTCTTGTGCGACGGCCGCTTCGCTCAGCTGCAGGCGGGACCTTGATGCTGCGCAGGGGGTGCTGGCGCCGCTCCGGTCACCGGCGGAGGACACAGGGGTCGCTGATGGATCCTCCGTACTTCCCTTGAAGGGCCGCTTCACTCTACGCGGGCTGGGGTATAGCGGGGGACTGCTGCCGGAGGCGGCGGCCTTCATTCCCTTTTGCACGGGACAGTTGCTGGGCCCCTTCTTTTCTCCACTCCATGGCCGCCGGCTCGCTGCTCACACGCCGCGTGGGGTGGGGATGTTTTCGCTACACTGGGGGGAAGGCTGTCCGCTCCACTGGGGCATTGGGCACCGTCTCTTGTTCTTCCTTGTGGGGACGTGGGCGGCTGCCAGGCTTTGTCCTTCCACGCTAGGCTCCCATTGCAGCCCCCCCCACCATCCACATTCCGGGCTCACCTCACGCCCAATATCTGTTCCGGCCTCCCTCACCTTGGGGTAGTTTGCAGCGGCGGCAGACGTCTTGGCAGTTCGGCCCCGCGCTTGACTTTCAGGGTTGTCGGCTCTTGGTCAGGGGTGGGCTCTGCTTGTGTAGGGGCTCTTCCCACGCATGAGGGCGGCACACAGCAGGCTCATGAGGTGCGGGGTGGGCTCCCGGTCACCTCGTCTTCTTCATGCAGGCCCGGGGATCTTCACCTTCCCCGCAGGCCTTCCGGCAGCTGGCGCCTTGCTCGCTGAGGGGGGGGGGGGGGTACCTTTCTCACGCGGCAGCTCTCTCCCCTTATCCTCCCCTGCTGGGCTGCTGCACGCACGGGCACAGCCCCCTCGTCGCCATTGTGGTGATTGGGCTGGAGAAAGGATGGACACGGGACACAGGATTACTGGTGCAGTAAACTGGCCGCGAGCGCGTGGCCCCTTTTATTGTCAGGGTCACCTGACTGGTGACGCCTGTGGTGGGTGGGTGTTCAGTGTGGGTTACAGGCACAATGGAACACTAGACTGTATCCAGCCGGATACTACACCTCTCTCGGTCCTCACCCACTTGCCACGTCTCCCCTACTCACAGCGCCAGGCAGTAGTAGGCAGTTGTAGCAGTTATAAGCACAATCACCGTTTTTTCAACAGCCCCCCAGGGCTTTCCTCCCGGAGCTTTTCTCCTGCTCTTGCCTCTTGCCTCCCGGTCTCACAATAGTTTTTCCAAGCAGCGCCCAGTGCTTCACTAGGTCCGCTGCGTTTTCCAAATTCAATCAAGTCTGCATTATTGCACCGAAGCACTGCTGGCTTTCCTGTAAGCCAGACCGCTAGCGGTGCAGCACTCTCCTAGCGTCCCGCGTCCCGTGACCCACAGCTTCTAGTGGGCGGTGCTGGTGCTGATGCGGCATGCGTCTTCGCGTAGCATAGCGGCGTTTCGGCGTTTTCGGCAACAACAGAGTAGTTCCGTGATCACTCACGATAAATTACAAAATTCTGTCATGATCCCCCCAATTTAAGGGGCACTGCTGGAAAGGTTTTTTTCTACCTCAAGGAGATCACCCCACTTTCTAGAAAATGAAAACAGATATGTGACTCTTTTTCTAAAATGAGTTAGGTTCATCTAGATCCAATGTTATGAGTCAGAAAGCCCTGCTAGACAACCTCTTCTTATTTGCTGTGGTTATATGTAGACATGTGAGCCATCATCCTGGCCACTGGCATAGTAAACACACACAGCTGTAGGTGTTTTAAAAAAAAAGGTTATTTACTATGTCAGCACATACATTATTACATTAATTAAGCAGTATACAGTATATAGAATTACATTAACATTAGAAAACTCCAAAGCATTTCACATAACAAATCCCTACTATTTGTTATGAATTAGTCTAAAACCTACCTAATGCCTATGTATATATATTATCAGCTTTATGGACATTGTATTGGCTAAGTGATTAGTAATTTCTCTAACTAAATCATGCCAGTCCATGCACTTATACTCAGAGAGCTGTGGGGCATGCAGTCAGATAATGGAAGTCTGGCATATTCCTCAAAAAGCAATCCTGTGTCTCGTCCCTTCCACATCTCATGTGTCTCTCTTCCCCGTCCCCCCCATGATTCTCTCTGGAGATGGAAGGGGGGTATTTTGTGTGGGCTTTTGAATCTGCACTTTACAGAATGAACAATGTCTCAGTCAGACAAGTGTTTGGAAGGCAAGCACATGCATTCGTGTTTGCATTCTTCTTCCTTCCAGACCTGCCCTAAGTTAGGCCGGGCGGCGAATGGGGAGGGCTGCAGAGGAGGACAAGTGTTTGAAAGGCAAGCACATGCATTCGTGTTTGCTTTCTTCTTCCTTCCAGACCTGCCCTAAGTCAGGCCGGGCGGCGAATGGGGAGGGCTGCAGAGGAGGACAAGTGTTTGGAAGGCAAGCACATGTGTTCGTGTTTGCATTCTTCTTCCTTCCAGACCTGCCCTAAGTTAGGCCGGGCGGCGAATGGGGAGGGCTGCAGAGGAAGACAAGTGTTTGGAAGGCAAGCACATGCATTCGTGTTTGCATTCTTCTTCCTTCCAGACCTGCCCTAAGTTAGGCCGGGCGGCGAATGGGGAGGGCTGCAGAGGAGGACAAGTGTTTGGAAGGCAAGCACATGCATTCGTGTTTGCATTCTTCTTCCTTCCAGACCTGCCCTAAGTTAGGCCGGGCGGCGAATGGGGAGGGCTGCAGAGGAGGACAAGTGTTTGAAAGGCAAGCACATGCATTCGTGTTTGCTTTCTTCTTCCTTCCAGACCTGCCCTAAGTCAGGCCGGGCGGCGAATGGGGAGGGCTGCAGAGGAGGACAAGTGTTTGGAAGGCAAGCACATGTGTTCGTGTTTG
The DNA here is from genome assembly GCF_964204655.1 of Triturus cristatus. Taxonomy (NCBI): domain Eukaryota; kingdom Metazoa; phylum Chordata; class Amphibia; order Caudata; family Salamandridae; genus Triturus; species Triturus cristatus. The sequence continues at coordinate 63,365,599 of NC_140590.1, forward strand.
CATTCTTCTTCCTTCCAGACCTGCCCTAAGTTAGGCCGGGCGGCGAATGGGGAGGGCTGCAGAGGAGGACAAGTGTTTGGAAGGCAAGCACATGCATTCGTGTTTGCATTCTTCTTCCTTCCAGACCTGCCCTAAGTTAGGCCGGGCGGCGAATGGGGAGGGCTGCAGAGGAGGACAAGTGTTTGGAAGGCAAGCACATGCATTCGTGTTTGCATTCTTCTTCCTTCCAGACCTGCCCTAAGTTAGGCCGGGCGGCGAATGGGGAGGGCTGCAGAGGAGGACAAGTGTTTGGAAGGCAAGCACATGCATTCGTGTTTGCATTCTTCTTCCTTCCAGACCTGCCCTAAGTTAGGCCGGGCGGCGAATGGGGAGGGCTGCAGAGGAGGACAAGTGTTTGAAAGGCAAGCACATGCATTCGTGTTTGCATTCTTCTTCCTTCCAGACCTGCCCTAAGTCAGGCCGGGCGGCGAATGGGGAGGGCTGCAGAGGAGGACAAGTGTTTGAAAGGCAAGCACATGCATTCGTGTTTGCATTCTTCTTCCTTCCAGACCTGCCCTAAGTTAGGCCGGGCGGCGAATGGGGAGGGCTGCAGAGGAGGACAAGTGTTTGAAAGGCAAGCACATGCGTTCGTGTTAGCATTCTTCTTCCTTCCAGACCTGCCCTAAGTCAGGCCGGGCGGCGAATGGGGAGGGCTGCAGAGGAGGACAAGTGTTTGGAAGGCAAGCACATGTATTCGTGTTTGCATTCTTCTTCCTTCCAGACCTGCCCTAAGTTAGGCCGGGCGGCGAATGGGGAGGGCTGCAGAGGAGGACAAGTGTTTGGAAGGCAAGCACATGCATTCGTGTTTGCATTCTTCTTCCTTCCAGACCTGCCCTAAGTTAGGCCGGGCGGCGAATGGGGAGGGCTGCAGAGGAGGACAAGTGTTTGAAAGGCAAGCACATGCATTCGTGTTCGCATTCTTCTTCCTTCCAGACCTGCCCTAAGTTAGGCCGGGCGGCGAATGGGGAGGGCTGCAGAGGAGGACAAGTGTTTGGAAGGCAAGCACATGTATTCATGTTTGCATTCTTCTTCCTTCCAGACCTGCCCTAAGTCAGGCCGGGCGGCGTTGCAATGTTCGTTACTGCACCTAGCTCTCTAAATAGCACAATGGAGGATTCAACTCCACTGCATTTCTGTTTTTTCTTAGTGCGACTAATGCTGCTAAAAAATATGGCAATCTCATTTAGCTTTTGGCACGGTTCAAAGCATTACTTCTCTAGGCCCTGCATATTGCACAGTGTAAAGAGTTAGGGGCATATTTATTAAGGAAATCACGCAGAGCAGCAAGTCACCTTGTTGCGCTGCATGTCGCTTTTGTGAACAAATATATATTCAGCAAAAGTCCTGATTTTCATTAGGAAGGCCTGCATTCAGCCAGTGCACTAGTTCTATTATCGACCACAACTGGAAGTGTCTAGGCCAGGATAAGCTTCAGAGCCAGCTTCTCCATTATGGTGGAGTGTCGCCCCACTACTTCTGTCAGGCGTAAAAGAAGCGCCGTAAAGCAATGCAAACATCTCCCGGGCTGTCATTTCCTCGGCCAGGTGAGTGTGCGCAAAACATGAAAAGTGACATGCTTTGACTGTCATCTGACCTGCAGGCTGCCAGCGAGTCGAGTCGAGTCCTAGGGCAGGACAGGGCCACCCATTGACAGCAGCTGCAGCAGGGAGGAGGAGAGGTGGGCACTGTAAGTGCACATGTCCGTTTGGTCGGCTGTTTTAGTACAGCCAAACCAACATGCGCACTTAGCATTTCTCCAACCTGAGCTGTGTTGCACAGCCAAGTGGAGTCCACACAGGCTCCCAGGCCCTGTCTGAGCGGAAAATCAGGCCGCTCAGACCAATCCCAGCGCTTCTCTCATGCTTGGTAATAGTAGACCCAGCATGAGAGTAGCGTCGGTATTGGCATCTGGGTGCCTGGAAGTGTGCACCAGCCCATGGGAGTCGAGGATCGGGAGAAGAGTGAGACCGCAGTCGCAGCCGTAGCTAAGTACTATTTTATAATTAACTTTTTTGTTTGCTTTTTTAATTTTTTTATTTCCCCCGCGCTGCCCCATCACTTCACATTCGAAGCAGCCACCACTGATAACCTTAGTATTAAGTGCTGTTTAAAAAGACAGATGCAAAATTAGAAGATGAAAAACATCAAATGACGCCCGTTCAAAGTAATGTAAAAGTGGATGAACATTGCTGGTTATCAAAGGATGGATTATCCTCCAAAAATGAGTTTTCTACTAACTGTAACTAACTCTACTGTGCACTTCTTCTATTTCAAGTGCTGTAAATAATAGATACTACTATTACTGAATTCATGGATACACCATTTACGGACCTTAGCAGGATTAGAGAATGAATCTTCTTTGAATCCATTTAAATTTAGGGCCTCTAGAACACCACATTTGTAATCCTTGAGCGTTCAGCTCACTGAGCTAGTACCAAAGACTTGCAAGGAACCAGCTCCATGGCATGTCCATGCATTTTCTAAACTCATGTGGTGAACAACCTAAACCCTCAGTGGTAGGGACAATTGCGCAAAGAAATGATGAGTCAAATTGATATATCAATACAAACCCTTGCTACAGGTTAACAATACGACGACCACTAACATCGTAATATAAGCTAACTACAGTTAACCACAAACATCAACAAGTTTGGAAACCGAGCAAAAGGGTTTTCTAGGGAGTCAACAAACATGTGAAAGTGCTAGTGCACATCGAACAAAATATTTCAAATTGAATTCCAGGTTTTCATATTTTCTCTTTATTTCTTGAAAGAAACTTCTTGGATGCAAGCCCACTGCCAGCCAACACGTGTTTCGTCCTGACTAATAGGTCATGGACTTCATCAGGGCTGGAAACAAAGAAATAACCGAGTTTCATAACGAAATTACTTAAATGTAACAACAGAAAGTAAATGAACATAGTGACATCTGACATTAAGGCAAAATATGGAGCTATTAGGGCATTACAAAACCTAATAGGTAAACATCGTGGTTGGAGCAAAGATGTGAGATAAATTGTCAAACAACATTTAAATTTCGCAAATGGTGTGCAGAGGAAAGAAGGGAACCTGCAGAAAAAAGGTGCTAATTGTAAGAGGAGAGAGCGAACCCAGTGAACTGAGTACCATAATAAGATAAATTTAGAAAGAAGTAAAGGGAAATAATATTAAGTGGGAAGAAAAGAAGTGACACTTGAGACCCGTGCTATAATCCAAGCACAATGTAAATAAGTGTCTCTTAAACCAAGACAAACCATACGAAGAAAAGCTACCAAAATTGCAGCTAACCACCAGTGTGAGAAACTCTCTAAAAACCTGTACACGAAACATATGTGGCTAAAGACTCACCATGTTGGTATTGTCAATCTATAAGTATAGTTAGTCCAGGAGCCAAGGACTTAGCGATCGCAACCTGCATGTAAAATAATATTTTCAATCAATCCAACTCACTAAAATGTTGTAAACTACAACAAGTAGGTATTAAAGACATACCTATCAAACTTCGAAATAACGGCTCCACGATATCCAATAAATTCAAATTAAAGCAAGGTCAGTTGGTGCAATTATTCGGTAGAAGGTGTCATTCGAGTAACCTAGAACGAAAGTTAAACTAAATTTCACGTTGTCAGCCAGTGTACAAGCATAAATGTCTAACAATCTCAACAGAAAATACTAAGGAAGCTGCTGGTAAATTAAATATAACAGTAGAATTTGTGACCTAGTAACAGAACTCTAAGACGGCATCACTAATATATCAGCAACATGGACCATAGATTAAATATACTAACGTCTAAGAACTAATAATAAGCTAATATTCAAGTTTCACAATCAAATAAAAGAAATCATCATACGTGTACACTCATAAATACCTGAAAGTAAAGCGAAGGGTCCTATATCATGACCACTCGTGTAAAGTACCGGCGTCTGCAATGGGCGCCATGTTCGTATGGGATTATATAGACTGACTGATGACGGACTACATATTAGGTGCTAGCTCCTAGTATGGGCGCCATATTGAGCTAGTAATTACGTTAAATCAATAGAAACAGTTGAAGGATTCAATAGCCAAAACGCAGAGTATTAAAACCATTCAAAGTCATATGTAATTATATCGGGCGTCTGAATATAAGCGACATCTCGGATATAGAACTACCTACTGTGTAAAGATACAAATTACGTGCCATATTACAAGTGCTGAGACGCCCCTCGTATATATATAGAAAATTATTGAAAGTATCAAATATCACTAAACCGACTTCTAAAACGAAAACCTATTACTCAACAAATAAAGTTAGGGCTATATTATCCGGGCGTCTAAATTTGAGCGCCATCTTGGAAAGGGATCAAACTACTATGAATTAAACCAAAGTACATGCCATCTTATAGGAACTAAGAAGTCCTGCGTGTGTATGCTAATGTAATTGATACTATTATATATCGCTGAACCGACCGCTGGGTCGGTTCAGCGATATATAATAGTATCAATTACATTAGCATACACACGCAGGACTTCTTAGTTCCTATAAGATGGCATGTACTTTGGTTTAATTCATAGTAGTTTGATCCCTTTCCAAGATGGCGCTCAAATTTAGACGCCCGGATAATATAGCCCTAACTTTATTTGTTGAGTAATAGGTTTTCGTTTTAGAAGTCGGTTTAGTGATATTTGATACTTTCAATAATTTTCTATATATATACGAGGGGCGTCTCAGCACTTGTAATATGGCACGTAATTTGTATCTTTACACAGTAGGTAGTTCTATATCCGAGATGTCGCTTATATTCAGACGCCCGATATAATTACATATGACTTTGAATGGTTTTAATACTCTGCGTTTTGGCTATTGAATCCTTCAACTGTTTCTATTGATTTAACGTAATTACTAGCTCAATATGGCGCCCATACTAGGAGCTAGCACCTAATATGTAGTCCGTCATCAGTCAGTCTATATAATCCCATACGAACATGGCGCCCATTGCAGACGCCGGTACTTTACACGAGTGGTCATGATATAGGACCCTTCGCTTTACTTTCAGGTATTTATGAGTGTACACGTATGATGATTTCTTTTATTTGATTGTGAAACTTGAATATTAGCTTATTATTAGTTCTTAGACGTTAGTATATTTAATCTATGGTCCATGTTGCTGATATATTAGTGATGCCGTCTTAGAGTTCTGTTACTAGGTCACAAATTCTACTGTTATATTTAATTTACCAGCAGCTTCCTTAGTATTTTCTGTTGAGATTGTTAGACATTTATGCTTGTACACTGGCTGACAACGTGAAATTTAGTTTAACTTTCGTTCTAGGTTACTCGAATGACACCTTCTACCGAATAATTGCACCACCTGACCTTGCTTTAATTTGAATTTATTGGATATCGTGGAGCCGTTATTTCGAAGTTTGATAGGTATGTCTTTAATACCTACTTGTTGTAGTTTACAACATTTTAGTGAGTTGGATTGATTGAAAATATTATTTTACATGCAGGTTGCGATCGCTAAGTCCTTGGCTCCTGGACTAACTATACTTATAGATTGACAATACCAACATGGTGAGTCTTTAGCCACATATGTTTCGTGTACAGGTTTTTAGAGAGTTTCTCACACTGGTGGTTAGCTGCAATTTTGGTAGCTTTTCTTCGTATGGTTTGTCTTGGTTTAAGAGACACTTATTTACATTGTGCTTGGATTATAGCACGGGTCTCAAGTGTCACTTCTTTTCTTCCCACTTAATATTATTTCCCTTTACTTCTTTCTAAATTTATCTTATTATGGTACTCAGTTCACTGGGTTCGCTCTCTCCTCTTACAATTAGCACCTTTTTTCTGCAGGTTCCCTTCTTTCCTCTGCACACCATTTGCGAAATTTAAATGTTGTTTGACAATTTATCTCACATCTTTGCTCCAACCACGATGTTTACCTATTAGGTTTTGTAATGCCCTAATAGCTCCATATTTTGCCTTAATGTCAGATGTCACTATGTTCATTTACTTTCTGTTGTTACATTTAAGTAATTTCGTTATGAAACTCGGTTATTTCTTTGTTTCCAGCCCTGATGAAGTCCATGACCTATTAGTCAGGACGAAACACGTGTTGGCTGGCAGTGGGCTTGCATCCAAGAAGTTTCTTTCAAGAAATAAAGAGAAAATATGAAAACCTGGAATTCAATTTGAAATATTTTGTTCGATGTGCACTAGCACTTTCACATGTTTGTTGACTCCCTAGAAAACCCTTTTGCTCGGTCATGTGGTGAACATTACCAGAGGAGTGAATGCAGAAATATCACACATAACTTTCACAGTCCCAACCTGCTATTTTGTGCTTGGACAAGAAAACCCCATCCCTGTGTTTGTATTTCCAATCGGGAACCGGAAAAGTTTATTTTTGTTTTTTTTAACGCACCCATGTCTCTTAAAAAAGAATGAGTGCAGATTTTTAAGTTTCCCAGTTGGAAACTCCTGGTAAGAGCAGGAAGGAAACCATCAGCTGTCACGCTGGGAGATATTGCAAAGTGGAGGGAGACCCAAGTGGATACTGAGAACGTTGTGAATCAGTTACCATCCCCTTTGAGGTGTTGATATCTGATCAGTGGTATATGAGTGCAATTGTGATGACCAACCATCGATGCATACCATTGCGAATCTCAATAGAAAGGGCCCTATTTCACATTATCTCCTTATTGTGATTCATGTTGGATGCCAAAACCCCACTAGGGCTTTTCCGGCTCAAAACCTAGCATAAGTACAAACAAGAAAACTATTCTGTAAAAACTTTGTGATTTACGAGCTGTAGCACTGAGGGGCTTATTTATGGGAGCCCTGCGTCACTTTTGCGCCATGTAAAGTGGTACATGCATGTCACAGACACACAAAGCCAACCTGCATGGCTTTGAGTGCCATCATGAATCATGATGAGTAAGGGGATGCAGCACAAATCGCTTCATTGCCTTATTCTGCGCCCGGGATGCATACCATGGGTGTTGCTGAGGGCTTTCCCATGCAACACCCATGGAATTTGACTTTGCCCCAGATTTACAAAGCAATGTAAAAGGGGAGAAGCATCAAATCCGTATGCATTCTGAGATGATGCGGAGTGAGAAGAAATATGTTAATTTCTCCTGGTTTTGTCCTCTTTCTAAGTGTGCTGTGTTCTACAGCACACATTGAAAGAGAAGGCCGCCTCGTAGGATTGTTTTTGTGCAGTAAGTGCCCTTATCTGCACAAAAACAATCCTGCCTGCAACGGAGGCATCCTTGCACCAAGGTGCAAGGGTGCCTACGTTAGCGCTAGGCTGCCAAAACTGCACCAGCGTTGGCAGAAAGGACAGGAATGAACCGTATTGTCTAAATACAGTGTATTCCTGCCCTTTCACTTTGGCCTAAGGCAGTGCAGCAAGGTGCCTTGCTGCATTGCCCCGTGGCAAAATGTCATAATTGAGGCCCTGAATATCCAGTATAATCTCCATCTCCCCCACTGAGGGCACAGTATACCTGTTTTTTTTCTTTGCTCCCACCACTATTGCCAAACGTACGGGAAAATGCAGATTTGTGAACAACAATTTGAGGCTACTCTGCAACAGATTGGTAAAAGCGAGCAAATGAAAGGCGGGAAATTTAGCACACGGATAATATTTACAAGCTATTAATACTTTTCACTTTTAAATTGCGGCCATCAGTTTATCAATTAAATACCACAGAGAGGCCATTGTTTAATCGTGTTTTGAACTGAATGAGTTTAAAATAGTGACCATTAATGTATCTATGGTTCCGCTCGCAGCCATTGTCCGAAACCATGAACTCAACATCGTCTCCTACGCCGATGACACGCAGCTGATCCTCTCTTTCACCAACGAACCCACAACCGCCAGAAACAACTTCCACAATGGGATGAAGGCCGTTGCTACCTGGATGAAAGACAGTTGACTCAAACTCAACTCGTACAAGACCAAAGTCGTCATCCTGGGACCCACATTCTTAGCTTGGGACGACTCCTGGTGGCCCGCCACATTGGAAACCCCCCCACAACCATGGACCACGCACAAACCCTCGGCATCATACTGAACTCCTCGCTCACAATGGGCGTCGGATCAAGACAGTATCCTCATCGTGCTTCCAAACACTTTGCCTACTTCATAAGACATTCAGATGGACCCACACCGAATCTAGAAAGATGGTCATCCACGCTCTCATCAGCAGCAGGCTCAACTATGGCAACGCACTCTACGCTGGCATGACTCAAACTCCTCAGAAAACTACTGAACATTCAAAATTCTGCAGCCAGACTGGTCTTCAACCTCCCCCGCCGCAGTCACATAACTGAACACCTTCGAGAACTCCACTGGCTCCCAGTCAACAAAAGAATACCGGTCAGGCTACTTACGCACACCTGCAAAGCCCTCCACGACGCAGGGCACGCATACCTGAACCACGCCTCCCATTCCACGTACCCACCAGACACCTCAGCTCCTCCCAACTGGTCCTTCCCACAGTCCCACAGATCCACAAGACCAGAACTGTAGGAAGTTCTTTCTCCTACCTCACTGCCAAGACTTGGAACACCGTGCAACTCCCCCTCAGGCAATCCTCGTTGCTGACCCAATTCAGGAAGGATCTTAAGACTTGGCTCTTCGACTGAAACCCAACGCCCAGACGAATCAGCAGTCCCCTCCCCTCGCTGCCTTAAGACCCTCACGGGTGAGTAGTCGTGCTTTATAAACCCCTAATTGATTGACTGCTTGTAGTCTGTCAACAAATAGAGCCCTTACAGTGGTCACATTTAATTCTGCACCAAACCGTCAACAAGACATTTGTAAAAAGAATGATACTCTCAAATAAAAATTATTAGCTTCCTAAGGGGCACAGTTCCTAGTTCTGTGTTTGTAAATAGGGGCAGGTGTGAAATGATATAAACTTTCAAGGAGCAAGAGTCCCAGCTAACCACGTCATAAATAAAATGCAACCTAGGGATATTGTAGGGCAGACTAAATACACGTTTTTATCTGTCATGAATATCGAATAATCTAATTTGTTTTCTTTTTTGTTATTCACGCAGATTGTTGATAAAGCTTTTGACGTTTCTTCTGATGAAAAACTACAAGTTAAGGTCAGTATAAAATATGATGGAATTGCTTCTTGGAGGATATTAACAGTTAACTGCATTTTTAGTCGCTAGAGTTGTAAGGTAGGCGTGGATGTGGGAAGATGTCGAGCCGGAAACTGCTCGCTTCTTCATCAGTGTAGGTAATAATCTTACTTATTGCCAAGCCAGTTCTCGAGGGCACTTGCAACTCTTGGGTAAATCTGCCACCTAATGACAAGGAAAGACTTTTGTCCCGAGAATTCCTAGAGCCAAGTTCTGTTGTGAACTCATTGCAGTTTTATGTGCCTTATTTTTAGGCTCTCTCTTTCCTGTGCCAGTGAGCTCGAACAGATAAGGCTTCCTCCTGGAAGGTGGTGTGGGTTTAGAAAGACAGATACTGATAACATTTAAACACTTATCATATCATTAAGTCTGTGTTCTATATTAAGAAAGAAAGAGATAAGGGTGTGATCCTCCCCTAGATTTACTAGCTCAATAACATGCACTAGGCTCACAGGTGTCTATGGCTGCCCTAGTGTGAAGGTAATCTGACTTATCTAGTCAGTTCAGCAGCGGCACTTCCATTATGGTGGAGGAGAGTCGCTGCACTGCAGGTGAAAAATAAAACAATAATAACACAATTTGATTATCATTTTATTTTTCACTGACAGCCAATGTTGCCGGGTCTAAGGCGGGGTGGGGCTGGCTGTCCTATATGGACAGACAGTAGCATTGTGAGTGTGCGTTTGTTTTGGCCGGACGTCTTAGGATGGCCAAATCGACATCAAATCGATTTCCCCAACCCAGCTTTATTGTACAGGTGAGTGGAGAAATGGCAATAAGGTATGCATGGCTGAATTAAGGTTGTGAAGGCTAAGGTATGCATGGCTGACTCAAGGTTATGAAGGGTAAGGTATGCATGGCTGAATCAAGGATTGGAAGGCTAAGGTACACATGGTTTAATTAAGGTTGTGAAAGGTAAGGTATGCATGGCTGAATTAAGGTTGTGAAAGTTAAGGTTGCATGGCTGAATCAAAGTTGTGAAGGGTAAGGCATGCATGGCTGAATCAAGGTTGTGAAGGGTAAGGTCTGTATGGCTGAATCAAGGATTTGAAGGGTAAGGTATACATGATTGAATTAAGGGGAGACTCTGTTCACTGTTCCTGAGAGGATTGTTTGTTTGAACTGTGGGGGCCACGAGGAGAGGAGAACCACGCTCCTGCACTTCCCTTTTGCTGCTGCCCTGTGATTATCTTGCTGTCGCTGCTACCACTCGCGTTTCCCGCTTTGCGGGAAACGCTCGCAGCTGGGGGGACCGCGGTCCAGAGGAAGGCTCACTACATCGCCCACAATCCATCCGGGCCTGAAGCCGCCTCCCTGTCCCGCCCTCTACAGGTGGGATAAATTCTACCCCTGCAACGCGCATCGTGGGAGACTCTGTTCACTGTTCCTGAGAGGATTGTTTGTTTGAACTGTGGGGGCCACGAGGAGAGGAGAACCACGCTCCTGCACTTCCCTTTTGCTGCTGTCCTGTGATTTTCTTGCTGTCGCTGCTACCACTCGCGTTTCCCGCTTTGCAGGAAACGCTCGCAGCTGGGGGGATCGCGGGCCAGAGGAAGGCTCACTACATCGCCCACAATCCATCTGGGCCTGAAGCCACCTCCCTGTCCCGCCCTCTACAGGTGGGATAAATTCAACCCCTGCAACGCGCATCGCGGGACGAGCCGGGCGAAGCCCGGCCAAAGGGCGGGCCGTCTGTGGCCGTCCGGGGCCAGACGAGGCCGGGACAGGCCACACCTCTTGGTCTTCATCATCAAGACGAGAAGTAAGACTCTTGATCTGTGAACCGGACATAATAACTGATTTGATATCTCCTATTGTAATACCATATTACTGACTCCCTGCTAGCTGCGCGGCCACAATGTCAGAAATCTTGTCTACACGCCTAAGTAAAGGCAAGAAACCATTGGTGGGAGGACATCGTAGATGGATATTAGATCACTTTCTGTCTAAAGCTGCTCTGAAACTAGATCATGAGATAGCTGACACCGAACGTCGTCTGTCTTTAGATTTACACTCTAACAAACGCTCATCCTTGGGCTCTATTCAAACAGCGCTTTCTCCACCCATACAACGTACTGAAAATAACTCTATCAGTGACCCGGGCTTCCCTCTACTTTTACAAGATCAGTCGCTAACAATGGAATCTCCTAGGGGGTCTGCTATTATCATCCCTAACTCGGATCCTTCTCTAGATTCTATTCTGGAGGAGGCCTCACCAAATTTGCCACCCAAAACTAAACCCAGGAACAAGAAAAATTGTAATTCACACAAAATATCAAGGCCAGGGGCCACATCAAAGAGAAAGCGGGGTGGAGAGGGTACTTAAGGCAGCCGCACTAAAGCGCCTAGATTACACTTAAGCCCTTTACAAGAAAAAAATATCCAAACACCCCCCGTGTCTGACTTGACCCAGGGACTAGTAGAGAAAATAGAACACCTTGTAAAATCCCTACTACTGCCTCTTTTTGAGAGAATCAAGAAATTAAGTGAACAACTGGACTCCCTAGGAGATGTATCCTCATCGAATTGTAAACTATTGAAGGAACTGGCTACTATTCAACCTCATATTACTTGTGGCCAGAAACCCTCTAATCCTACCATTACCGGGGATATCTTACCGCCAATTACAGATAACATATTGCTTCCGGTTAACACCGTAAGCACGCCTGCCACAACAGGCGCGGTGAGACCACCAGCACATTCAAACACACTAGGAAGTAAAAGTACAACTATCACCAGGGCACCTCCTGCGGACAGGTCTACGAAAGGAACGGGTCAGCATATCGACTTGCCACCCGAGGCGGCCCCATACGTTATAGTACTTACAGGAGTCCCAGAGCTGACACCTGGGAAGACGGAGGGGTTCATAGAACTCAAAAACAAAGCAATCTATTGGTTAAGGAAGAATAGACCTTTGCCCCCTAATATAAATGGCGAAATTCTCTTTGTGAGAAGACTGGCCTGGGTAGGGCATAGACCCAAAGACATAGAGGGGGATATTTTAATCATTAACTTCAAGGACCGAAGGGTAGTCACCCATATAGTAGACTGGTACCTTGAGAGAGGAGGGGTAGGAATATCAACCCGTGATCTGAGCTATTTTTACCCTCAATCTCTCCTTATGCCCTGTAATAACAGATCCACCCGTGAGACATCTAAGAACTTTAGACATGTCCCCCCAACCCAACACCCTAGGACATCTAGTCGCCGGGTAGATCCCTACCCTTTTCCACCACATGTAGATAGGCCTTCCCCCTACCAACATCATAGTACACATAATGTATTTCAGTATCCACTATGGTCCATTCCTCTAACCAATCATTTTGAGGCATTAACAGATCTAGACGATCTGCATTGACAGACGAAAAATAATTTGGAGGCCCACTCTCACGCAACTACCACTGTGGTACCCAACGTCCTTTCTAGAACTGTATGTTTAGGCAGGAACGCCTATAAACATTGGGATGAGGGAATCAAAATTCAAGAGGCAGCTAACGACCAAGGCCAGACCGATCCTGACATAATATACACGGACTCTATCTCCCAACCTGATCGTCAAATAAACTTAACTTCTTCTCCCCCCACAGCTGTCATACTTAGAGACACTATTGTTGACGACTCCTCTCCTAGGAGTGTAAAGGCTACCCAAAGTATCATATCATGGAATGTTGCAGGCCTTTTAAATAAAGTGTCCCATCAACCTTGGCTAGATATAGTCACCAATTATAGTATTATCTGTCTCCAGGAAACGTGGGCTGTAGACGAATTGCATATACCTGGATACCAGACCTTTCACACACCCGCACTAATAAGCCCACAGGGGAGAAATAAAGGAGGCCTGTGTATATATGTTTCTGTTACGGAGGGTATAAAAATAATCAGGACATTCGACTACTGAGTATTATCAGATTCTATCAATTAGTTGGGGTAATATAAAGTTTCTGACCCTAATAAACTTTTACAACAATGTCCCAACAAATAGTTTAGAAAGCGTGATCGATAAACTCATGTACAGTGTTAATACTATTAAGGCCCAGAAAGAAGATGAGATGGCTCTGATCTGGTTGGGTGATTTTAATTGCATTGTTTGTCCACATGGTTCCAAGGGCATTTGCGGCCTCGGTGAACACAAGGACGAAAATCCAACCCACTTCATCCACTCGAACCTGGGAAATATCCTTAACAACATGATTTTCCATTTTAATTTGTCTTATATTAATGAGTTATGCATTCCAAATATTCCTTTTCAGCCAACTTTTCACGGGCGGGGTTGCAACTCAACAATTGATTTTACCTTTATATCCACAACTCACGCAGGGTTAGTATCAACATGGGAAACACATGATGTTATTTTTAGTGTCCATTACCCAATTTCTTTTAACTTAAAAATCAAAGGGTGCCAACAGACCTCAGTGGATAAGTTTACATACCAATCCACTATTAACCTAGCTACTAAAAATGGTTATTCTATAAAATGGGATAGGGTAGACCCTGCAGGTTTCCTACACAATTTAACAGTAATTACTCAAGAAGATATGCTTGTCTGTCTGTCAGAAATTGAGGAGTCATCACAAATTATGAGCTCGTTCCTAAAAATACAGTTGGAACTCAAAAAGCTGCTAACAAGGGAGTACCGACCTAATCCCAATAACAGTAATGGTTGGTTTGATAAAAGCTGCACAAAAGCACTCAAATATCTAAAAAGGGCATTGCATGCAACAACAAAAAGTGCCCTGCGGAGATTCGCCAAGCTAGAAAGCTGTATCAGCTGGCTGTAAATTCAAGGAAACTAGCCCTGAGGGAAGAGGCATGGTCGGCCCTCCATGAAGCCTCTAAATCTAAGTATAATACAGCTTTTTGGAAAGCGGTAAATGCTCCTTATCTACAGAACAGACAAACAGACATTATAGATACAGCCATCAATGGGGAAATCTGGGTTAACCATTTTAAACACCTGTATGACAAAGTTAATAACTTTGACCATGTTAATCCCACGATTGATGGGACAGGTACCCAACATTCTATAAACTCATTGAACATATTCCCGCTAGGTATAATTTTTACCTGTCAGGAGGTCACTAACGCAATTAAAGAAAGCCCTTCAGGTAAAGCACCGGGCCCGGACGGAGTCCCGATAGACGTCTACAAAGCTGAGATTGATCTTTGGGCTCCCTTGCTAACAAATGTTTTAAACCACTCCAACCGACATGGGTTTTTATCGTCCTGGTCCGAAGCTATAGTTGTTCCAATTTTTAAAAAAGGAGACAGAAATGACCCCACCTGCTACCGGCCAATATCACTACTAGATGCATTAATGAAGGTAGCCGGCCGGGTAATTTTAAACAGGATACAACTTTGGGCAGAAGAGAATAACATAGTATCAAACTTACAGTACGGATTCAGATCGGGTAAAGGCACCATAGAGCAGGGTTTAAATTTGGCCTTAGTTTTATCTAAGTACACTCAGGCTAAAAAGGGTAACCTTTTTGTTACTTTTGTGGACCTGAGTTCCGCTTTCGATTGTGTGGACCACGAGAAATTATGGTCCACATTATCTGAAATGGGCATAGATTTTAACATTCTCCAGTTCATAAAAGCACTGTATAGGGACGCAGGTGCCAGGGTACGTTATGGCAACAAGGGTGAGTGCTCTGACAAGTTCCCTATTAAGAGAGGGGTGCGACAGGGGTGCATCTTAGCACCCTTTCTCTTCACACTATATATAAATTCCATCGGTCAATATTTAAAGGAGTCACAGTACGATTACCCAACTATCCTGGGAACATCGGCACCATTATTCCTTTATGCTGATGATGCCGCCATTATGTCCCGAACCAGGATTGGCCTACAGCGGGCCGTCCTGAAATTTGCTAACTACATGAGAGACAGAGGGCTAAAAATTAACATTACAAAAACATACACCATGGCTTGTGGTCCCGGGACAAAGAAAGCACCCTGTCCAATTTTCCTGGATGGCAAGAGGATTGGGACCACAGATCGATTTTCTTACCTCGGAATAAACTTTGACAGGAAGGGTAACTGGCCCGCAGCAATAAATGCCAGACATCTAGCTTTCACCCGAGCAATAGGAGCCCTGAAAAACTTTGCGGCCAAACTAGGTGGAAGACCCGTGAAAGAATTGATTTCAATCTATAAAGCAAAATGTATCTCTACTGCTATTTATGGGTCTGGCCTTTGGGGAATTGAAAACCCACAACTGATACAAAAAACTGAAAATCAGTTCCTGCGCTATTTATTAGGGGTCCCCAAATCATCAGCAACCTACATTGTACACATTGAGCTGGGTTTATTGTACATTTCTGATGTTATTAAAATCGCGCCTATATTATTGTGGCATAAAATTTGGGTTACCCCTGAGACTTCATTAAACAGAGATTTAATCACTGACTGCCTCAAACTTGATGGAATAAGTAATATCAAATGGCTCACCTATGTAAAGAACATGCTAACGGACCTCGGACATCCAGAGTTTTTTGTGAGGCCATCAAGTATGGAAATGGTGTCCAGAAAGTCGCTAAGAGAGCTGGCTCTCAACCATCTAACAAATAAAAGGTGGAATCTGGAAAAAACTAAAAATACAGTCATTGAATACCAGCAAATAACTGTTCATGAAGGGCTCCAAGGGTACCTGTCGATCCAGTCAAGTTGCTATGCCCGGATGCTATTGACCTGTCTTAGACTTGGCACTTTTTTTCGTATGATCACCTTTCCTGTTTGTAATAATTGGTCAAATGAAATTTTAGTATGCCCTTGTGATGATATCTCTGTTCAATCAAATATCCACTGTGTTTTATTTTGTAAATTTTATCAGATGCCAAGGGGGGCTTTTCTGAAACCAATTTTAAAGGTTTGGGGTATCCGTACGTGTAGACCAGCTATGATCAGGCTACTACAGCTAGAAAACGAATTTGTCATCTCTGCCGTAACTAGCTTCTTAAAACTGGTCATCAGGTTTCGGAACTCAATGCAATCATTTTGAATACTAACCCTACATTTTAGACCTTGTTGTTCCTTGAGGAATACTAGCTTCTTCTTAAATGAATTTTTATGACTTACATATGACAGTTATATCAATAATATTTCCAATTCAGGTCACTGTCTTTAATTGTATTTAACGTTCATTGTACTTTTTAATGTATGCTTTTATGATTTTGATCCGAAAATCGAATAAAGCTTTCTTTGATTTGATTTGATTTGAATTAAGGTTGTGAAAGTTAAGGAATGCATGGCTGAATCAAAGTTGTGAAGGGTAAGGTATGTATGGCTGAATTAAAGTTATGAAGGGTAAGGTATGCATGACTGTATCAAGATTGTGATGGGTAAGGTATGTAGGGAAGAGTCACATGTATCTGTTTAACCAAAATTAACCCTGGGTGTAGTTCGCGTAGTCGCGCTACGCGAAGCTACGCGAAGCTACGCGAAGATGTCATTGCACTACGCGAGCTACGCGTAGCTACACGAGCGTGCATAGTTGCTTGGGGCGCCCGTTCACGATGCGTTTTTCTTGTTCGGGAGCGCCTTGTGCGTGTTCGGGGTGCTGTTTGCGTGCTCGAGGGATAATATCTCGCGAACTTACCCATGCGGTCGCCTATGGGCACGGCCATCTTGTTTTTCAATTGTCCCGCCCGCTCGCGATGCCTTATTTCCTGTTCCGGGTTGCTTATAGCGTGTTCGCGATGCGCATGTCATGTTCGGGAGCGCGTTTTACTTGCTCGCGACGATTATTGCGTGTTTGCGAGAAATATTGCGCATACTTAGCCACGCGGTCACGAATGGGCACGGCCATCTTGTTTTTCACTCTATGCTATGGTTCTGGGCCTACTTTTCTATCCTCCCTTAATCTTTGCAATCCATAGTTTTTTACACAGTTTTTCTGACTTTTTTATTTATCATCTATCTCTCTCTGTCCCTAAGTTTAAATTTTGCATTTTATTTCTACTTTTACTGTGTTTTTTTACTTTGTATTTCTTCTTTTTTTAAGCTACTACTTCTTCCCCCTAACTTTCTTTTTTCCCTTTTAACTTTTCTTTTCTGCCTCCCACCCACCCCAGAACCATGGCCAAGGGAACTAACGGCTCAAAGGGTAAGGCGCCTGCGCCCAAGAGTCGCCTGCCTTGCGACAAAATGCGCCCTGCAGGGGTGCAGGCCCGGCAGCTTTTTGGCGAGGCGGAGGTGACCGCCCTTGTTTTTTTTATCCAGCGCCACCTTCCCTTGACCTTGGCAGCAGGCGGCAGGCCCGGCTCCGGGTAGCCTACCCAGGAGCGTCACCGTCGGTGGGCGAAGGTGCGCCGGGCAGTGTTTCGGTGCTCAGGGGTCCGGCACACCCATAACCAGCTGGCCCACCGATGGTCTGACATCCTGGACCGGGAGCAGGACCTGTTGGACCTGCTAGGTGTCGAGGTCGTGGGGCTTGGTGAGTAGCTAATATATAGTAGTATAAGTATTGTTTTGTATACATTTTTTATAGCAATCATTTTTATTGATTTTCATAACAACAATATCATTGCACCTGTGTAATCATACAATATTGTATACATCTTTGACGAATAACAAGATTACTGCTGCTAACATTGCTGGTAAATTACGTTTCAAAATCTTCTGTGATTGTAGGACACAGGTGCTCTGCGCTACTCTTACTTGTTTGCAACTTTGCGCTAGCTAGGGTTTTTAATTTAAGAGTTTGCTTTAGAGAACTGAAGTTAGGTAATGCTATTGCTAGAGAGACTCTAGTCCTTCCATTGTCCTCCTGTGAAATAGTGGTGGATGGATACTAGATTTAGTTAGTCTTAGTTCATAATTTTTTAACGGTCTACGTGACGCCTCCTCTGTCACTGAGTGCTGCTTACCCCAGTCCTCCGTAGAACCTTTTGTAGTTTGTTTAGTGAGTGGTAGGCTTAGCAGTGTCAGTCAGTAGCAGAACAAGATCAGACGCAACCCAACCCACAATTTGGTGTATGCACAAATTTATGCATGTGTCCTCCATCTCATCTATGCATTTTTGATGGCTAAAAAAAATGGGAATGCAGACTTAGTGAACAATTGGCCCGTCTGGAATAGGTGGTCTAGGTCAGGTGGTACTTACTAGGCTTCGTTAGTATTCTGGAATCAGAATGGTTATGGAACACTGGATTGTTCATAAATAAGTAGACGATCCGTGAATCCAGCAAGCAGCCCAGTAGTCGATCCATCTGATTAGATAGGTCAATTTTACTGCAATTGTTGTTTCCTAAAAGGTTTTTTGACTTTTTTTAAAATGATTTATTTGTTTCACAGCACTCCTCAATGTTTGTCTCTTTCTTTATTATATCTTAAATGATCATCAGCACCACCCAGGGGCAAGAAGACGGGGTCCGAGTCGGTGGGACAACAACCAGAGGACCGCTCCTCTAACGAGGCCCCTGCTGCTGGCCACAGTAAGTCCTCCAGTGGTTAATATTAACAATTCATCATCATCATCATCAGAATCTTTATTTCGGTCACTATGGACCATAAAAGAGAGCGACATGAACAAAGTTGATATAAAACATAAAGGACTAAAATAAATAGAGAAAAAAACATAACACATTCATTAAAAAACATTTCATGTTAAGCAGGTGGTATTATTGGACATATTAAATCGATTACGGATAAACCACATTGCTGTTAAAAATTTGGCAACTGCAAAAACAATTGGGGCAGATAGATCTGACTTTAAAATTCTGTAAGCAGGGTAATATTTCCTGAAGCCTAAGTTTCTGAGGAGTGGGACAAGCCAATATCTCCTGGGTATGTTGTATGCAGGGCAGAAAAAGATAATATGTAGGTCATCTTCTCTCATGAGTGGGCATACTTGACAATTCACTGTAGTGTGCATATTAGACCAGTGTTCAGTGTGTGCCCTCAGAGGGAGAGTCCCATAGCGCCACTGTATATACAACTTCCTTGTTTCGGTGGTCCTACATCATCGAAGGCTAGTTCCAAATGATAATGATCTTTAATATCAAGGAAGTGTTTAGATAGAGATTCTTGGCGTAAGAGCTCAATTGAAACTCGCAGCTTATACTCATAATATGCCTTTGCTAAGGATCTACGAGAGATACCAGCGCAGGCATTTTCTGGGTCGGACCACATTTCGCGTTTCCCCATCATTTCAAAGGAGTGCTTAATGTATTTAAGCCAAGGTATTTGTGGCGCTTTAGGAAGGCGCAAAATATCTGCAAGTCCTGCTCTATAGGTAGATAGGTCCTGCGAACTCCATATTCTGCGCCAAAAAGTTAGGGGTTTGAGTCCTAGCTCCTCTGTGATTGGTCTTAGGCCAAGGTCAAGTCTTAGAGGGAGGAGTGGGGTGCTAAATGGTAAGACAGCCAATTGCCTGATAAATTTATTCTCAGTTATCTGTAATTTCTTACTTGCTATATGCCCCCATATCTCACCTCCGTATATTACTGCCCCTCTAGCCTGGGTTTTATAGATATGAAGAGGAGGGCCAAAGGGTTTGTAGGATGACCTGGATATCATCCTGCATATACCTCCCGTTAGCTGGGCTAATTTCAAATTCGCCTTGATCATGTGCGAGTCCCAGGTCATGCATTGGTTGAGGGTTACCCCCAGATATTCAAAAGTGGAAACCCGTTCCAATCTAACGGTCCCTATCATGGGATTTGGGCGGGATGAGGGGGGTGGGTTGAAAACCATAAACTTCGTTTTACTTGCATTGATTTCCAGTCCACGCCCCTCACAAAAGTTCGTAAACCCGTCCAGCACTCACTGCAGACCCATGGGGGATTTAGACAGCAGCAGGGTGTCATCAGCAAACATAATTGCCGGCACCCTGCTGCCATTCAGCTTCGGAGCATCGGTGTTGCTTAGCCCTATCAGAAAGTTTATAACCCCATCCAGAAAGTTTATAACCCCATCCACAAAGAGGCAGAAAAGGGTCGGCGCAAGCACACAACCCTGTCTCACCCCCGTGTCCACGGGGAAACTATCAGAAAGGGCTCCCCCTCTGCCGCATCGGACCTTGGCGAAATTGCCCTGATGCAGTCTCATCAGCATTAATAGAATGCCAGCCGGGACGCCTAAGTCTTTTAGTACTGCCCATAATTTGTGCCTCGGTAACAAGTCGAATGCCGCTCGTAAGTCCACGAAGACCGTATACAGAGTACCGCCCTCAATTAATGCGGTCTTCCAATATAAAAGATTAAAACGGAAGATCTGGTCTGTGGTTGACACACCCTCTCTAAACCCGGCTTGATACCGGCTCAATATTTCCCGCTCCGCAATCCAGGCCTGGAGACGGTTTAATATCAGTCTGCCAAACAGTTTTTGGGGAACGTCAATTAGACTGATAGGTCTATAATTGGAAGGGAGCAGAGGGGATCCCTTTTTAAATATTGGGACGATCTCTGCGCCCAACCATGTGCTTGGGACCTCCATGCCGCCTAAGATAGAATTAAATAAAGTCAGTAAGTATGGAGCCCAAACAACGGGTTCCTGTTTGAATAGATCTCCAGGTAAACCGTCTAGACCGGGGGCCTTTCCTGGTGCTAGCCTGGCTATTGCCTCCTGAACCTCAATTAGCGTGAATGGGGGTCCTTTTAACTCAACCCTAACAGGAATGGCTGAGTCAAGTCTGACATCATCGGATGCACTATATAGTGATTTAAAATGATTTTGCCACACAGAAGCTGAAATATCCGGCTCTATTGCGTTAGTTTGGGATTCAGTTCCAGTGTTTACAAGGGACCAGAATGTACGGGAGTCTCCTCGTGCCAGAGTGATTTTGAGTTTCTCCCATTTGTCGTGCTCCCATTCTTTTTTAGCGTGGCCAATCAAGTATTTATAGGCCGTTCTCCTGGCCCTAATATCCTCGATCCCCTTCCCCTCCTTCATTGCATCCAAAAGGTCAGTTTTTGCCTTCCGGCATGTGGAGTTATACCAAGAGGGACGGAAAGGGCGTTTTTTGGTCCCTTGTTGTGTTGGGAAGAGAATGTCAGACACGGCCAGAATTAGATCTTCGTGTAATGTACCCCATGCTTTCATGGTGTCAGCGATGCTACAGTCTTCTATAATTACAAGTGCATTTATGAGTACTGGAATAACCTTGGCATAAAGCCTAGGTAGATTGTCTGATTTAGAGACAAGTCTCTCCCATCTCAGTCTACGTCTATTACTCGAAAGGACTAGGCCCGTCTGGGATGTCAGCCTCTGTTCCCTCCTGGCCTCAAGGAAGGGGAGATTATATTCCATTTCAAGAGCATCATGGTCACTGTCCTTCCTTGGGAGGACCCGGAAATCCTTAATGAGGGGCCACGATGCTAAGGGGACAAGAATGTAATCCAATCTTGATTCCCTCCCACTTCTATTATACGTCGGTTTTGGTGGAATATCGGATTGTATCCGGCCATTACAGGCCCGAACGGCAAATTTTAGGGTTAGTGTTATAATTTGGACAGCCAAAGGTGTCCATGTTCTTGGGCCCGATGCCTCCAAGGGAGGTATAGACCAGATTGCATCCTCCTCATCGGCCAACTCATCCAGAGAGCCATGAAGTGGCTCAAAGTGGCAATTTAAATCTCCTCCTATTATAAGAGGGATGCCTGCAGGAATTTCTCTCAAGACGTCCTCGAGTTCTTCAATAGTGCGGGATTCATGTCCCATTTTGACTGGACGGGAATAAACATTTATCAAGAGGAGTTTGTTTGAATTTGGCCATTCCAATAATACAACGAGGATGTCCTCCTTAGTGAGTGGGTATAAAGCAGCACTGCAGCCAAGATCTACTGCCACCCAAATTACAAGGCCACCCGAAGGGCGTCCCTTTCCCCCCCATTTCGCCTGTGTAGAAAATGTAGCAAATCCTGTATATTTCACCTCTTCGCGTGCCCAGGTTTCTTGGAACATACATATGTCTTTACTCTTGACATATGCGTTCCATTCTGGGCAATACAACTTGCTAGATAAACCCGCCAGGTTCCATGATAATAATTTGAGTGAGGGAATATTAATACTATCAGTAGGATCATTCGGGGGAGGGGCCCTATACAGTTGATATGCAGGGAGTATACTAGTGTGTGAATTAGTAACTCGGGGGATCACCGCCTTACTGAGTAAATCAGAGGTGGGAGCAAAGCAATTGCCTGTGTCGTTAGTGGTATCAACCTCCCCCAAACTAACTTCCTCATCTGGGAGAGGTACACCACTATCCTCTCTACTACCCAACCTAGACTGTCAATCTACATTGTCCAGACTACTGTATCTATTCTGAGTGGGAAAATAGTCAGAGTGCGATGTTCCAGTCGGGCATGGGATTGTCCTTTCCCTATAACCCCACCTGCTACCTCTTCTCTGGGCTAGTTCCCACCCGCCCTCTGCCTGCTCTTGTAATATGGGCGGGTAGAAAAAGGCTAAAGGTAGGACTTGAATTGAGGTTCCCCTGTCCCGGTAAGGCCAGTTTAGTATATAGGAGACGGTCATGGGGTCCCTAAAATTAACCAGGACACAGTCACCATCAATGGATTTCCCTGTACCTCCGAGCCACTGTACTCTTCTGACCATCAACACTTCACTCCTTACTCCCTCAGGGAGCGGTCTATTGATGGAAAGCCAGTTGATAACTTTATTTTTGAGGGCTTCCACCGGTTCTTGTTTAGGTTCTTTTAGTTCGGGGATGCCTGCCAAAATAATTATATATGGGCTGGCCTCAGGTGGTAGGTTGATTGCCCTTTGCCTACTAGTAATGGCTTTATTTAAGCCCTCATTTCTAGACGCAGTCAGCTTCTCCCTCATGCTTCTATTTTGTACTGGGCCTGTAGTCTGTAAATTAGATTGTAGTGAAGGGGGTTGGGATTTCATGAGACCAATAGCAGGGCTCGACTTTTTAGCTGGGGGGGGTGTTTTTATCGTCTCAGTGCTCGACCCTGTATCTAGTAATCTACTCTGTTTGGGACGAACAGCTGATAGGGAGGCCATTTCCTTTTCCATAATCTGCAGGGAAGTTTCAATCTTACCTAACCGTACTTCCAGCGGTTTAAGCATAATCCTCATCAAGTTACGAATGTCAGCAAGGGTGACATCCTCCTCCCCTATCGTTGGGGTGATATTGTGAGGTTTCTCGCTTAGTACATGAGAAGGTAGAGACCCTTTATCTTGTGATGGAGTTTGCCTCTTATTAATTATGTCTCCCTCGGATGGTATAGGGTTTTTAGCATTTTTCCTTTTTTTCCCTCGTGGACTCTGAGCCCTCTTCTTTCTTTTTGGGATGGCTCCCTCTCTCTCCCTCGACTTATGCATTATCAGAGTATGAGCCCCGGGGGTATTTCCCTCCTTAGCTGACAAAGTAGTGTTTGGGACAGTTTTAAGCTGTAGAGGCTTGGGTAAGGGTAAGGGCATTATACTTAAGTCTACTGGGGATAAAATTGTACTTTCTGCTTCAAATGCAGTAAAACTACTTAGCCCGTCTACATCGGGCGCATCATCTGGGCCCCTACTCCCAATTACTGATGTATATATTAACAATTATATTTCCCTAACTTTTACTGCACCTTTTTTTTACGAACTATTAATTATGGTTCCACTTTCTAATTCTATTTTTTACAAAAGCTTCTTTGACCTTGACTATCTGTTTCCAAATTCTGGTTATCCCTGCCTCTAAGTTCCTTCTAACTGCCTCTGCTATGACTCTCTGTACTACTACTACTAATATTTGTCTATCTGTAGCTTGCCCAGTTGGCCACTCTTTATTAAAGGTTTTCTTTGGAATAAAACTCAGATTGACCAATAGCTCTAGCCACTGTGTCCTGTCCTTTGGGTTGTCCTCTTCTAGTCTTCTTAATCTTGAGGCTTTGACAATTCCCACTAACAAAATGCCCAACCAGATATTTGACTAGTATTTTGGATAGGATAGCACATACTACTACTGTTGTAGGGATTCTGCACAGCCACATACAGAGCTATGCACAAGAAAATAGAATGTTGGTGATGGGAGGTTGGACCTTACTCACACCTCAGTCAGAAGAACCGACAATCCCCTGACCGACTATCTATAGTGTCTCATTAGGTCCGGACCCCCCACACGAAGACACCCAATGATGATGACACAACCCAGAACATAACACCCTTTTGCTCACTCACTTGTGTAAGTCCACCCCACCACACCAAATACCACAGAGTCTATGTGTAAGTTCAAAAGGTTTATTTTCAAATAATTAACAAGCTCTGTACGTCGTTCTATCAAATTATTACTACAGCCAGCTCCACCAGCAAAAAGCATAAGATTAAAACAGTAAACATTTACAAGTGCATGATAGAAGACAAAAGATCTGTTTGAATTCTGGAAGACCCCTCAAAATACTGGTTACATGCATCATAAGCTCTGCAAATCTCTGGTTTGTAGAAGGGAATCTTCCGTCTATTATGAGAAAAATGGTGTGCTAGTAGATAGTATAATGCAATTATGCAAGCATTTCGCAGTCATGTCAAAAAGTGTAACATGTACATGTGATGGCTAAGCAATACGGACTAACCGAACTCCATAACAAAGTGGCTTGTTTTTCGACCTCTTCACTTGTACGCAACACTCAAGTGGCCTCAAAGGCGTCTACTGCACAACAAGCTGCGAGGTAATATGAGTAGACATGATGAATCTAAAATGGTTACATGGCTCAGGCTAACTTTCCAAAGAGTAGAGTAGGACTAGATGACCCTAGGGACCACAATAACACTACTAGTGTCTGTCTACTGGCCCGGTTTGGACTAGTGATGATGTATGTTGTATTAACTTTTTTTTCAATCTTCCTGAAAACTAATAAAATGGGGGGGGGGGGTGTACAGGCATCTAAAAATGTGTAATGTTTTTTCTAGGCATACTACCAACCACCAGTGATGGTGGGGCCAGCGGCGATGGCGATGCGGCCATTCCGGAGGGGGCAGGAGAACAGGCGGCACCTGCAGGAGCTACAGGGGGGAAGCCAGCAGCAGTGGCGGGCGGTGGTAAGTTATATTTATTATTTATTGACATTACTACTAGCTGGAAGGGTGTTCACTTCACTCACTGTACTGTGAGACTTATTAAGTTGTAGTGAACATTATACAACGGTTGAAGAAGACACCCTATACTTAGCATTAGCAATGAATTAGCAATAGCATTAGCAGTGTGAGTTGAGTAACCAATGGCCTCTTCTATCTGATTCCAACTCAGCTGTGAAGGTTTTATGGAGAAGACTAAAACTCAGATCAGATGACCTTGATGGATGTGTTGAACAAAGAGGGAAAGAAGGGTGGAAGGAGGAAGGACGGGCGGGATGTAATATGACTGGCAGAGAAGGATATGTTGGAAGCATGCATAGGTGGCTGATAGGAATCAGATCAGATGCATGGGTTGTTGAAGGATGGGTGGAAGGTAAAAGAAGATGCCTGCCTGGGTGGGCGACACAGTACGGGTGGATACTAGATAGCAAGAATCATCAGCGGTGTTTGGGTCAAACTCAAAGCCAAGGCAAGAAAGGAAGGAGCGGACGCATGGGTGGTTGTTGGTGAAACCAACTAAGGTTTGTTAAGAGATATATAAAAAAGAATGATAGACATTTACTTTTAATGGCTGGATGCCTGGATGTACTATCATCATAGACAGCATAGGTGGAGACTGTCACTGGACAATCTTACTTTGAAAAGAATGTAAAAGAAACTGCGCCAGAGAAGCAAAGCGGAGGGGAATATAAGTAGTATTTTCAGAATACAGTTGACTCACATTAGTTTGCAAGCACATCATATATATATATTATCAAGCGCCTTCCTCTGACTCCGAGGACCACTACCTACCTATGTTAATGTATTTTCGATTGTGTCAGCCAGCCTGAAAAGGGTGGCCTATCTGTTGGTTACACAATCAATGAAAACAAAGTACCCTATGCAGTAGCGGTCGGTGGTGGGAGTGCTGGCGGGCGGTGGCGTGGGGAGGGGCAGGGTGGGGGGTAGTAAACTATGTATTATGGCCAAATACAGGTAAGTAAACATAAAAATAAATAAAACGAATTTCATTGTGCGCACTGCACCGCCAAATGCGATGCAGTGCATGCAACGAAATTTGTTTTATTTATTTAAATGTATTGTTTACTTACCTGTAATTGTCCGTAATCAATAGTTTACTACCCCCCACCCTGCCCCTCCCCACGCCACCATCCGGCAGCACTCCCACCACCGACCGCTACTGACCTGATGTTGTGATCCCATCTACAATATAAGAAATGATCATTGTATCAGATAAATAATCTGTCTTTTTGTAGTACCCAGGGCAGGGTGAAAGTGAAATTGAGCAATTGCCCTCATGTAACAGAGAGAGTATGGCCAGTGCCACCCATAATACAAAAATATGAGCTTCCCCACCTGCAGACAGTAGTAGTAAATAAAACTAACGTGATTCTGCATCATGTGACTCGTATCTGTTTCTCTTGGGTGCAAGCTTAGCTGACGGAGCTGGCATGCTGGCTACAACAAGGTTATGTAATTTCGCTAAACTAGAGATAAGAACAAGACGACTGGTGTGTACTGGAGTCCATAGTGCTAGTATAATGCCTGAAACTCCCACAAATGTTAGAGTCCGAAGAAGTAGGAGGATAGATACTTACCACAAATGTTATGTACTGTGCTTGCTAGTGATACTGTGCCACTATGTGTTGAATGAATTTTGTGTTACTGTTTTGGTAAGAATATTGGTTACAATAATCTTTTTCTTTCTTGATATAGATCCTCCTTCTCAACGAAAACCCACGCGGAAGGAGATGGCAGCCAGGGCCCGGCGCCGTAAACTGGAGGCCATTTGTGAAGAATACCGGCAGCTGGTGGCTCAGGCAGAGGAGGAGGACAAGGCGGCTCCAGCTGCAGCCTCCTCCAATGCCCTGGGGCCCAGCCAGGCCCGCCTCTAGTTTTACGGTGCCATGGTCAAGCAGCCGCCTGCCACCGTGCTTCAATAACATCAAGCACTGCTGCCCCCACCCTGGATGTAACTGCAGGGCATTTTGCCGCCAGATGCTCCTCAGGATGGCACGCTTGGAGGAGCACCTAGAGGAGCGGGTGAAGATCCTGGTCGATAAACATATGAAAGCCCGCCGAATCTAGGACCTTGTTGAATTGACCCTTTTTTAATTCCTTTTGTTGGTGGGTGGGTTTTGGGCGTTGGGGTTTAAGGACATTTGGGACTTTTGGACATTGGTTGGGGTTAGGAAGAGGGGTGGGTCATGTCAGAGTGGGATAGTTTATTTTTGTTAGGGTAATAAATTATATTTACTTAAACATACGATGTTAATATTTTGTGGGTGGGTTACTGTTTTACGGATTTACGTCACATGGTTTCCTTGCTGCTACAGGCCCGCAACCAGTGTTTGATTAAAAAAATCTGCCGATTTTGTAACACACAAACAGATAGATGCGGAACCCCTCACTGAGTTATTTTATTGGTCCTACTAGTACTGTCAGTCTCTCCTCCTAGTCCATTATACTTCCCACCAAACTTATCTTACCTGTGATTGATGATGATTAAGTTCGGCACAGCGATGGCTGCATGGTTTCCCAAGAGAATGGAGAAGATGCCATGGTTGTGGTGGTAGTAGTAGACACTGGCACTAGCATTTGAAGAAAAAAAAGAGACAGTCACTTGCCTGAGAGAGACTGTGGGAGGAGTAGTAGAATGAAGTAAAGTACATGGGTGGGCAAGCAGAAGAACATCCTTGCCCTGCCTTGAAATTGAATTAGTGTTGCTTTCACCACATCTACCCCAGCAAGCATGTGATCAATTGTTGGAGTACATTTAATGTAGTCACATCACACCTCAATATAAATCACACAGCCCGGGGGAAGGGGGTTAGTGATTGATGAATGGATGGGAAGGGGGGTTTGGGGAAAGGTTTGACAAAGAAAAACAGACAGTATGCATGGACACAACAAAAGTAAAACACAATCTTGGAAGACGACCATGATCCATCATCCAAGAAATCTATAAAGGGAGAAAAAGGAAATGCATGCATGATGATGAAGAGAACTTGATGGTTAATGAGTAGTACTTACTAACTACTACACAATTAGACAGTACAGGGCAGAAATTATTAATATGAAATTTGCCTTGCGTGTCTGCCCTCAGAGCGAACCAAATTACAAGCTGTACCGGGCTTACTTTTAGTTTTAAAGCTAGCAAAGAAAATGAAAAAATAGTTGTAGGGATCCATTACCAAACAAACCACAACACACAATTGTAATGATTGAAGAGAAAAAAGGAATCAAATACATTAAAAGACGAATGATGAATGATACTAAAGTTACTGTATTACCTGGTCCAATTGTGGAGTTGCATCATTCTCGTCATTCATCTTGGTCCTCCCTTCCATGGACACTCCGCACATCAATCTTGGGTACCACTGCCTGCCTGATGCGGATTGGTAAGGTAAGTGTGAGTTGTTTCTCCCACTATTGTACAGGGTAAAGGCCGGCCTGTAAGTATAGATGGAAAAACAAAAAGGGTATTGAAAAATAACTAAATTAAAAAAAATAAACTCAATTGCGGTGGAGTGCAAGAAGAGAAGACAAGACTCTTGAAAGAACACTTTCAGACTGAGGCGGCTTGGATACATCATGTCTACTCTACAGCATTAAGCTTCAACAACAGGACAGGAGCCAGCACAGAACAGGTCCACCACGGCACCGGGCCAGCCCGGGACCCAACCTCCATTTACCTTAAATTTTGACAGAGCCTGACAAAAGGCATATACAGCAACCTAGCATTTTCCAAATCAAGTGACTAAATCAATGCGCCACTGTCAGTCATTGTGAGAAGTTGGCCTGATATGTAGTGCTCACTATTCTAGTGATCACTGTGTATCATTCCAAACGACCCTTATTGATGATTGGTTGTAAGTCAACCTTATAGACCAGCTATCCTAGTAGCATGGACAAGAGCAGTCTTCAGGCTAAACTCTAGAGGGCGTGTTAAGCCAGCTGTTTACCATCACATATACCCCTTGAACGCCAAGTGAAAGGACACCACACAAGTTGTTATGAAAATAAAGGATATTTATTTATAACAAGACTACCCTGGCTCTTTATGAGTCAGGGAGCTAAGCACAATACAAAACTCTTAGGAAAATACTTCTGGTTGCACAATTTACACAAATGCCCGAAGGGCACGAAACCATTTACACTGCAAGTGGAATGGGAGAGGTTAGAAAGTTTAAAGTTACTGATTCCGGAGGAATCCGATCAGTGGGACTAAACGAAAAAGGAACTGGACACTTGTAGAGTGAACCTACGATGGAGCACCGAGATGCTCGAGTTACCTAGCCCAGAGGCTGCGGCTGCGTGGGGTTCAGCAAGATGTCGGGAGTCCTCGTTGTAGTCTCAGGAGCCTGAAAGAAGAAGTTGCTGGCAGGCGACCAGTGTCGATGTTCAGCGAGATCCAAGCCTGGATCGGTGATGAAGGAAACCTGAAAGCAGAGGGGACTCAGTTCTCAACCGCTAGCCAGCGATCGTGTGGGTACCAGGAAGGTAACGGATGAAGTCACCTCGACCAGGTGAGTGGATGACGTCGGACTCGGCTGTTCCTCGGACCAGGAGGCGCGGCGGCGACCAGGATGGAGGGCGAGCTGTCCCACGAAGGTGTCTGCTGTCGATGATGCTGGGCCCAGGAGTGGGGCAGCAGGTCTTGGCAGTGGCAAACCCACGTGGTGGAGTCAAGATGGCGTCTGGAGTGGACCAGGAGGGTCCGAGGTACTCCTCTGTTGAAGGGGAGCAAGAGCCAGTCTGGAGCAATCAGACCAGTGATGAAAGACTGTCGTGGTGCGTCGTGAAGAGGGCCACAAGCCGGTCGGCGAGTGGTCAAACAACGCGGTGAACAGCAAGGAGCAGAAGGGCCCCCACGCAGATCTCGTGGATGCTGGGGAGGCAGACTTCAGTGCTGGAGCCGCTCAGGGTTAGGGCTTCTCAAACCCTAGGTGCACTCACTCGAGGGTCCCTCGGTGGGCGTGCTAGATAAGCGTCGTGCAGGTTCTGAAGATGGCCGGTCCCGCAGGTCTCGTCACACCTACGAATCTCAGCTGGGCTGACGATGTAGGTAGAGGTCAGAGATGGCAGGGAACCCGGGTCTCGTCGAGCTGGGCAGTCTTGATCCGTGGGAGAGACGTACAGCAAACCGCAAGCGCTTAGGTGGTGCCTGCTGGTGCAGGGTGGCTACTCCTTAGCCACAAGGGAGAGTCTTCAGAAATAGTCAAGAGTTCCTTTCGTGGAAAGTAGTTCAAGATTCAGAATTATCCAATTTGGGAAGGGGACTCGCTCCTACCTTTATTCTAGGAAAAGGGGCTGGCCCGTGACTAGGTCCTACCTATGGGTGGGGCCAGGAGGGGGGTGGTTACACCCCTATCCTTTGTCCGGCTTCGCCCCAGCTCAGGGGCAGGGTTGCCCCCGAAACTGGTTTGAGCCGGGCTATGCACAGTGAGCACCGGGGTGCCACTTGCAATCACCTTCCTTTCAGCCCTGCCTACCTGGGATACACAAACCCTGTCTGGGATGGTGCTAACACCGCCCTCGACAGGAAACCCTTTGTCCAAGCTCCCCTCGCTGGAAGGTCTCCCAGCAGCAGGAGGTCAGACTTGTGTCTGGTGGCAGCATCCATTTTGTGATGCTGAGGCTTGACTCAACTTTAACCGGGGTTCAAGGTTACTTCCATGTCGTGCCCCTCTAAGAGGGGGGCATGCTAACCCGGTCGCCAGAATTGGCAAGGGGTTCGTATTCCAATTCGTATGACACCTTACTCGACATGTGTGGGTGATGCGATGCCAGAGTTAGCAAGTAACCGCGAGGATTATAATGCATTTTAAGGTAGTTGGCACGCGTCACCATGGAACGGCTATTAGGACTTGGTTCCGCAAGCCGTCGACGGGCTCAGCTCGCGCCAGAGCACCATCCCACATGATTCCCCGCACTCTGCCTTCAGGATTGATAAGGCCTGCCATAGGAGTGACTGATAGGAATCCATGTGTCCATTTTAGGGTTAGGTATAGGAATACTACACCTACAGCAACGGGTGATTACACCACCTTGCCCCAGCTGTCGTGCAGCCAGTTGTGTCAGATTTGGGCGGCCATCCAGGGGTGGCATAATACATGCTGCAGCCCCTGGTAGGCCCTGGGTACACCGATGCCCTGGATACCTGTGGTATGCTGATACAGGGACTGATAAGGCGGCCCAGTTCCAATTAGTGGATGCACCTAATGTACATGTGTGTTAATTTCGAGAGAGAACAGCTAGGCTGTGGGTCTGATTGGCAGGCCCACAGCCAGGGAAAGTCGTAAACCAATGAAGCAAAAAGCAAAAAATCTGGGTGATCATAGGATTGCAGACCCTACTCTCCTACATGACCCCCCCCAAACTTTGGGACAATAAGCTAACCTTGACCAGGTGAGTCTTCTTGCTCTAAGTGGAAATACCTGGAGAGCCCATCTGCATTGCCATGATCAGTGCCAGGTCTATGCTCCACTGTGAAGTCCATCCCCTGTATGGAAATGGACCACCTAAGTAGTTTGGGGTTTTCACCCTTCATTTGATTTAGCCACAAGAGGGGCTTATGGTCGGTCTGAATCTTGAAGTGAGTGCCAAACAAGTATGGCCTCAACTTCTTCAGGGCCCAAACCACAGCAAAGGCCTCCCTCTCAATAGCTGACCAATTCTTCTCTCTGGGGGTCAGCCTCCTGCTAATAAAAGCTATGGGCTGGTCATGACCATCAAAATTCAGCTGAGATAGAACAGCTCCCACACCCAACTCCGAAGCGTCTGTTTGGACAATGAATGTTTTGGAGTAGTCTGGACTCTTTAGGATAGGCGCTGTGCACATGGCCTGCTTTAGGTCATCGAATGCCTTTTGACAGCTTGCTGTCCACTGAACTTTTTTTGGCATCTTTTTACTTGTCAGATCGTTTAGCGGGGTCACAATGGATCCATAATTTCTGACAAATTTCTGGTAATAAC
This sequence comes from Triturus cristatus, assembly GCF_964204655.1. Lineage (NCBI taxonomy): Eukaryota > Metazoa > Chordata > Amphibia > Caudata > Salamandridae > Triturus > Triturus cristatus. The sequence continues at coordinate 63,397,787 of NC_140590.1, forward strand.
CAGTCAGGCCCAAGAAAGCTCGAACCTGAGTCTGGGTGGTTGGAGGAGCCCAGTCCTGAATGGCCTGTATTTTGCTCTCCAATGGCTGAACCTGGCCTCCACCTACAAGGTGGCCCAGGTATACAACCTGTGTCTGCCCTATCTGGCACTTAGTGGCCTTGATAGTGAGGCCTGCCTTTTGCAGGGCCTCTAACACTTTCCTCAGGTGGACCAGGTGATCCTCCCAGGTGGAGCTAAAGACAGCGATATCGTCCAGATACGCCGCACAGAAGTCGTCCAACCCAGTGAGAACTCGATTCACCAGCCTTTGGAAGGTGGCAGGTGCATTTTTCAAACCAAAGGGCATTACCACGAACTGATAATGCCCACCCGGGGTAGAAAATGCTGTTTTGGGCTTGGCCTCCTCAGCTAACCTGATTTGCCAATACCCAGCTGTCAGGTCAAATGTACTTAAGTAGTTGGCCGAAGCCAACCGGTCTATAAGTTCATCTGCTCTTGGTATCGGGTGGGCGTCAGTCTTAGTGACTGCATTGAGGCCTCTGTAGTCCACGCAAAACCTCATCTCTTTCTTACCGCCCTGGGTGTGAGGTTTTGGCACGAGAACTACTGGACTAGCCCAGGGGCTGTCCGAGGGCTCAATGACTCCCAGCTCCAACATTTTCTGCACCTCTGTCTTGATGCAGTCTCTGACATGATCAGGCTGTCGATAGATTTTACTCTTTACGGGCAGACTGTCCCCAGTGTCGACCTCATGGGTACACCAATTGGTCTGACTGGGTGTCAGAGAGAACATATGTTGAAAGGATTGAAGAACCTGTTTACAATCCTGTTGTTGATGTCCAGAGAGGCTGCCACAAAAGACAACACCATCTACTGACCCATCGTCAGGGTTCTGAGAGAGCAGGTCCGGGAGAGGGTCACTCTCCTCCTCCTGTCCCTCATCTGTGGCCATGAGCAAGCCCATGGCCTCCCTGTCGACATATGCCTTGAGCCTGTTTACATGGAGCACCCGGTGGGGGCTCCGGGGAGTTCCCAGGTCTACCAAGTAGGTGACCTCTCCCTTTTGCTCAATGATTGTGTGGGGCCCAGACCATTTGTCTTTGAGTGCTGCTGGGGCCACTGGCTCCAGCACCCACACCTTCTGTCCAGGCTGATACATAGTCAGGACAGCCTTTTGGTCGTGCCAAGCTTTTTGTAATTCTTGGCTCGCCTCAAGGTTTTTAGATGCCTTTTCCATGTACTCAGCCATCCGCGAGCGGAGACCGAGCACATAGTCCACAATGTTTGATGCCGGCTTTTTGAGATGTCTCTCCCATCCTTCCTTTACCAAACAAAGGGGTCCCCTTACAGGATGTCCGAACAGAAGTTCAAAAGGGCTGTAGCAAACCCCCTTCTGCGGGACCTCTCTGTAGGCGAACAAGAGGCAGGGTATCAGGACATCCCATCTCCGCCGAAGCTTTTCAGGTAGTCCATGAATCATCCCTTTTAGGGTCCTGTTGAATCTCTCAACAAGCCCATTGCATTGTGGGTGATAGGGTGTGGTGAATTTGTAGTTGACACCACACTCCTTCCACATAGCAGTCAGATATCCCGACATGAAGTTTGCACCTCTGTCAGAGACAACCTCCTTAGGGAAGCCCACTCTGGAGAACACTCCAACTAGGGCTCGTGCCACAACAGGTGCTGTAGTGGTCCTAAGGGGAATAGCTTCAGGATACCTGGTGGCGTGGTCCACCACCACCAGTATAAACTTGTGCCCTGATGCTGTCTGGGGTTCCATTAGTCTGACAATGTCGATCCCCACCCGTTCAAAGGGTACCCCCACCACCGGCAGTGGTATGAGGGGGGCCTTTGTCGTGCCACCTGACTTACCACTGGCTTGGCAAGTGACACAGGAGCGACAAAACTCCTTCGTATCTTCGGACATGTGGGGCCAGTGAAAGTGTGGAACAATTCTGTCCCAAGTCTTATTCTGGCCTAAGTGACCTGCAAGGGGAATCTCGTGGGCCAAGGTAAGAAGGAAACCTCTCAGAGACAAGGGGACGACCAGCCTCCTGGTCGCGCCAGGCTTGGGGTCTCTTGCCTCGGAGTACAGGAGTCCATCGTCCCAGTACACTTTGTGGGTACCTGTGGCGTTCCCTGCAGCCTCAGCAGCAGCCTGCTGTCTGAGGGGTTCAAATGAGGGGCAGTCTAACTGTGCCTTTCCCAGGTCTTCCCTAGAGGGTCCCCCTGAGCCCAGAAACTCAACCTGACCAGGTTCAAGCTCTTTTGGCTCAGTTTCCCTTAGTTCTTTAAGGTCAGCCTCCTCAGAGACTTGATCCACGACCTGGGGCAAGGGGGAAGGCGAGGCCTTACCCTTACTGCTCCTTTTCTTGGATGGTGTCTGGTCCGTTCTTCCAGGATCCAGCACCTGTTCAGTGGGGCATCTTTTGGCCTGTGACCTGGTCACAGCAAGGACATGTGCTGGCAAGCCTAACATTTCCATGTGAGTCCTCTGCTCCACTTCTGACCATTGTGATGTTTCCAAATCATTGCCCAACAGACATTCTACGGGGAGGTCTGAACTAACCACAACTTTCTTCGGGCCACTTACCCCTCCCCAGGAGAAATCAACAACTGCCATACTGTGATTGGTAGTGACATTGCTGGCATTGGTCACTAGGTAATCGGTACCTAGCATGATCTGTCCAGGGTCCACAAAGTTAGGCGTCACCATGGTGACACTGGCACAAGTGTCCCTGTAGGCCTGAGCCACTTTTCCATTGATCAAAGGCGTATTTGCCCAAAGTATTGGGACTGGCATCAGGGGACATATCCATATCCCCTGTACAGACAAGGACGGCCTGAGTGAGCGTGCCAACTAAGTCGTCACTCCCCTCAGTTCCCAAGGTTAACCCAACTAATGCCTTGGGAGGCGCACTACCACTGCTGACTGTACTAGGGGGTGCAGGTGCCTTAGGGGCTGCAGTGGCAGGAGTTTGCCCTCCTTTCTTGGTGCACTCACTAAACCAGTGTGTCTTACTTTTACAGTATTGGCACCACCTTTTTGACTGGCCTTCTGGAGTCTTCTTTTTCTGCTGTGAAGCCTGACCCCCACCCTCTTTGGTTTGTTGGGGGCCTGTCGAAGACTTCTGGTCATTTTGTTCGTTCTTGTTACTACCCTTTTGGTCTGCTTTCTTCTGACCACCCTGGTTCTGAGTCTGGTTCTGCTTGACCCTTGTTCTGACCCATCTGTCTGCCTTCTTTCCCAATTCTTGGGGAGAGGTCAGCTCCGAGTCGACAAGGTGCTGATGCAACAATTGGTTCTGACAGTTGTTTAAAATCTGTTCTCTCATGATAAGATTGTACAATCCTGTGTAATCAGTAACCTTGCTACCCAGCAACCAACCTTCTAAAGCCTTAGTGGCACAATCGACAAAGTCAGTCCAATCCTGAGACTGAATTTTCTGGGTGTCCCTGAACAGCACCCGGTACTGCTCGGTGGTTAAGCCGAACCCATCAATCAGTGTATTCTTCAGGACTTGGTAGTTGTTAGCATCCTCAGCTCTCGTAGTGAGGAGCTTGTCTCGTCCTTTACCTTCAAAGGAGAGCCACAGTATAGCTGCCCACTGACTTGGAGGGACGCACTGGACAGTGCAAGCCCTCTCCAAAGCAGTTATCCACTTGTGGATGTCGTCCCCTTGTTTAAAGGGGGGCATTATTTTACTCAGGTGTCTAGTATCTATACCCCTGTCTTTCTCTCTAATGAGAATGCTGCCACCAGTGGGATCTAACCCACTCAATTCCTGCTCTCGGGCCAAGGCAAGTCTTTCTTTGGCGAGGGCAAGTTCTTCCCGCTCGATCCTCAGATTGACTTCCCTCATCTTCGCTTCGTGCTCCCTTCTCTGAGGGGACGTCATTCCTCTCTGAGAAGATGCCTGAGAAACATGTGTTCGAACAGATCTGTTAGAGCCTCTCGAGAGAGACCTAGCTCGTCCGTTCCCAAGGTTACGCCTGCTTGAGCGTGGGCCCGGGGCTCCCCCAGTTCCATTCTCATGCCTGCTTAAGTTGGTCCTTGTGAGCCTACTGACTACTACGGGACCTCCGTCTGCCTCGTCTCCTGCTAACTCTTCTTCCTCTTCCTCCTCACCATGGAGGTCGAGGTCAGGGTCACCAAGGGTTCCCTCTAAGGGAGGCATGTTCCCATCAGCATTAGGGGGGCCTGTGTTAGAGGACCTCCTAGCATCGTAAGTCTCTAAGAGACCTATCAGAAATGTGATGGTAGGGTTAGAACCCTGGTTTAGCTTCCTGGAGGCACACAGCTGTCTCATCTCAGTGAAGCTAAGAGCTGCATATCGTGACATGACCTGTGGAGGGTCAATGACCACTAAGGGAGTCTCTGCAGACTCTCCGTGGACCGACATGCTTTCTAGTGAGATGTAAGTGATGCACCTACCTACACTATGTGTTTACCTACTGATCCCTTGCTAAGAGTTGTAGTCAGGGTGTGCTAAGCCCTGTTACACTACAACAGCTGGTTCAGTAGAACTCAGAGTATTCTAAGTTAAGTTATATGTACCTGGGTACTTATGTGATCTTTCAACTTGATGTTCTTAGGATACGTGTGTGGTAAAACAACAGCAAGCTCAAATCCCAACCGCTGCTCACCAATGTGAGAAGTTGGCCTGATATGTAGTGCTCACTATTCTAGTGATCACTGTGTATCATTCCAAACAACCCTTATTGATGATTGGTTGTAAGTCAACCTTATAGACCAGCTATCCTAGTAGCGTGGACAAGAGCAGTCTTCAGGCTAAACTCTAGAGGGCGTGTTAAGCCAGCTGTTTACCATCACATATACCCCTTGAACGCCAAGTGAAAGGACACCACACAAGTTGTTATGAAAATAAAGGATATTTATTTATAACAAGACTACCCTGGCTCTTTATGAGTCAGGGAGCGAAGCACAATACAAAACTCTTAGGAAAATACTTCTGGTTGCACAATTTACACAAATGCCCGAAGGGCACGAAACCATTTACACTGCAAGTGGAATGGGAGAGGTTAGAAAGTTTAAAGTTACTGATTCCGGAGGAATCCGATCAGTGGGACTAAACGAAAAAGGAACTGGACACTTGTAGAGTGAACCTACGATGGAGCACCGAGATGCTCGAGTTACCTAGCTCAGAGGCTGCGGCTGCGTGGGGTTCAGCAAGATGTCGGGAGTCCTCGTTGTAGTCTCAGGAGCCTGAAAGAAGAAGTTGCTGGCAGGCGACGAGTGTCGATGTTCAGCGAGATCCAAGCCTGGATCGGTGATGAAGGAAACCTGAAAGCAGAGGGGACTCAGTTCTCAACCGCTAGCCAGCGATCGTGTGGGTACCAGGAAGGTACCGGATGAAGTCACCTCGACCAGGTGAGTGGATGACGTCGGACTCGGCTGTTCCTCGGACCAGGAGGCGCGGCGGCGACCAGGATGGAGGGCGAGCTGTCCCACGAAGGTGTCTGCTGTCGATGATGCTGGGCCCAGGAGTGGGGCAGCAGGTCTTGGCAGTGGCAAACCCACGCGGTGGAGTCAAGATGGCGTCTGGAGTGGACCAGGAGGGTCCGAGGTACTCCTCTGTTGAAGGGGAGCAAGAGCCAGTCTGGAGCAATCAGACCAGTGATGAAAGACTGTCGTGGTGCGTCGTGAAGAGGGCCACAAGCCGGTCGGCGAGTGGTCAAACAACGCGGTGAACAGCAAGGAGCAGAAGGGCCCCCGCGCAGATCTCGTGGATGCTGGGGAGGCAGACTTCGGTGCTGGAGCCGCTCAGGGTTAGGGCTTCTCAAACCCTAGGTGCACTCACTCGAGGGACCCTCGGTGGGCGTGCTAGATAAGCGTCATGCAGGTTCTGAAGATGGCCGGTCCCGCAGGTCTCGTCACACCTACGAATCTCAGCTGGGCTGACGATGTAGGTAGAGGTCAGAGATGGCAGGGAACCCGGGTCTCGTCGAGCTGGGAAGTCTTGATCCGTGGGAGAGACGTACAGCAAACCGCAAGCGCTTAGGTGGTGCCTGCTGGTGCAGGGTGGCTACTCCTTAGCCACAAGGGAGAGTCTTCAGAAATAGTCAAGAGTTCCTTTCGTGGAAAGTAGTTCAAGATTCAGAATTATCCAATTTGGGAAGGGGACTCGCTCCTACCTTTATTCTAGGAAAAGGGGCTGGCCCGTGACTAGGTCCTACCTATGGGTGGGGCCAGGAGGGGGGTGGTTACACCCCTATCCTTTGTCCGGCTTCGCCCCAGCTCAGGGGCAGGGTTGCCCCCGAAACTGGTTTGAGCCGGGCTATGCACAGTGAGCACCGGGGTGCCACTTGCAATCACCTTCCTTTCAGCCCTGCCTACCTGGGATACACAAACCCTGTCTGGGATGGTGCTAACACCGCCCTCGACAGGAAACCCTTTGTCCAAGCTCCCCTCGCTGGAAGGTCTCCCAGCAGCAGGAGGTCAGACTTGTGTCTGGTGGAAACATCCATTTTGTGATGCTGAGGCTTGGCTCAACTTTAACCGGGGTTCAAGGTTACTTCCATGTCGTGCCCCTCTAAAAGGGGGGAATGCTAACCCCGTCGCCAGAATTGGCGAGGGGTTCATATTCCAATTCGTATGACACCTTACTCGACATGTGTGGGTGATGCGATGCCAGAGTTAGCAAGTAACCGCGAGGATTATAATGCATTTTAAGGTAGTTGGCACGCGTCACCATGGAACGGCTATTAGGACTTGGTTCCGCAAGCCGTCGACGGGCTCAGCTCGCGCCAGAGCACCATCCCACATGATTCCCCGCACTCTGCCTTCAGGATTGATAAGGCCTGCCATAGGAGTGACTGATAGGAATCCATGTGTCCATTTTAGGGTTAGGTATAGGAATACTACACCTACAGCAACGGGTGATTACACCACCTTGCCCCAGCTGTCGTGCAGCCAGTTGTGTCAGATTTGGGCAGCCATCCAGGGGTGGCATAATACATGCTGCAGCCCCTGGTAGGCCCTGGGTACACCGATGCCCTGGATACCTGTGGTATGCTGATACAGGGACTGATAAGGCGGCCCAGTTCCAATTAGTGGATGCACCTAATGTACATGTGTGTTAATTTTGAGGGAGAACAGCTAGGCTGTGGGTCTGATTGGCAGGCCCACAGCCAGGGAAAGTCGTAAACCAATGAAGCAAAAAGCAAAAAATCTGGGTGATCATAGGATTGCAGACCCTACTCTCCTATAGTCATACCACTACACTCTACTCCACACCACTACATGGACATGTAGCCTAGGTCTGCTGTGGGGATTGTTGAATTGTTGTGTTTACCTTTTATGCCAGTCCATGAAACGCAGTTATTCCATCAATTATCTCCGATCCAACTGACTGACTGCGTGCAAAGATAGTATGTTATGTTATGTTATATTAAATTTATAAAGCGCTCAGCTACTCAAAGTGTCCCGGCGCTTGCTCCATAACGAAGGTGAACTTCCTCTAAATCAGGACCTAAAAGAGCAATGTTTTGAGCTTTTTTCTAAACAACAATGGGTCTTGAGTGGCCCGAAGTACCAATGGTAGCTCATTCCAGGCCAGACCGGCTTTACGAGCAAAAGAGTTCCCACCCAGCCTTTGGCGCTTAAACCTAGGGATTTGCATCAACAGCTGATCAGAGGAACGAAGTTGTCTGCCAGGTCTGTAGAAAACAAATCTTTTTTGAAGGTGGGATGGACCTGACCCGTAAAGGGCCCGATGTACAATGGATAACATCTTGAATCTCAGCCGAGAGTTGACTGGAAGCCAATGCAAATTGCCCAGATGGCTCCGAACACTCTGAGTAGGAGAAAGGCCAAGCAACAGTCTAGCGGCCGAGTTTTGAACTACTTGCAACTTTTTAACCAAATAGGCAGGACATCCAACCAGAATGGCGTTGGCATAATCCAACCGAGACAAAATCAATGCCCGGACCACAGTTTCCTTGGCACAAGTAGGCAAAAGAGGGAGAAACTTCCTCAATATTTTTAAAGTGCCGAAGCAAGTTCCTACCAGTTTCTGCACATGAGTAGAAAAGTTCAGGTTTTCCTCGAACCAGACCCTGAGATTTTTTACAGCGCCCTTACCCATAGATGGGCGGGGAAAGTCCGATGGCCACAACCTTTCCCTAAAATCAGCAGGGAACGATCCATACAACAGCACTTCCGATTTTTCTTCGTTGCACTTTAATTGTTCATTCACCAGCCAATGAAACACGGCCGTCAAACAGAGCTGCACGGCCTCAACTGAATTGTCTCCTTTCCTCCAAGAGAACAGTAGCTGGGTATCATCAGCATAGGCCATCACCTTAGCCCCCAGTGACTCAGCAAGATAGATCAGTGGAGTCACATAGATGTTGAAAAGCAAAGGGCTAAGTGATGACCCCTGTGGAACCCCAGTAACCAGCTGCAAAGGGGTAGAGGCGTAAGGTGGAAGCCAGACCTGTTGAGATCTGTTTCCTAAAAAAGATCTAATCCAGCTCAGCACCTTTCCCGAAACACCGATAACCTCCAGTCGGTCGAGAAGCAAAGAGTGGGGAACAGTATCGAATGCCGCTGAGAGATCAAGCATGACCAAAGCCGCTCTCCCACCGACATCCAAGCTCTGTCGAACTGCCTCAGTCACCTCCAGCAATGCTGACTCCGTGCTATAAGAAGCACGGAAACCAGATTGAGCCGGGTGAAGCAAATCGGATACCTCTACATAGTGGGTCAGTTGAGATGTAACAACCTTCTTGCAGACCTTCGCCAAACTTGGTAGGAGCGAGATAGGTCGATAGTTCTCAGGAAGCAGAGGGTCAGAAAAAGGCTTCTTGAGGAGGGGGAGGATCAGAGCCTGTTTCCATGATAATGGAACACTAGCGTCACGAAGTGATGCATTAACCAAATGGTTGACTTCGAAGTTGATCGAGTCTGCTACTTCAGATAGAAGCCTAGCTGCACAAGGGTCCTTAGGCCTTGAGAATCCTGAGGGTACAGGACAGATCAACAGGTTTAAAAGTTGAAAAAATAGAAGTAATCTTTAACATCTGCATCCCCAACAAGGCAAAAGTAGAATTCCTGGGGATCGTTGAAAAGGACTCCTGAATGGCAACTATTTTGTCCCTAAAAAATTCGGCTAAGATGTTACACCAAGTGATCGAGGAGGGCACCACTAAAGCCTGGGCACTAGGAGATACAAAACTTTTCACAATAGAGAAAATTTCTCTGGAGTTATTATTTGCACGATCAATCCGATCGGAGAAATATTGGCCTTTGGCCAGACCAATAGTTGTATAATAAGATTTTTGTTTGGTTCTGAGAGCAAGTTTAGCGATAGGGCAATAACCGCTGGAGCCCCATGCCCTCTCCAGTACCTTACAGGCGTGCTTCAGAATCCCCAGTTCCGAAGTAAACCAAGGCTTAGAAGGTGCCTCTCTTCTCAGGATAGTCTGACCTGGAGCAGAGGGAGCACCAATTGCCGCTGTAATCCAGTCTGCGAACCTTGACACATTCTCCTCAAGGTCTTCGGAGAAGGAAGGGCGAGAGGCTGCCAAGCTGCTACTCAGCTGCCCAGCATCCAGTTTCCTAAAAGTAGGCGGCCGATGGACTCTATCTGGGCGAGTTGGACGCATAATGTCCCAAGAGAAAAATATAGGAAAGTGATCTGTCCAGGCGACCGGGAGGGGCCGATCTACTACAATAGGGAAATTGGAGCAAATGGATTCCAGGGTATGACCTCCTTGGTGTGTCGAATCTGTGACCCATTGGGAAAGATAAACCGAATGCAGCGAATCGAGGAAAACAGTAGAATCAGCTGATTCCGTAGCGTCAAGATGGATATTAAAGTCCCCGAGAAGCAGATAATTTGAGAACCGCAAGACTCTATTAGCTAAGGCGTCCCCACATGAATCCAAAAATACATTGGCTAGCCCCGGTGGACGATAAATCAAAGACCCAGACAAAGTAAAGTCGGCTGAGAGTTGTAAATTAAAATCAAGAGCCTCACATGCCCCCCAGATGGAAGATGTTTCACGAAACAGAGTCCAACACTCTCTGTATAAAATAGTCAGTCCTCCCCCTCTACCGACAGGGTGATCAGCTCGATGGATTTTGTAGCCAGCTGGCGTGGCCAAGGCCACAATAGGATTAGAGAGAATATCTAGCCAAGTTTCTGTAATAAATAGTAAGTCTAAATGATTATCAGAGACCATATCCGCAACATCAACATAATGCCTTCTCAAGGACCTAGCATTATTGAGGGCGGCCCTGATGTTCCCTTGGACAGGTGAAGCAGTAGACACTCTATCGGGAGGGAGCTGGGTACAAAAGCAAAAGCCACAATCCACACAGGCAGAGATGTTCGAGAGGCACGCCAAGTGAATGTCGTGTGAGGGACATTGAGGGGGACGAAAAGACGTTAGGGACACACTAGAATACTGCACAATATTACTCTTCAATACAACCTGACAAGCAGTATAACTCGCCCTGAGCCCTGCCTTAGCGCTGACGGGCGCAGACGAGCTTGCCTTAAGCGCCCCTTCGGCGCGCCATCGGCACGCCCGCTGTGCTCGCCCGCTGCGCGTACGAAAGCAGCCCATTAAATAGACAGGTTAATGACGTAGAACGAGTGTTCCGCTGACCGCGAGGAGCGCGCGTCCCGTCCCAAATGGCGGGTAGCCGAGAATGGCTACGTCAACAATGTAAGGCACAGAATGAGCAACATTAAAAATAACTCTGAAGTCCCCCCGTTAAAAACATAAAAGAAATAGCCCGTTTCCCCCCAGTTTTCATTCGAACAGCACTACAATTTTTTTAACCGTTTCTTAGCAGCAATTCTAATAAAATAAAATAGCGGAGAGCACCTTACTGACCCTATGGTCATCTTCATGACCGTGTGGTACGTGTTCTCCAACACCAGCTCCGTCTGTAGTGACTCCGATTAAGTTTATATTCCATATTAAAAAATTGCAACGGATATTGGCCTGCACCTGCAGTAGTAGGAGTACAATGTGGTTATTAAACAACAAGGAAACATTGACTATCACTTGAGTCACTTTTACTTTGTAGATAAACTAGTATAGTTCGACTTCATGCACATTCACTCGGAGTCAGCAAGCATCCAATGCAATGCATGCCATCATTCATTAATCATTACCTGTCTTGCTCTTCTCTTTGGCTGTCAGATCAGATGCCTAGCCTTCTGACAGTGATGAGTTTCGGCTCAGAAACAAAACGGAAGATAGTGGTAGTCACGTTTCACTTCTTATGGAGGGACTGTTAGAGGCAACATTTATTGTACTATTCTCCATCTCCATCCAATGTCTGGGTTGCTTGAAATGTATTTAGGGAGAGGAAGGAAGATGGAGCAGGACTCTGAGGAGTGGAGTGGACAGTTATGCACAGACTTGCAACTCCAATAGGGAAATAAAAAGAGGAGACGGTGTTGATGTATTTGTTGTGATTAGATTTGAACCAGAAAAACAGATACACACACAAATAAAGGAAGGAAGAACAATTTGAAAGCCTAGTTGTCAGGGAAGAGGAGCTCGTCCTCAAACTATGGTGGTTCGGACAGAAGTAGGTCATGTAACCCACTACTTATGTAATCGAAGTCGCTCTCCTCTTCCAGCTGTGATTCACGTATTTTGTACTCCGGTGGTATAAAGTACTGATTCATTTTGATCATGGTTAACCTCTCCACGCTTTTGGGTGGGAGACTGGTCCTTTTCACAGTTACAATGGCACCAGCAGCACTGAAAACACACTCAGAAGAGACAATTGCAACAGGGCAAGCCAGATACTTTATCGCCAGCCTGCTGAGCACTGGCCATTGGCTTCTTTTCCCATACCAATACACCCATGGGCTTTGCTCCATGAAGACCTCTGTTGTGTCATCCAGATAGTCCTGGACCATCCGCTCAATATTCAGGGGTGCTCCGATTTGCGTGGCCTCTTTTGCCTTTGCATCAGTAATGGATGTACAAAACCCTTTCCGTAGAAACCAATAACTTGCCGTTTGTTTTAATGTGGCTGATGATCCTCTTGGTGCTGTTGTTCATGTTATTGCTGGTAGTGTTGGTGAGTGCTGGGAGGCAAACGCACTGCTCTCAGGCTCTGAAGTAGAACTTGACTCGGGGTGCCCTGTAGTACTTGTTGTGGCCTGGGGTGGCGGGCCTCTAATTTAGAGCTGTTCGTTTTCGAAGTCAGTGGCTTCCTCAGCTATCAAAGTTTTGTACTTGGCAACATCCACTTCTGAAAAAGGAATTACTTCATTACTGTTCAGAAATAATTTGTAATGTGGACCCAAAATTGAGGCAGTAATGTAATGTCGATGTGACACAATGTTATTTTGAATCCTTGTATTTTCAGATAACGGCTAAGGTGTCCGGCAAATAATATGCGTCTACTTTGTCATCCACACCTGCGTACGTTTCAGACACCTCCTTCAGCTCTTGCTCTAGCATGTACAACAATGGGATAGCTTGGCCCATAGTACAGTCCACCCTGCTGACTTCACTTGTGAAGACCTCAAAAGGAAGTAGCATCTCTGTCAGGCATTTAACGAGGTCCCATTGGCCCATCTCAACGGTCATGCCTTTCACAGTAGGATCTCCTGACCGTTTCATGACATAAGCATTGAGTGGTATGTACTGCTCAAACAGACGCTCAAGCATGTAATAAGTTGAGTTCCAACGTGTTGGCACCTCCTGGATGAGTGCTTTGACTGGCATTTTATGCTCACATTGAATGACCCTCAGCTGCTTCTGGGCGTTAAAAGAATGGTTGAAATGTGTGCATATTCTTCTGCAGGTGGCTGGAAGCTGACTTTGCTTTCATTTTTCAGAAAGTCTTGAACAACAATGTTAATGCAGTGTGCCAAACACGGGACCCTGAAATAGCCACCATCTTTCATGGCCCTAATTACATTACTGCCATTACTGCCATTGTCCGTGGCAACGAAACCGATGTTAAGCCCTCTTGGTCGCAGCCACTCAAAGACCTTGCTGTTAAACTCATCCAAAATGTTTGCAGCAGTAGGAGATTTCTCCATAGCAAACATGGCTACAGTTGCATGTTTGCGAGTGTCATTAAAAATCTCAGCAGTGTCAACACCTGCAGATATCTTATCTCTAACACCCGAAAAAGAGACCCAGCGTGCAGTGATGCACATGTAATCAGTGGTTTAGCAACTGGTCCACATGTCTGTTGTCAGGTGGATACTCTGAACAGCACTCTGTTTTAAGGCTTTTCCAAGCAATTCCAGCACGTCGTGATGTAGTGCTGGAACAGCAACTCTGGCGAAATAGTAGCGGCTGGGAACCTTCCATTTTAGGCAGATGGTTGTCACAAATTCCAAAAAACCCACCCCTTCAACAAAAGAAAAAGGGAGAAGGTCCAGAGCTAACATTTTAGCCAGCTTCGCATTCTACAAACGTGCTATTGGGTGGTTGTGTTCGCACTGCCCCTCCGGCCTAGTAAACATGCTAAGAATGGTAGGCTGTGTGGTATTCCTTCCTGTTATGCTCAACGTCGCACTTTTTTTAAATGCAATACTCCTTGGTGTCTCAGGCTGACTCTTACTCTTGTGCCACTGAGATGTTGCTGAGGATGTGGGCGTTACCACTGCAGTGCTGGGGACAGGGCTACTTTGTGTACCACTACCACAGAGAATGTCTCCCTCTTCTTCTTCTTCCTGTTCCACCGTGAGCGGACCTTCTTCTACTCGATTATCCCCACCAACAGCAATGGTTCCAGTTTTTATGCGAAGAAGGTGCTCCTCCCAGTGGATTGCGTGGTGTTTTTTCAGATGGGTCATTTGGCCTCCGGTACCATAGTTTGTACCAAGCTTACCACGACTAACAGAGTATGACAAATGGAGCATATAGCAATGTTCTACTCCTTTTCGCTAAACGTAAAGAAGTCCCACACTGGGGAGCTTAACTTCTGTCTCCTCCTGAAGGTGCCACTTCCAATGTTGGATGAACTGGAGGGTGTGCGTTGAATTTGTGTGCAGTACCACTACCTACTTCTGCTGAGGTGGTGCTTGTGCTGGATGTAGGAGGCTGCCGGCCCTTTGCTAATGTAAATATGGAAGCTGGTGGTCGTGTTGGTGTTAACTGTGTTAGAGGTATGCGTGCTACATCCCTCGCAGCCATTTGGGATAGGGTAATAATGTTGGTCTCCATCTCCTCTGGGCCGGGAGTGATGTTCGTGATGACTGGCTCATCATCATCAGCATCCTGCTCGTCTACATCAACCTCCATAAGTGCAAGGCTTTCTGGAACCTTCCATTTCCCATGCCAGATCTTGGGACGTGTCTCCCTCTCAGACTCAGTTTATGGCTTCCAAGTAGCATCTAGATCATCAGAAGGGGGGCTTGGCCCACTGATGTGGAAGTGCTGTCCCCAGCTTGGCCCCCGGACACCGCTGCTGGAGGTGTCATTTTTGGTGTCCCAAAAAAAGTTTTGGGCGGCACACCAGACTTAAGTGACACTTCCTTCTTCTTCTGTTCAATCTTCTCAATGGAAACTTTCTTGGTGCTGAGGGACCTGCTACCTGCTTTCTTTGGGGGCATCTTCTTCAAATGTCAGTAGCACTCAGTTGCACAAGTTGCAGAGATGGCTGGTCAGGTCACTCACACGTCACGTCGTGTACAGCAGCAGGATGTCGGTCTGGCACCACAAAGGGCGATGATGACACACCTCCTCCTCACTCTTTTGTGCACCTAAAAGCAAAGAAGCCTGAAGAACATCAGTCAAGATAGTACAATCAAACTAATATAATATATACCTTCTTAGTGTGTTGTGGATGGTTACATTTTATTAAGTCAGTGAACAACAACAGTGTAGCCATTTATGAGACTTTGACAGCAAGGCCAAGGGCTCCTGGTGTACTGTACTGTGTACACTCAGGAAGAATAAGAATGGCAAAGAACAAAAACATAAATGTAGTGGAGCCTGTTTGCTCTAAATAAAAATGTGTGCATCACATGGGATGGATGCAGCATCAGGGAGCAACAACAACAAAAACACATACAAAAGGCCTTTATTTACCACACCCAAAAAGTGAAATATACCCCAGGAAAAACGTAAAACCCACATTTTGCAATTCAATCCAAAGCCATCCATGCCATACATGATGTTAAAATTCAACAGACAAGACAAAAACAGTTGTTTAACTTTCATGCACCCATGATGATTGTTGAGTAGTACCCCTGGGCCTACTGGCAAACTAGGCCACAAGCTTGGAAGCCTATGGAAAAATCCCAGTGGCTGGTCGCACAAAATGGCCGCCACCACATGGCCAGGCCACTCACAAAAACAAGAAAAGGTCAGGAATACAAGACAAACAATGCAGGCCTATGGCAAAAGCACAATGCCTGGCTTCACAAAATGGCTGCCACCCACATATAATAATAAGAAAGTGAATACAAAGGACAGGAACAGGAAGTTGGAGTCCCTGTGGAACTTACTTCCTCTTTTAAATTTTTAAAAAATAAATAAAAGTGACTCCATGCTCCAAACTACAGCCAAATGACAACCTACGGAGTTTTTTTTAGCAAAAAGCACAAAATCATCGTTTGAGAAGGTTTTATATTGCTCGCGAGATATTGTTTGCCAGATTGCAAATTCTGCGTGTTCGGCATCGCGAAATGTACAAAAAGTCGTTATCGCGTGCGCGAACCCGCATATTGAGCGCGCGAAGATGACAAAAAACTGTAAGTCCGCGTTGTCGCGCTGTGCAGAGTTGCCAAAAGTACGCGAGCTGAACTCCTAGGGTTACCTACTGGCTGAAAAGCCCTATTTCATTAACACACACCCGAAAACTGAAATTCCACTTCAAAAACCACATTTTGCAATTCAATCCAATGCCATCCATGGTGTTAAAATTCAACAGACAACAAAAACAGTTTTTATGCACCCATGATTTGATGATAACTACCTCAGGGCCTAATGGCAGACGAGGCCACAAGCTTGGAACTGAATGGCAAAAGCAAGCACACTGCTTGGATGGCTCCACAAAATGGCCGCTAGCCACCCACAACAACAAGAAATGGAAGACAGACAATGTAAGCCTATGCCAAAAGCACACTGCCTGTCTTCACAAAATGGCCGCCACACACATGGCCAGGCCACAACAACAAGCATAAGCCAAGGGGAACAAAGAAAAGACATGCAGGCCTATATGGAAAAAGAAGCACACTACTAAACTACCACCACAAAATTGCCACAAGCCACATGGTCACTCACAGTCACAACAGGCCATGGAAAACAATGCACTGAAGCAGGCCTATATATGACCGGACAAAGGAGGCCTACTAAACAACACAGCTTTAATACAAAAATGAAAATCAACAGGGCTACGAAAGGATTGGAAAGTTACACATCAAGCACACACACACACACATCCAACAAAGGTATTTAACACACACACCCAAACAGTGAAATACACCACAACCACATTTAGCAATTCAATCCTGTGCCATCCATGCCCTACATGATGTTTAAATTCAACAGACACCACAGAAACATGGACCCATGGGTACCTCTGGGCCTACTGGCTGAAATTTCAAAGAAAAACAACTAGGCCCCTATTGAAAGTACAGGCCACCCACAACGATAATTTTTAAAAACAATGAAAATCCCAGAAAAATGTAGGTACAAACAAGCCCCAATGAAACAAACATGTACACCAATTCTCCAACTTACTTGTAAAATTAAATCTCAAATGCAAAAGTCCTCAAATAAATCCAATCCAATGATATGATGCAGCAGACAGACACAAAAAGTGATCCTTCCAGTTCCAAGTCTAAATGAAAGTGAACAGCACATGGACAAGGCACTGGGAGGAGCCTGCTGGACAGGAACAGGAAGTTGGAGACTCAGGGGCACTTCCTTCCTCTTGAAAAAAAAGAGTAAAAAAAAAAAGGACTCCTTGCACAAAAAACTACAGCCAAATCACAATCTGAGGAGTTTTTCTGAGCAAAACGATCATTTTCGAGAAGGTTTTATGATGCTCGAGAGATATTCTTCGCCAGATTGCAGTTTTTGCATGTTCGGGATCACGATCTTACCAAGACAGCTGCCGGAAGTTAGCTCGCGCGTCCGAATAACGTGTTCGCGGGATCGGGCGGCCATATTACAAATCTCGTGGCGCACGTGAACGGATAGAAAATCGAGTTGGCTAACGCACAATCACGGAAAGATGTTACAGTGCGCGTGAGAACGCATATTGAGTGCGCGAGGAAGCAAAACAACTACGCTACGCTGTAGATTGCGTAGTATTCGGCAACTTCGCGCTCTATGCGAATCGCGAAGTTACCGAAACTTCTCAAACTCCGTGAGCGGAGCGTAGTTCACCGCCCAGGCTTAACCAAAACGTTCAGATTGTTCTGCACAGTGCTCATTGTTCAAGTTGAGCATTTATTGATGTGAAGTGCTTGGTGGCACCTGGTTCAGTTTTGCTGCTTTGGTGGGGAGGGGTGGTTGCAATTATGACGGGATACAATCAATATCAAAGGTATCTTCATTCAATAAATATGTTACAATTGCAACCTGTTGCCCAAAATGACCACAACAATTTTGGCTGCCTGGTGTTGGCAGGAATCCCATGATGCCATGAAGAAAGGTTTATGTCTTCTAAAATGACTCTCAGCCAATCAGTGGCTGCTGCTGGGCTTCCACTCCCATTTGCCAGAGTTGACTGAAGGCATATTGGATTGCCAGTCAGTACATCTCTTTTGTCTTGGTAATGCCTGTGGGCATTCTGTTGACATGGCAATGATCTGGAGTGTATGAACAGGTTAGAACCAGCAAGGTGAACACAAATAAACATCCCTGTTCCACTGAATATTAGTTTTCCCGAACCAGAGACGTTGCAAAGTTTCTCCAAGAAGAGGGGGATGGAAGAGTAGCATGAGAATATGTTTGGGGACAAAACCATGGGGTGAAGCAGCTTCCTATAAGGACCACTGCTAACACACGATGATAAGTTACAACTTTGGGGCTACCTGCACAAATATGGGTTTCAATACTAGGTAACCCAACCCATTATAGACACACAAGCATTACACACTTGTACCACTCACACACAAGAATGAGGGGCCAGCCATGGCCGGCATTTCTGATGTTTCAGCGAAGGCCTGTGAGACATCTTCCATACTCCGGTGCAGGTAAAAGGAATGACAATTACTGATCAGCTGCCACTGACCAGTAGTCATCTATAGGCCCGAACATGAGTTTCAGATGCCACCAACTTTCAAAGATGGTTCAGTTTGGTTGATTTCCCACGTCCAGCAAGTTGCATACATGGCTGAGGAGCAACTAGTATGAAAAAATGTAGAGCATATGCCAGTGACCAGTATCAGAACTTGTGTATGCAGGAAAGTGCACTGCACTTGTAAGAAATGTTGTAATTAGAAGCAGGATGGCACACAGGTACTGCAACACGTCTGTCCAACCCAGGAAATGGGGCTTTGATATCTGCTCATATGCAGATGATACAAAAGTATGGATCCCCCTGGATAACAGACTTGCTAGCACTGACACTAAGAGCAACCTAATTAACTGCCTCACTGAAGTCACATCTTGGATGACAGATCACTGCCTAAAGCTAAATGCTGGAAAGTCTGAGATTCTGCGCTTTGGGGGTGCACACTCAATTTGGAACAGCAGCTGGTAGCCCCATGCGCTGGCAACCGCCCAAACCCAAAAGTGTTGCAAAAAATGTGGGCATCCTATTTGATGATGCCCTATCCATGCAGGACCAAGTACGCACGTTATGTGTAAAACCTTTCGCCATATTGAAACTCTTCTGTAGACTCTTTTGCTGGATTCCTTTGAATTGCAGGAAAACGGTCACGCAGGCCCTTTTTCTGAGCAGACTGGACTACAGAAATGCACTTTATGTGGGCATGGCCGACTACATTTTCTCTCGTCTTCAAGTAGTCCAAAATGCTGCCGCTGGATTGATCTGCAATAAAAACAGATACAGTTAAGCATCCAACGGCATGAAGGAACTACCCTGGCTGCCAGTGCGCCAAAGAGCCAAATTTAGGTTCCTATGCTATGCTCACAGAACCTTACACGAAAAAGGCCCACACATTCTGCAAGACAAATTGGAATTCCACGCCCCATCACGCAATTTGAGATCTCGCCATCAGGCCCTGGCCAAAGTTAAATGCACCACTAAAGTCAGGATGGGAGATCTCTCCTTTTCTAAGTCAACTGCAGTTCAGTGGAATGACCTCCCTCTTGACTTAAGCCTGACAGATGACTATCTGCTTTTTAGAAAGAAGCTAAAAACCTTCTTGTTCCCCAGATACTAAGTCATTTGAATAACCTGTGCCGCAATCAAATACCCTCTTTTCCCACACTGCATTGTATGCCATCCTAGTGCTGTGATGTCCTTCGGGATGAATGTTGCTCTCTACAAATACAAATACAAAATACATTCAAAATCTGCCATCACTCTAGGAATCTGCGGTAATAGGGGCTTTACCTCAGACGCAGAGGCATGTATCGAAAGTGCTCCTGCAGCATTTTAACAAAAACTTACAGTACCAGTTGCCATGCCATGACACGCATCATGACAGACAAGGAGGGATTTTGTTTTTCAAGACAAAGTCACAGTGATAGGTTCACATTCTGTAAAATGAAATATCAATGTCAACAGGTCTGGCTTTAGTGCTGGTGGCACCCAGTTGACAGTCTTTTTTGGCGCCCCACTCCCAGCCCGAATGACCTCCTCCACAGATTCCCTCACTACCACCCTCCCTCAGTGCCCTTTATCTCTCTATTGCCCTTCTGTTACAAGCATTTCATTTTTTTTATAGTGCTACTCATACCAGAGTAGGGTGTCAGATGAATTTACATCACACACACATTATACAGAGACAATGAATCGTAGGTGTGTAAATCAGTCTATAGGAAATGCTATATAACACAATGAGGTCTACAAGTGCAGGAATCACATTTACATACTGGTTGGCAGTTTCATTTAAGAGTGTTTGGTGTGCAGAAGCAGAAACTCTGGATTTAAAACGTACCACAGTGGTTGGGGTTGGCTTTGCTAATAAGAATGTATTTCTTCCCAAACAAACCGTTTTTCGTTTTTAGCAACATTAGGACAATGAAACACCAGGAGAAAACATAACGTTCCAACCTATACAATGCAGTTTGCATGCAGCTCTTTAACAACAGTTCATAGGTCACTGTGGCATCTTAGGAGAGTAATTTAGGAACTTAAAGTAACACAATTTTCTTTGTGGCAAAAATAGTAACCCACCGAGCTATCAACATAAAATACAGTTCTGTGATCTGCAGGGTACACGTTCTTTGCAGCAGGAATATTAACCCACTGGGCTACTTTACGGTGAGTCGAAAGTGTCACTAGACAAAACTCTGATCTCTCTCCAGCAAGAACATTAATTTTCAGTTATCTTGAGGTTTTTTTATTGTTGCCTGAAAACAGCTGGACACACAAGGAACTCTGCAACAGGGGCTTATAAACCCATAAGTTATTTTCAAACATAGCGGCCCCTAGCTCAGTGCCAGGTGCAGCTGCACTGGTTTCAGTGCCATAATGCTGACCCTGAGTGTCAGTTTCCCCAGTACTTGTATGACATTGATAGATTCTTCCTGTACAGTAAAGCCATGCCGGTACCCGACAAGCACAGCAGACACCACATCAGAGAACGTGCTCTACATAGGAAAGAACTTCCGACACCATGTCGGTCAGGAATTTTCGGTGGGATGGTTTTGCGACAACGGAGCAAGTTGTGGCTTTGCTGATGGAAACACAGCACTTTCCTGACCTCTTAAGTCACTAGTGGAACCATGATATGGGCAAATTGGACATGACACGTGTTAGGTGTTTTAGCTCCTGAGATCTGTATTCAGTGTGTATAAAACAAGTAGTGTATAAAAATCAAGGATCCAACCACCTCTGCTGTGGTGGGGGATGCGGGAGTCTGTTATGTGCAGCAAAGCACACTAGTAAGGCAAAGCACATCCTCTACACATTTACCAGTCGTTACTTTCCCTCACTATGACATACATAGTAGTACATTCCTTCCTTTGCCTCACTACTGTCCTTAAAATTGAATAAAAGGCACATAGTTGCCAGGAGAGTGAAAAGCAGCGAAGACTGCAGAAAACAATCCTTACTCCAAGAGCAATTTTTACTTTCTCCCTGTGGTTCTTGTGTGTGACCCCAAAGTCACAAATCACAATTTAGCGTCTAGAGGAATTGGGGATATCTACTGCTCCCCAAAACAGCTCTCAGATAGCTCTCATGATTATTGCCAATTTCAAATATCTCGGTCAGCTTGACGTGTTGCATATCTGTGCTCTACAGTAGTGGGCCAGTTAATGGCATTCCTTCCACCTGCAACGTAACTATATTCAGTACTATGGGGCATATCAACAACAACCGGCGATAATTATTGCTAAGCGCACTTAGCGCTAGGATAATTATAGCCGGCTAGCGTTGATTTTTATCGCTGCGATAGCGTGCTATTAGCAACGCTTATCTCAATAGCGATAAAAATCCTCACGCTAACTGGCTAACGTGAGATTATCGCTGGAAACCCAGCGATAATCTCACGTTAGCTTGTTGATAGGGACAGACAAACTTAGCCATGATATCCTCCTTCCATAGGATATCATGGCTAAGTGAGAAAAATACCAGACGTAAAAAAGCAGCGTTAACCTAGGTTAGCACTGCTTTTTTTTGTCTCTAACAGGGTTAGCGATATTCTTGATAATAGGAGAAATGTCGCTTAGCGACATTTCTCCTATTATTTTACTCTGGAACGCCCCCTTTGCATCTCATTAGAGATGCAAGGGGAAGCGTAGAGTGAAAGGGTGCTAACATGCGAATTTACATGTTAGCGCCCTGTTGTTGATAGGGTGCTAGTGTTATCTCTGCTTTTTTGGCTTTTAAAGCCAAAAAAGCAGAGATAAAGCCCTTGTTGATATGCCCCTATGACCCTTAGTTTTATTCACTGAAACATGAACAATAGTGATCCGCTCTAGACAGACCCATCGGCCCAGTGTACAAATGGTAGAGTGCCTTACCATCACTAAAGAGCCTGACCTTGGAGTGGCAGGAACATTGAAGTGTACATCTAGCCTGACTAAATATGAAGGTGCATGCAGCTCTGACCATTATTAGACACCCCTGAACTGCAACATGGAGCTAAGTAGTCCCAGAGCGGTAGGTGTCTAAACGACGATTAATTACCAGGAAACAGAGCTGGCAGCTGGTGGTTTACACTTGCTAAATGTAACAACATATTTAATATGATGGAAAATTGGGATAACTCTTTTACATACTTGAGATGTGTTTTATGTAATGTAAATATCGAAAATCTAGGCATTGTTATTGTTTTTTGTTTGTTTTTCCTGTAGTTAGTTGATGAAGCTCTGAAGATGTCTTTTTCTGAAGTACTACAACGTCAGGTCAGTAAAGAAGCAAATGCCAATGCGATATTAAATGTCAGTGAATGTATATATTGAATTACGGAGGCATGGTTGGAAGCAAGGCAGGCAATAGGAAGTTCTACCCCATTTTGCAGATCAAGTTATAGTAATAATGTCATTTTCATAACAGCATAAATCCCTTCCCCTCATTGTATTGATCGACTTCTGTTTATAATGCAATGTCTGAAATGTGAGCTAAGTCATTGCTTTTCAAAAATCTTATTTTTCAAGCATTGCGGAGGAGATTCAAGTCAGGTTATAACATATTCATATTTCATATCCAGCAGAATAGGGTGCAGGCCGTTATCTGTGCACAACTCGTATTGATTCAATTCAAACAACTTTTGAATGTGCGTTTTATCTCATTGGGGACCCTCAAGGTTTAAAGTAGTGCACAATAATATATTCATTTCTGTCCCTTTTCCGAAGTGCTCATTTAGTTTGTGTTCCGATGAACAAGGCTCAGGATAGACTGTTTCCATGAGAAACAGGGGGCCCGATTCACAGAATTAACTTAAGACCAAATCCTAAACTTACTACTTTGTGGTATTCACAGAATGCACTTACTACTTTTAGTATTCACAGACTGCACTTACTACTTTTGGTATTCACAGAATGGATTTACGACTACTAACTTTACGTCCGCACTCGGGCCAGAAATTCCGGCCCGGAGGCGGAGCTTCCGGCCCGGAGGCGGGGCTTCCGGGCAGGAGGCAGGGCTTCCGGGCCGGAGGCGGAGCTTCCGGGCTGGAGGTGGAGATTTCGGCCATGGCTAAATCTCCGCCACCGGCCGGAACCCCCAACTCCGGCCCGGAAGCTCCGCCTCCGGCCCGATAGCTCCGCCTCCGGCCCGGAAGCTCCGCCTCCGGGCCGGAAGCCCCACCTCTGGGCCAGAAGCCCCGCCTCCGGGTGCGGACGTAAAGTTAGTAGTCGTAAATCCATTCTTTGAATACCAAAAGTAGTAAGTGCAGTCTGTGAATACCAAAAGTAGTAAGTGCATTCTGTGAATACCACAAAGTAGTAAGTTTAGGATTTAGTCTTAAGTTAATTCTGTGAATCGGGCCCAGGGTCATTATTGGTTTGAATTAAGTGGACCTCGGCCTAGAAGAGCACAGTGGGCGAAAAATGGGTTGGAATATTACACAAAGAAATTGCCACTAGTCAGACTATTTGCAGGCATTCATCCCATCACTCTGTGGGTGTTTGATTGGCAGTGGTATGCCTGGAAAACTGAGATTGGTGAAGCTTCTAAAGCCTACTCCTGACATTGTTTGTGAATTCCAAAAAGTATTAAATCTGTGCTCATTCAAAAAGTACTTCAATGTGTACAGATCTGCTACTTCTTTGGTACACTGGTCATTATATATATTTAGAATCCTGAGCCAAAAATTAAACGAGTTAAAACCTCTTAGTGAAATGAGAATGACAAGAAAAACCAACACAGTTATAGAAGACCTGACTCAAGTCCTCCAGATCTAACTACCAAATCAAGAATGTATTTGAGCGGGCTTTATGCCTCGCTGAAGTACCAGGGTCAATCTTCATCGGCTCTATGGGGTGATGCACCTGGTAAAGACCAACCCGGGGGTGGAGGCAGCGCTACTATCACTGGAGGCCTGCATGGTGTTTGATAGTATAGAGTGGCACTATCTCTTCGAAGTCCTAAAATGGTTTGGTTTTGGCCCTCGATTTCCCTCATGGATTGAGTTGCTGTATACACAGGCCCTGGCCAGAGTTCGAGTTAATAGTTTGGTGTCCACTCTTTTGCTCTCTAGAAGCGTACGAGGCAGGGGTGCCCTCTACCGCCCATTTTATTTGCATTGGCGCTCGAACCACTTGTAGCATGGGTAAGGGGGGACCCAGTGATATCGGGCATTCATGGGGAAGACCAGTGGGAAGAGAGGATATCGCTATATGCCGACGATGTCCTCTTGTATGCAACGAGGGATAGTCTGGAAGCCAGATCAATTGGGATATGTCACTCCTCTACATGTTATTGAACAGGCCACTGCCGCAACTGGGCACGGATTCCAAATTGCAGGTTAAAGATAGTTTTAAGTACCTGGGTATACAAATAGCAAAAACAGATTCTGCATTTTTGGTGGGGAATATGCAGCCACAGCTGGAACGTTTGAAGAGAGACGTAGCTCATTGGAGGACGCTATCAATATCCCTTATGGGGAGAGCAGTCCTCTTCAAAATGATGTCCCTGCCGCGAATACTATACGTCATACAAAACACACCCTGTCAAATACTGGACAAGATCTTTAAAGATGTGGATAGTGAATTGAGAACGCTGTTGTGGGATGGCAGGGGTGCACGGATCGCATTGGCTAAGCTGGAAAAGGGAGTATACAAGGGTGGTCTAGCCATTCCAGATTTGCAAAAGTACTACTGGGCCTCACACCTGATGGTCATTAATACTTTAGTATTTGAGGATAGAAATGACCTGGAGTATAGGGTGGATCACTGGGCGATGGGGGCTAGCAGCTATTTAGGGGCACTGTACGGGCGAGGAAGGCAAGGAAGCATGCCTCCACATACCAAGAAAGTATTGAAAGTATGGTGATCGAGTTCTAGGGTGGGCCAATCACCTGATAGAACAGATCCCTCTATGGAACAGTGAAATGCTCCGGAAAGTAAAGAGCCTGCGGGGCTTCTCTAAATGGAAATTAATAGATATTGTTCACCTAGGTGATGTGTGGAGGAGGCAGGCAATGCTATCGTTCCCAGAACTACAGAAAGAATATCAATTAGCGCACACAGAACACTATAGATATCTACAACTGAAACACGCGCTGTGCAGACACCTCAAAGAGGGGGACCAGATCCCTGAATATAGCCCGTTCGAGGACAGATTAGTATTAGACCCAATTCCAGAGAAAACACGTACAAGAAGATAATCAACAATTCCCTGGATCTACTCACAAAGACGCGGGAGGCATGGGAGTCTGATGTGGGCCTGTTAGAAGCTGATGATTGGGTGGGGGTGGTGCAGAGTCCTAGGGAGGTGGCGATCCGTGCAAGATTTAGACTGGTCCAACTGAGAATCCTGCATAGGTCATTCTACACAAGCACACCAATGTTCAATGTGGGGCTCATGCCAACAGAGGAATGTCAGAGGGGATGTAATCAGAGGGGCACCTTCTTCCACATCCTGTGGGAATGCCCGGTTATACAGGAATATTGGAGGAAGGTGACTCGGATAATGTCGGAGGTGATCGAACAGGATGTCCCCCTGGACGCCAGGTGGCATGCACTATGCGTCTCTGGGGAACAGACGTGGCCCAAATACCGAAGAATTTGGCTATTGGTGGCCAAGAGAATTATTGTGGGGGCCTGGGGGGCTGTTCAGCCGCCGAGGATATCACAATGGAAGAGAGATATGGACTGGTGCTGTGCTGCGGAAAAGACAATCTATGAGAGCCAGGGCTGTCTCAAAAAATGGGAGAAAGTTTGGCAAGGGTGGGAAATGTACAGGGGGATCTAGGAGATATTGGATAGCTAGAAGGGGAGGGGGAGATAGAGGGGGGGTAACATGACGGAATGCATCCACCTATACTATAGACGGTTCCCAAATAGCCATATGTCAAAGATGAAGTGAAACTTGTATTTTAGCCATTGCTGGTGGAAATTGTATATTGCTGCTGACACTTGTTTAATAAAAATAAGTTTATTAAAAAAAAGAATGTATTTGAGGGGTTTCACAGTCCAAGCACACTCATTGAAGCTACACTCCTGCCTGGCCCACATTGGTTGGTCGTACTTCCTGGGAACTTATGACTACAGTCACATACAACACAAAGGCCTTGAATCCCTGCTCTGGGATCACTTTAAAAAAATGTATTTTCACTGCACTCACTCTTCTTCTCTGCAATAAGAAGCTGTGATGGTGGAGTTGTCAAATCGGAGGATGTGGGCAAGGCATAAATGTTTCTAGCCCACGCTTTTTACAAATCATTTTATTAAGTAAGTGACATTACCATGAAATAAGCCTGAGGTGTAAATAGATAAGGGTGTGCAGGTAATTAATTAATAAGGCGGGCAGAGTCAGAGTGGAGCCATGGGTCTGCCTTGATACTAAGGGGCTGATCACAACAACTTTGGCATAGTTATTCCGGCTTTCCGCCCATAAAAACCAAGAACCTGATTTTTTCTCATGCAGGCGGACGGTCTTTTTGTTGTTCCTATGGAAACAGCAAAAATGTTCCAACGTGGCATATGCGGTGACGTCCATGCTGTGATAGCAGACCGGGGGGAACAAGTTGTGCCCCCCTGAATGCATCCCCATGGCATGAAATGGCTGGCAGTGGAGGGACTCGTAAATGCTCAGCGGGACTGCGCCAGTCCCCCTCAGCATGTTACATTGTTACATTGGGCCTTCGCCGTGCCACCGTCAGAGAAACGGTGGTTCCCTTGCGTAGGCAGTGATCTACTGCCGGTATGACTTTGATAGTCATACTCCGGCAGGTAGTAGACCGCCACTGCTGCGTCACCACAACCGCCACACTCGTAATCAGCCCATACACGAGCCAAGCCATGACAACCTTTGGCATGTATATCGTGCAACAGCAGAATGTAGAAAATATGATACAATCTCTTCAAAATTCAAAAAAGGTTATTTCTTTAACATGTAGAAGATGTGTTTTACCTTGGTACATCAGATTATATCACTGTAAAGACAAACACTTATTAAAGGTAATCGGCTTTAGAAACATTTATGACTTGCCACCCAACTATAACACCATTAGTGAACCAAGAGGCAAGTCCGCAGTCATGTTAACCATAAATGTGGCCTAAACTCGTTTTATTAGTATTGATTCCAGGTTATCGGGTGTCACATTTTGAAATTCAGCAAACTCTTCCATTTACATCAAAGGTCACTGTTTTGTCTTTTCAATAGCAGACTTAACTAAGCGCCTAAGACCAATTGCCAAGCCAAGAATGCGTTTATTTGGAAGGAAGTCACCCCCCAAACAATACCCCTGAAACTACCACCCCTGTGATCAGAACTGGTAGGGCCACCTACACTGGGAAAGCATAAAAAGTATGTTTGCATGCCTTGATGGATTCTGGGGAAATTTTAAACTCCAGGTCGAAGGACAAGTGGTTTACAAATGTCACATTTACCAATAAATGCAGTAAAGTACCATATTACACGTGTTCCTGGAATCTGTTTTTTATATTACGTGATTCATGAATGTATTTACTCTTTAGAAAGACTTGCAGCATTGAGCCTCATCCTCAGTTGCATTTTTAGTATTCATTGTTTGCCTGACATTGTTATATATCTGTCAATGTGCTTAGAAATGTGTGTTTTTTTGGGGGGGGGAATATATAACCTTCTAATATGTAAAATGCATTGCTATGCAACAATGTGTATTATTATAAATGAAAATGTAAATGAAAAGCAACAATTTAAGGAAACAAAAAAGTATACTAAAATGTACTTTTTTGCATTACAATATTGAGTAGGTGTAATAAGAATGAAGGTGAGAATATAAAGTGCTGTATGGGACAGTGTGGGGCAGAGTTCTGCATTTGCAGTGCCTGTTTTTTCTCAAGCTGGGAGGAGGGAGGATTCATTGGCACATCATTGCTGGGAGTATAAGCCTCCAATAGTGAGCTTTTCATATGTGCTAAATAATGTTCTGTGACTAACACTGCCCATGCAAAAGTGTTTATACCAGCAATGAAAGAAAGAAGAAACACTGTTCTAGCCACTAACTTGACTTTATTTTGCTAGGAAAGTTGAATTTCTTGCAAATTAGGTTATACCTGTGAATTACGGAAAATATTTCATAGTGATCTCTATTCTGTGAAATGTTTTACTGTGAGGATATAGTCAGGACAAGGTTTAAATAATTTGTTTGCTAATTAATTTTATGCTGTTTGACAAATTTTCACAAAACATTCTAAAAAAACGTTTATCCACCTCAGCTCTTCTAGAATGTTTTGTGGTGATCCGTCGAGTGAGTGGTAGTGAAAAAAGAAGTGGCAAAACCATTTTCCCCATGCAATTTCCCATAGGAACGTTAGCCATAGCTACAGCCAAAACGGCTCAACGCAAATACTGTAAATGCGGCAGAGAGCTAGACATTTACCTAGGAAATGTGCTTTTTGTGATTTGGTGCAAATCTGCTTGTGAGAAATTAAGGTTAAACATGTATAAATGTATCAGGCCGTGGTAGTACCACTAAACTGGCAGTTCTAAGGATAAGATCTGATTGCTAACCATTTTAGAACTTGGGGACTGAGTCTCCATGTCCAGAAAAAAATAAAATAATATGCAGGCAAGCAAAGTAGGGATAAACTCACTCCCAGGTTTTATGGGTGGGGGAGAGGGACCCACCCTGCATCCAAAATCCAAAAACTAATATTACAGCTGTAGTACTGCGGTAAAAAAAAGAAATAAAAAAAGGGAGGACTGTCAGATTCAATGAAAACCCCTCACGCAGTGAGTCAGGGCCTGTGGGGGTCATTTTGTTATTCATTTTTAAGAGAGGGGGCCTTTGGTCCCCTCTCTGAACCATTTAATGGCCCCAGGGACCCCATTCTCTATAGTGTGAGCTATTTTATTTAGACGTAGGTGGCATGTGGCCCCCCCTCCTGAGCCATATAATGGCCCTGTAGACCCCATCTACCGGGCGGCCGATTGTCTTATTAGGGGAGATGGGTGTGGGGGCACCCTCCTCAAGTCATAGAATAGCCCTGGTAACCCCATCCCCTGGGGCCCAATGTCAGCCAGTATTTCAGGGATCTCATCCCAGGAGAGACTGTGTGGACATTCAATACAAACCTAATTTACTGCTCGTGCTCACACGGGCAGGGAACATAGGGTTGCTCCCAACTGGGAGGAGCAGAAACAAAAGCAGCTCCCACTTGGCAGGAACAAAGCAGCACAGCTGGCTCCCGCTGGCACCCAGGAAGGGTGCTGGCGGAGGGGCAGGCAGGGCTGTTGGGCCATGGGCCTCCTCCCTGGCCACCAATGCTTCTGAATGTTGTGGGTGCCTCAGGTAGGACGGTGATCCACTGAAATAAAAAATGAAGAAAGAAAACAATGACACAGGCACTGCAGGAAAAACAGGATATGGATGTTCAGGGACGGTCTGGGGCACCCAAGAATAAATGTAAATGTGGGTGTACTTGTAAAGCACACTGTGACTCCATGGAGTATCCTGGCGCTGAAGACCGCTGGGGAACCCGTCCTGGTTTTCCCTGTGAGATGGTCCCTTTCTGGGTATCTCCAAGGTGAAACCAGGCATCCCCGGCGTCTGTGGGGGGCCGTTGTAGAGATGAGGAAAACTTAATGCCCAGAGTTGCTGAGTGTGTTCCTGGTTAGAGTAGGTACCGAGGCGAGAATTATCGAGTCCGTTTTGACCCTGGTCCATGACCCTGGCGCGTCAGGAATTGAACCCTGGTCCCTGGCCGATTCTCTGCTTATGGGTCTGCCGCCTCTAACCAGTGAGCCACACCTCTCCACGAAAAAAAATAGTAGTGGCCTCATTGCTTCAGTATTGAAGCAACGGGGCAGCTCACTGTATATTCAATGCTACCACCCATAGTGCCCTGAATAGGCTTTGTTTTTTATATATTTTAGTTGTTGTACATCCCAAAGAGGGACAGGGGCACCACCAACAATTTACAGAAGTGTTGTGGGGCTGTAAGAAGAACAGTAACGTCCCTCTCCCCAAATAAGTTTTTAAAAAAACACTGTAAGACTCCTGGGTCATTGAATGAAGGACCCCAGGAGAGCTCACCATTATTCTTACCTTTATTCTTAAAGCACTCCAAGCTCGAGCTTTATGCTCCCCAGCTGGAATGCGGGTTTAGTTAACTATAACTGGTGAATCACAGGTTATGTTTAACTTCAAAACTTTGGGGCAGATTTATGTTGCACTTGCGCCTCATTTATGCCGCCGTTGCGTCACTTTTGTGACGCAGCAGCGGCGCAAATCCTGCGCCATGGTGCGGGGTATTTACAAACGTGACGCATCTCCCAGATGCGTCACGTTGTAAAGCCCTGCGCCACATGTAGGCGTTCCAGGGCAGGTGGGGGCGTTCCGGCGCAGGAACGCCTCCTAAAAGTGGCTGAGTGAAATCTACAAGATTTCACTCAGTCACTTTTAGGCCCATGCTGCGTCAAAACCCTGCGCCTGCTTGAAGCAGGCGTAAGGATTGACGCAGCATTGTACAGATAGGGCCCCCCAGATCATTGCTGGAGCTGCGTCGCGCTTGCGACGCAACTCCAGCAATGCGCCACTTTTCGGCACAGATGCGTCACGCATCTGTGCCGTTTTTGCCCCATGGTGCGCCGCATTATAAATGCGGCGCATCCATGGTGGCGCAGCTGTGGCGCATAATAACTGGCGCATCCCTGCTGATATGCAGGGATGCGCCAGTCGTCATAAATCTGCCCCTTTATGTTTAAACAAACCTTTTGACCTAACTAATACATCACTATAACTTTTGTTTTTTCTGGACTTATACACACACATATGTATACATGTATAATTATTTTCACTGATAAAACAAAAGCTAAAGTGATTTTATAGTTAGACATTTAAAAAACACTGAAATTCACCAGTTATAGTTTACTCAAAAACTATAACTTCTGCACCAATCATGTAATGGCCTTCGGGCCAGGCCTTGCAACCGTCCCTACATAAATGCCTAACTCACATTCTCATCCTTTTCTTTCTTTTTTTTAAAAATGTTATCAGTCATGTAAATTGTGAGGTCATAAACAGTGCCTGACAGGGCCATAAAATGTAGACTTAAAAGATGTAACACTGTGTAGTTGAGTTCAAAATCTTTACCACCTCCAAGGCTAAATGGAATGAGATAGTCTTAAACCCTGAATCATCAATGGTCAAATATCAGTATTCAGCACAAATAATGACAAGAAAACCTCTACTGCCACAGGACCTAAAGAAATGACTGACAATCATGTATTTTTCTCATTACATGAATATGTCAAGGAAGCTTAGAAACAGGCTCTGTACACGGTGTAAGTACTATAAAGCCCGTGTCCATGACCCCTGCCAATTTGAGGGCAAGTCATTGGGGTGGGTAGACATCAGAAGTAGATGTGGTCCATTGGGTGTGCTTACTCATTGAGCAAAAATATAGGACACCTGTTCTCAGCTTTACCACATTACCTAAATATGCTGAAAATAAACACTATATTCTAAAGCTGGACAGGAACCACAACACAGTAATATTTCTGTGGGGACAGCAGAACCTTGGAGTTGCCATCAGAATCACTGTTACCCCATTTGGAAACTGTGGAACCAGGAGAAATGTATGGGGTCGATTCACAGAACTAATCTGAGATAAAATCCTAAACTTACTACTTTCGGTATTCACAAAAGGCATTTAGTAGTAGTAAAGTTGGGATTCCTAACTTTACTACTACTAAATGCCTTTTGTGAATACCGAAAGTCGTAAAGTTAGGATTCCTAACTTTACTACTACTAAACTGAGATAAAATCCTAACTTTATTACTTTCGGAATTCACAAAAGGCATTTAGTAGTAGTAAATTTAGGATTCCAAACTTTACTACTACTAAATGCCTTTTGTGAATACCGAAAGTCGTAAAGTTAGGATTTTGTCTCAGTTTAGTAGTAGTAAAGTTAGGAGTCCTAACTTTACTACTACTAAATGCCTTCTGTGAATACCAAAAGTAGTACGTTTAGGATTTTATCTCAGATTATTTCTGTAAATCGGCCCCTGTGTTTTTCAATCCCATCCTCTCCATTTGGCCAAATTGGGTGCTCTTAGGCAATCACACACCACCTGAAAGAGAAACTAATATCAACGAGAAGCAAAGTGACAATAACATAAAACATTAAGTAGGTTTCTTTTAAATTTAAGTTTGAATGTCTGCCTTTGGTATTCCAGCTTTTAGTCATAGGAAGCTGAAAGGGCTCCACCTGAATGTTAGTGTTTGACTGGGAATACAAAGAATAGAAGTAAGGAAAAGGAATGTAATTTTCTGTGAAATGTCTCCAAAGAGTAGAAGCCTTAGAAGGCATAGAGTCTTAAAAAATATTATTTGTTTGACAGGAAGCTGATGTAGATGGGCTGTTGCTGATGAGACATGATCAGTTTTCCTAAGTGAAGCTACTTTCCTCACAGTGGAAATATGAATTCTTTATGGTTTAGCTAAGACAGCTTTAAGTAGACCCAAAAAAAGATGCTACAGTAATTGATTCATGACATGATACATGAGTAACAGCTTGAGCCTAAGCTCTTATGGCAAGAATTAAAGAATTTACCGCGCGAGAGGGTTTGGCCCGCAGCCCAACATGTTGGTCGCAGTTTGCCAAATCCACGCCGCATCCCCTGCAAATCCGACATTATCTGTCCACATCCGCGCTGCTGTTGGCCCTCCCTGTGCCTGGCAAGGGACAGACAGCTTGAGGGTGCCCCTGTGACACCAGCAGAGGAGAACATGCTGGCAGACACCAAATGACCGCGGCCAGGAAGCACCATTGTGGCCTAAACTGGGTTGTGCTCGGGCACGGAAGCCACTGCAGGCAAAGCGGTATGCAGAGACTGAGTTTGGCGACACACGGGAGTGATCCCATTTAAGGGCTGAAGAGTGATGGATGCCTGCTGTAACCTGGCCGGCAACTGAAGAGCTGGGAGAAGTGCCGCCTCAGGGCAGTGAGGCCCGACCTGGAAGCACACGGGAGTAAATTAGCCAACGCTAAAGGCTGGAGTGGGTGCTCTTGCTGGTGGGCCTCTTGGAGGCCCTGAGAATCTGGACCAGTGTGCCCCGCCAACAATGAGAGGATGGGGGTCTACTGATTGACCCCCTCGGACGCCTGTGGAAACACGGGACCTAATCCACGAGGTGAGCGTCCTGGGGGCGAGGGCCGCACTGTAATGCGTATCAGAGTTTCAAAGTGGAGTGAGGCCACCCCCTTTCCCCCAACCGGTGCGGTCTGACCATTGGGACAACTTGGGGACTACTTCACTTCCTGGATCCATCTGGCCCTAAGATGTGTGGTCAGCGTGTGCTCCCAAGATCGAGAGTAAGCCTGCTGGGGTGTCCATTCGACCCCTGGGGATGCTGTGGATTGGCCATGCTGCTCTGCGAGGCGGAGGGCCCGTGTGTTGGGACAGTGTATGAAGCTTGAGGTCGACTGGGCTAAGAGGAGCGTGCCTCAGAAACATGGCCTCTGCCCAAACCATTTGGGGCAAAAGCGCTGATGATCATTCTGGCGGGGGTAGAGGGGTGACAACTGCTGACAGGCCGTGACCTTGGGGTCTCTTCCCTAAGAAGGACAGACACGGTCAACTGCTCCTTGACCTGGCTGGCGGCGTTGGGTGGCGCTTGCTCTTCTGAGCACAGTGGGAGCCACGATGGAGCTGCATCAACGATACAGTAGCTGCACCTTGTAATGTTTGGTGAAAAAGACGCAAAACAAATGCAGCAGAACAAGATGGACAGATATGCTATCCCCATGGGCGCCTAGATGGAGAGTGAGTCTTCCCATGCTGAGAGTCAATCCAACCCCAGTGAAGAACTGCTCAAACTGACCCTCCAAAAAATTATGGCCATCATTCAGAGCAAAAAAGGTACTTTTAAACCCAAGCTGGAGTCAGTTGTGGTGGAGATGTCACTGCTACGGGCCGAAATTAATAAGAAAAATTACCAGCTAAGAGAAACAGAAAAGTCTGTGGCAGACATCTCAGAGACCAAGACTGCACACCACACATTTGGTCTTCAAATAGAAGCTGCCTTGATGCAGGCATGCCTGGATGACCTGGAGGGAAGATCCAGAGGAAATAATCTCCTCTTGTTGGGGATACCTAAACGGGCTGATGAACCAAGTACAGACCTCTTTGTTGAAAACTTCATTATGTATGTTCTACAACCCAAGGGTCTTTCAAAATTCTTCTGTCGAGCGAGACTATCGAGTGCCCATGACTACTCCTAGGTTGGGCACACCCCTGTACCATTATTGCAAGAATCTTTAATCACAGTGATAGAAATGCCATACTCTTGGTGGTGCAGCACAGACCAGACTTGAAATTTGAAAATGCCACAGTTTGCTTATATGCTGATTTTACTCTTAGGTTCAAGCAGCAATGACACAGTTTCATAGAGGTTAAAAAGGAACTTTGGAATAAAGACATTATAAATATGGTGCTCTTTCCTGCCAATCTGCGCATTATTGCTGAGATGGAAACTTGGAATTTTGCATCTCCAGAAGCAGCCTGGGAGTAATTGGAGTGCTGGCCCCTGGTCTCAAGGGGAACAGCACTCCACCAACTGACATGGAGAGACCCTGATGAGGGAGCAGCCAGTGATACCTCAACACAGAGTAGTTGGAGTCTTATGCACAAACAACGAAAGCAGACTGGTCCATCTGTGGAAATATGGATTTTCCTGATCAGTTATGTCCCCTATCTTGGACCCCAACGGTTCTATGTGCATGTCACAAGTACATGTATGATCCCTCCAGTTCCAGTTTCCAAAACGCAAACATATGTGCGTCCACCGTCAACATGTTCTCTGTCAGATCCGCCATCAATGGGCTGGATATTCGATTCCTAAGTATGACAGGCCACCGACTTTATATGGCTAAGTTACTCCATTTTTACAGTTCAGGCAAGTAGGCCCGA
Organism: Triturus cristatus; assembly: GCF_964204655.1. Classification (NCBI taxonomy): domain Eukaryota; kingdom Metazoa; phylum Chordata; class Amphibia; order Caudata; family Salamandridae; genus Triturus; species Triturus cristatus. The sequence continues at coordinate 63,432,909 of NC_140590.1, forward strand.
TTCTGTCCTCAAAGCCTTTCCCTGCTCTCTGTCTCTGACAGCTTCAGCTTGAGCTCGCATCTGTATCCATGAACTTTGTCCTACTCCCTGTGCAGCTAACGGTGCCTGCCTCGGCCAGTTTTGCCTGCCTGCCAAGAAGCTGTATTTCACCTTCGAGTTATCTACTTTGCTCTCCAGCCGATGCATTCCTGTCTAGTGATTTAGGTAAACATCTCCTTTAGCTCACAAGCAAAGGACTCGGCCTTTCCGTCCTTCTGCAAGTAATTCATAGCCCTGTTGCCATGGAAAGTTTTCTGCCCCTCGCATCTCATATAGACACTTAGACGCTTGTACACGCACACGCAGTCAGTATAGAATAGATTCCTGTCCGAGAGTCTTTCCTTGTGGATAACATAGTTCTCTAAACATAGGATGTTAGATATGATTTGGGATTAGGTTGACTTGACCCCCCAGACTTCTCGTCTCCACATGTAGAGCTAAAAGTCAAGTCCCCTTCACCCCCTAGTCGCACGTCAATCACACGTCATGCTGCTGCGCGCGCATCTATGTTAAGTATTATCTTATAGATCCACCTATGTATGATAAACAGAACCAATCATGTTTCTTTTTTGCTCCTTATTACGCCTAGTTTCGATTACGTATCACTATGTCATTTCTCTTATCAATTGTTACGCCTTTTGCATTCGTTTCATTGTAATGTATGACCTATAAAAGTTACTTCTTGTCAATAAAGTGTTGTACTTCACTTCCTGAACCCTCGTGGTGACGGAACCTGAAGGCCGCCACTCGAGTCGGCCATTTTGGAATAAAGCCCATTCAGAAAATCTCTTATACCACGGATTCTGCCTCTTGTTATTCTGAGCTGTTTTATTTTATTTTAGATTCCGTATGAAATTCAGTCTAGGTAAAAAAAGAATATTTACCACATAATGGCGCCCGAACAGGGACACTTTCTCATCTCACGCGCCGGCGGTGCGTTGCAGGCCCGGTCTCCTGCCACAGCTGGACGGACCATAAACGCGTACCAGCAGGATTTCCTGTAAGCTCCCTCCGGTCAAGCGGGGGCGACTGAGGCTGCGATCAACCCAGACGAGGCGGTGAGAAGTGCGAAGTATCCCGACCAGAGCCTAGCTGAGAGAGCAAGATCCGAGGTATACAGAGGCCCACCGGGTTTTCGAAATCCCGATGTCCAGAGGGTCCGCTGTCCGCAGTCATCGAGTCCCGTCCATTCTCTGAGGCCTTCCGTTTCAAGGAGCTACTCGGTGAGTACCGTCGCCGGGGAGGCGTGTTGACGCGCACATAGGTTGTGCCGGTCAAGACGGATTTGGGTACACAAATCCGGTCTGCACTGTTTAGCAGTGTATATGTACTGTTTAGCAGTATATCAAGTATTCCGAAGTATTCAGTTATTGTCAAGAATTCAGCTTGGTGATTAGTTATGCAGACTGTCATCATTGTCGGTCATTTTTTAAAAAAAAATGTTTATTGTTTAATGTTTAAAGTGTTCAAATGTCTTGCATATTGTGGTATGAATGATTGTTCATTGTTCACCGTTCATTATTGTGTTTTTCGTATTAAGTGAATTCAAGAGTAAGTATCAGATCAGTTGTCAAGATGCCGCTCTTCTCGAAGTTAAGACAGATCACTACCAGAAAAGGGGTGCTTGAAGAAGCAGTTCCTATTCCTCCTAGGGACACTCCAGGGCATTTTATGTATCACAAACATGGCTTAGATACAATATTGTTTCTTGATCTATGGGTAGATTATACCAAGGGATTGCCGGAAAGTCAAAGGTGGCCCGCAGCGGGAACCTGGGATGCAGAGTGCATCATGAAAGTGGAGGAAGAGTTATGGAAAAGAAAAGTCAGACAGTCACAGAAAGACGCTGTTGAGTTATGGCGTAAAGAATCTCATAGACGTACAGAAAAAGCACGTAGACAAAAAGAGAGGAGTAAAGAGAGTTCAAAGGAAGTTCAAGAAAATCTATTAATTGAGGAAGGTATCCGAGTGAAATCAGAACAAGTAGATAGACAAAGAAATGCTCTTATGAGTGGTATGTATCCCCTCCTAGCCGAAGGACTACCTAAGGCTGTTCCAGAGATGCCAAAAGATTTGCCACCCCCATTATTTCCAATTAAGGTACATCAAAAAGGGCATCCCAGAACCGCAGAAGATGTTTTTCTTTCCTCATATCTAGATGACGCAGCTCCCGAGTATGCTAACCCCACACCACATAGACCGTCTGGCGGAGGGGTTCAACGTCAGGATCAGGTATCTGTCCCCGGGCAACAGCAAGTCCCGACACAAGCTCCGGCAAGCACATCTGTTTCCGCATCTGTCCCCGCAATCGATTCTACAGTGGTATCGACACCTATAGTTGCTGTGTCACGTTCGACGAATCCATTCACACCCGACGCCCCTGAAGGGGCTACGGGAGGTGCAAGCAATACTTTTACGCCACCTAGAATAAATAAACTTGTTTTTCAAGAATCAGCGCATTCACGTACACCCAAATTCGTAAGTGAACGTACGCTTAAGGAACTGCTTATAGATTGTAGATATGACCCGGTGGTCGGTAAAGAGGACGAAATGGTCCTGGCATCATTACGTATCAGACGAGCCGCAGAGTATTTAGCGAGGTTACCAGGAATGACTACGCATCTAGATAAAATATATCATTTTGTCCAAACAGGGCGAGACCCAGAATGTATTAACAGAGCTATGGAATTCCAGAAAGTAGAGATACAGGGGGAACTGTTACGTTTCCTCATAAACTGTGTGATCAGAAATCAAGACCGTCCGGGGGTAGACCCGAATGCAATGCTTATTCTTACAAGATGGAGCCAGAATATATCAGAAGGGAGACACGATAAGAAAAACTGTATAATAGCCATGTGCCGAAAAATCCGTAGAGAAATAGAACGTATTCACGAAGAAAGATTGGAAACAGACGAGTTCGAGCAAGATGAAGTATCCGAATCAGGGAATTCCGCAAGACAGTCAGAAACCATAGCATACGTAGGCAGAGGAAGATCCTGTGATAATACTAGATGCTTTTCTGATCCCATACACTCTGAATGTCCAAATAATAGCAGAACGTATCCGACGCCTGTAATAAATTTAAAGTCTCCTGAACATTTGTTTCAAGCCGCAGATAAACTACTACGAGAACGAAGGGGTCACCACCTCCTCGATTCCATGGATGAGCAAGAATTGGCCAGATCAGCCGTTCACTGGATTGACAGTCCTGAAAAATACGGTGATGAGACCGTAGCACATACGTTTTTTAACCTTAGTGCAGATAAACAACGTTTAGCTGGAATCTATATGATTCAGCAACTCCTTATACTATATAAGAGCCAACATGCTGACCCTGGTCCTTTACCTGATATATTAACGGAACTACTCACGAACAGGTGGAGAGGTTCCAGTAACAAGTTAATTAAAGAAATATTAGTGTCACGTAAACAGTATGTCCTTTTTGTAAGTCCGGACTCTTTCTCGCTGCACCGCAGAGAAAGAACACCGTATTATATGGATAGACAAAATCCCTTACGAGAAGTGCACCCAATAAAAGGCGAAGACAATCAGTTTCACCGTGTATTTGTATACACACCCATATCAAAAATTGAATTGTTAGAAATGAAGAAAGTAGTACCAAGTCATGACAAAGACCCAGCGGGTTTCCACCGAGAAATTAAGGACATGTTACTGATGGGAGAGTATACCTATCCTGATATTATGACGATATTAAAGGTGCTATTACCTGCTGGCATTTATGAAAAACTGAAAGAAAAAGAGTGGGAAGTGGGCGACCAAAAAATAGATTGGACAGCATTAGAAACGGAAGAAAAAGACCGAACTGCAGGTTCAGGGCTCGGGGATAAAGTCAAATCATTACCAGGTTTACTAGTACAAGTACTGCCACGTTTATTAACTACGAAAAAGGAAGATTGGGGTGCAATCACGGCCTGTAAACAAAAGCATGATGAAGACACAAGTGATTATTATGCCCGATTTGAAAAATGTTTTGGAATAAATAGTGGTATAAAAACAAGTAGTGAGTCGTATCCACACTTATTTGTGACAAAATTAGTAGAAAATGCATTACCTCCAGTAAAGAATAGAATATTGAAATTCGAGAGTACCTGGCAAAGTAACACTCCGTCACAAATGCTACAAATGTTACAGTATCATCACAATAGAATTAGAGATGAACAAGAACACGAACAAAGACGTATGAAAGATACAAAAATGAAAATGCTAGTGTCTCAGACAGTACCGGCTGAAGGACATAAAAAGGGTATGACACAGTCCGATTCAACAGGACCGGTAAAAGGAACATGCAATTATTGCAAAAAGCCAGGTCATTACGTACACGATTGTCCAGTTTTAAAACATAATATCGCCATAGGTAAAACACAAGAAAGATCACGGCCACTCAGACAAGATCAGAATGAACAAGGAGCTATGCCGCATCCCCAGGCCATGCCAGCCGCACAACAGCCAATACAGTTTGTGCCAGCTGCACCACCGTTGCCTGCTACTGCCACACAAACCACAACACGACAAATGTATCAGACTGCACAGTATGAATATCCTGAGTATCAGCGTTACGCATGAACAAGCCTAGAGAGGGAAGTTGACTTACCGCTTATCGAGATTCCTGTAGATCAAGAAGGACCTTATGTACATAGTAAATTATTAGGTCAAGATAGAAAATTCTTACTCGATACAGGGGCAAGTCGAACAACTATAAAACGTAGTGAAGTTCCAGGGGCACCCCTCTCAGGCTCTCAAAATGTTTCCCTTGGTTTTTCAGGAAAACCTATTGTTAATGAAGTATCACAGCCTCTTCCATTTACGATAGGACCTTTGACACGAACTACAGATTTATTGCTTACTAAATCATGCCCAGAAAATCTGTTAGGAATTAAAACTCTGAAAGCCCTAGGAGCCATAATATGTTGTTCTCCGGAAGGAGTAAGGTTGTTTTTACGTGATTTTAAAGGTCACTATGTGTCTAGAGACATGGATCTCCGACTACAGACTTTACCAGCACATCTATGGGCACAAGGCCCTACTGATGTTGGTTGTATGAACATTACACCATACCGAGTCACACTCAAGGCAGGAGTGGTATTACCACGAATGCGACAATACAAGTTACCGCAAGATGCTGTAGTGGCTTTGCTGAAAATCATTGATGAGCTAATTGTCCAAGGAGTAGTTGTAGAAACAGACTCCAATGTATGTAATTCGCCGATAATTCCGATTCTTAAACGAACTGATCCTACTGCTCCGCCAGTATACCGATTGGTTATTGATTTGCGTGAACTAAACAAGTGCATTGTACCACAATTTCCTGTGGTCCCCGATATATCATCATTATTGACAGCAATTGATTCCGAAGCAACATTCTTTACTGTAATTGATCTCAAGAATGCCTTTTTCAGCGTCCCAATAGATCCGGAAAGCCAATATTTGTTCGGATTCAGTTTAAATGGGCGCAGCTTTAAATTCTCACGCGCTCCCCAAGGATTCACAGAAAGCCCCAGCATCTACAGCCAAGCACTGAAACGAGAACTTGACAGTATCCACATGCCAGTCAATACTGCACTGCTTCAATATGTCGATGATCTGCTGATCACCGCGAGAAGCGAACCTGAATGTGAAAAGGCTTCTCTGACAGTTTTACATTTTCTAGCCGACAAGGGGCACAAGGTGTCTCCTTCTAAGCTGCAATTCTGTGTCCGGCGAGTTATTTATCTTGGTCACTCGCTGTCCAAGGAGGGAAGGCAGCTTACACCAGATCGCATCCAGTTAATTGCTAACATGTCAATACCCCAGACACAAAAGGAGGTGCGGGCTTTCATAGGCCTCACTTCATATTGTAGGCAGTGGATCCCTCAGTACGCATTTCTAGCAAAACCACTCATTCAGTTAACCACACAGGAGGCAGCCACATCGACTGTTCTCCCTTGGACTCAGGAACATACACAAGCTTTTGAAAGCCTAAAGGAAGCTTTATGTCAAGCACCTGTTTTAGCAACACCATGTTATAGCAAACATTTTACACTCTTTGTTACAGAACGTGAAGGTACTGCCTTGTCAGTACTCACTCAGGATCAAGCAGGATCACGCAAGCCATGTGCTTATTTTTCCAGTACATTAGATCCCGTAGCTCAGGCTTTGCCTGCGTGCCTGAAATCAGTGGCAGCAACAGCTTTAGCAATCAGACAAAGCGATGCCATAGTGTTAGGACATCCATTGACAGTACAAGTACCACATGCAGTAGAAGTTCTTGTGAACCGAACACAAACACAACACTTGACCATAGCAAGACTTACCGGTTATGAACTGACATTGTTTCAGCCACACATAGAGATCCAACGGTGTAATACATTGAATCCTGCTACGCTATTACCTGTAATTGGAACAGACCCACTAGCTCATGATTGTGTTGAAATCATTGAAATAAAGACGAAACCTAGACAAGACTTGACAGACGTTCCATTGTTAGATCCAGACCTGACGTTGTATGTAGACGGATCGTGCATGAGAGCAAGTACAGGAGATTTAGTGGCCGCGTATGCAGTCACAACAGACACTGAAGTTATTGAGACAAATTGTATAGATACTTTGTCAGCCCAAGCAGCAGAACTTATTGCTCTAACACAAGCCTGTGTTCAAGCCACAAATAAGAAAGTTAATGTATACACTGACTCACGTTATGCATTCGGAGTTGTACACGACTTCGGCGTGCTGTGGCGAGAGAGAGGTTATTTAACCTCCCATGGTGCCCACATTCAGCACGGACCCCTCATTCATGCCTTGTTAGACGCAATACATCTACCCACTGCTATATCGATTATGAAATGTAAAGCACACACGAAGGTTACTGATATCATTTCTCAAGGCAATGATTTAGCTGACAGAACAGCTAAACAGACTGCTCAGAATCGCACATTAGACATGACAAAGCCAATAGTTCAGACACCAACACAATGTATGACAATTAAGGATCCCGCACTTGACGTAATTGATATACAGACACATGCTACTGCAGAAGAATTAAAGAAATGGACTGAACTAGGAGGGATCCAGACAGATCAGGGATGGATGACGAAGGAGAAATCTGTATGGTTTCTTCCTGACTCCATGGTCCAAGCCATTATAGCTACAATTCACAGCCCAGCGCATTTAGGAGAGAAAGCTATGCTAGATAGCATTCAACACATTTGGTTCAATAAACATTTACGAGCAGCAGCTAAACAAAAAGTCCGTACCTGTATGATATGTTGTCAGTTCAACCCAGGAAAAAGTGTTCCCGTAGAACAGGGTGGATTCCAGACTCCTAATCATCCTTTTGAAGTGCTCCAAATGGATTATATCCAGATGGAACGATGTCGAGGATTCAAATATGTTCTTGTAGTTGTCTGCGCTCTCTCCCGATGGACTGAGGCGTACCCAGTATCAGATTACACGGCCCCGACTACTGCCAAACAGTTAGTTCGAGAATTCTTCCCACGGTACGGTTTACCACGTGTTGTATATTCAGATAACGGCCAGCCTTTCTCATCCGAATTAATGAAACATGTCTCACTTTTGTTGGGATATCAGTGGAAATTCCACTGTGTCCGACACCCCGAGGCAGCAGGTCTCGTGGAACGACATAATCAAATTTTGAAAATCAGATTGTCTAAAATATGTAAGGAGAAAGGTGTTGACTGGATAGTAGCCTTACCAGTTGCACTATTTTACATAAGAATGGTAGCACACTCTCGAACAGGGCTATCCCCGTATGAGGTGATCCTCGGAAGGCCACCAAATATCTGGGGGACACCTATACCACGTAAAATAACTGATGTTAATTGTAATATGCTGACAGATTACTTGGCTTCCTTGATGTCTGCACTACAATCTTGTCGTTCACAGGTAGCTGCAGCTTTTCCTGACAACACTGAGGTGAAACCCCATGACGTTGCTCCGGGAGATCTGGTGCTTGTGAGAAATTTTGATCGGAAGACCCAGTTGGAGCCCAGGTGGAAAGCACCGAAGCTAGTCCTGCTGACCACAAGAACAGCCGTGAAAGTTGAGGGCCGCAAGGGATGGATACATTCCAGCCACATTAAGAAATTTCATGGACTATCCTCGGATATGGACACTGTGCCCTGCACTCCCTCACAGACTGATTCAAAACTTCCCTTTGTTGAACAGAATGACTCTCAGTGCTATAAATTAAAGCTTAGGCCCAAACAGTCGAGCAATTTGATTGTTTAAGTCCTCTCCAAGGTGAAGCGGTTGAATTGTCTCTGACATGTATCCCTTGGACCTGAGTAGAGAAAATACCGGAGAAATGTTGAAACGACAGGCGTATTGTAAATCACTGCGTAGCTACTGTATGAGGACATTATTAATTCTATTTTTATTGAGTGTTTTAATAATTATTACGAGTGTGATTTTGCACATATATCATCCTATTTCTAGACATGTTTATAGTGTTGCTGCTGAACATTCTTTTAGTGACCTACCGCCACATGAATTATCTTATAGACTTGCGCTGCGCAATAACACCTTCATTAGTATGTTACATCATTCCCATCAGACTAGTAATGCCACCAATTGTTGGGTGTGTGGCCGACTCCCTCCCTATCAGAATAACAAAGGAGTTCTGCCTTTCTTTCCACATCCGTTCACACACAATGGCTCCTGTGGAGCATGGTTTAGTTTACTAAATTCCATAGACCCAGACACAGCAGTTTATCAACAACATTGGATATGGGGAAATCTGAATCTAGTTTTATTCAAAGTCTGTCATCCTAATAAGGAGGGTCACCCCAGTAGAACAGGAACTGATCTAGAAAATGAAGTGTATAAATTAGGTAATTTTACACCTAATCTTATGATTCTGAATGTCAAATCCGAAGTTGAACTAATTCTGCCCACTATGTCAGTATTTCCAGTTAAGGGTGAATTATGTGTAAGAAAAGTTGGTTCCATACATATGGGCCATAGCCAATGCGTTACTACAGTAGAATATAGTGATCAAGGTAAATCTTCATTCAGAGCTTCTCGCCATTCTTACTTTATATGTGGTCAGACGGCATATATGCGTCTGCCTCTAGATTGGGATGGTACCTGTTACATAGCATTCCTTTTGCCACCTGTTTTCCTAGCTCCCCCTGATTATCATCGAAATGTTCATTTAGTACACAATAGAGAGCGAAGAGATCTCCCAGTTGTCGATTATACTGAGACGGCATGGGACAAGTATGTAGATTTCAATAAAGGTATCTTTCCCTATATAGGTACAATATCAAATAGTAAGCTGATACGCAGACTAACCAAGACTCTTGAAGCTGTAGTAAACGAGACTATAGCCGCCCTAGGCAATCTGACAGAGGAACAATCAGTGATGAGAATTGTTGTTCTCCAGAATCGTCTTGTCCTTGACGTCATCCTGGCCGATAGGGGCGGAGCTTGCAGGGTCATCGGATCCAGCTGCTGCATATTCATACCAGAAAATTCGCCATCTGTATATAAAGCTATAACACGCCTTCATAAGATTGTAAGCCAGATACACGAGAATCCAGGCACTTGGACGTGGTCCGGGTGGTTTTGGAGTGTGATATCAGCCTGGGGATGGAGAGTTCTATCCTTCCTAGGTATTGGCCTTCTTATGCTCTTCAGTTGTTGTTTATGCCTACAATGTGGACCAGTGATTTGTGGTCTGTGTGCCACATCATGCATTCCATATCAAAGTTCTCGTTCAAAATGCCGGAAGAAGAAGGAAGAAGAAATGATGCTCCATGAGCAAATCGATGGAATAATGAAGATTGATATCTCTTGAAGGGCAAGTAGGGGACAAGGAGGGAATGTGGAAATATGGATTTTCCTGATCAGTTATGTCCCCTATCTTGGACCCCAACGGTTCTATGTGCATGTCACAAGTACATGTATGATCCCTCCAGTTCCAGTTTCCAAAACGCAAACATATGTGCGTCCACCGTCAACATGTTCTCTGTCAGATCCGCCATCAATGGGCTGGATATTCGATTCCTAAGTATGACAGGCCACCGACTTTATATGGCTAAGTTACTCCATTTTTACAGTTCAGGCAAGTAGGCCCGATTCTGTCCTCAAAGCCTTTCCCTGCTCTCTGTCTCTGACAGCTTCAGCTTGAGCTCGCATCTGTATCCATGAACTTTGTCCTACTCCCTGTGCAGCTAACGGTGCCTGCCTCGGCCAGTTTTGCCTGCCTGCCAAGAAGCTGTATTTCACCTTCGAGTTATCTACTTTGCTCTCCAGCCGATGCATTCCTGTCTAGTGATTTAGGTAAACATCTCCTTTAGCTCACAAGCAAAGGACTCGGCCTTTCCGTCCTTCTGCAAGTAATTCATAGCCCTGTTGCCATGGAAAGTTTTCTACCCCTCGCATCTCATATAGACACTTAGACGCTTGTACACGCACACGCAGTCAGTATAGAATAGATTCCTGTCCGAGAGTCTTTCCTTGTGGATAACATAGTTCTCTAAACATAGGATGTTAGATATGATTTGGGATTAGGTTGACTTGACCCCCCAGACTTCTCGTCTCCACATGTAGAGCTAAAAGTCAAGTCCCCTTCACCCCCTAGTCGCACGTCAATCACACGTCATGCTGCTGCGCGCGCATCTATGTTAAGTATTATCTTATAGATCCACCTATGTATGATAAACAGAACCAATCATGTTTCTTTTTTGCTCCTTATTACGCCTAGTTTCGATTACGTATCACTATGTCATTTCTCTTATCAATTGTTACGCCTTTTGCATTCGTTTCATTGTAATGTATGACCTATAAAAGTTACTTCTTGTCAATAAAGTGTTGTACTTCACTTCCTGAACCCTCGTGGTGACGGAACCTGAAGGCCGCCACTCGAGTCGGCCATTTTGGAATAAAGCCCATTCAGAAAATCTCTTATACCACGGATTCTGCCTCTTGTTATTCTGAGCTGTTTTATTTTATTTTAGATTCCGTATGAAATTCAGTCTAGGTAAAAAAAGAATATTTACCACACATCCCTCTAGATGATGGAATCTTGAGACACTATGGGCCCGATTCACAGAACTAACTTAAGACAAAATCCTAAACTTACTACCATTTTGGTATTCACAGAAGGCACTTACTCATTTTGGTATTCACAGAAGGCACTTACTCATTTCGGTATTCACAGAAGTTAGGAGTCCTAACTTTAGGACTCCTAAATGCCTTCTGTGAATACCGAAAGTCTTAAAATTAGGATTTTTCTCAGTTTAGTAGTAGTATAGTTAGGACTCCTAACTTTAGGACTCCTAAATGCCTTCTGTGAATACCGAAAGTCTTAAAATAAGGATTTTTCTCAATTTAGTAGTAGTAAAGTTATGACTCCTAACTTTAGGACTCCTAAATGCCTTCTGTGAATACCGAAAGCCTTAAAATTAGGATTTTTCTCAGTTTAGTAGTAGTAAAGTTAGGAGTCCTAACTTTAGGACACCTAAACTGAGAAAAATCCTAATTTTAAGACTTTCGGTATTCACAGAAGGCATTTAGGAGTCCTAAAGTTAGGACTCCTAACTTCTGTGAATACCGAAGTGAGTAAGTGTCTTCTGTGAATACCGAAATGAGTAAGTGCCTTCTGTGAATATGAAAATGGTAGTAAGTTTAGGATTTTGTCTTAAGTTAGTTCTGTGAATCGGGCCCTATCAGTCTAGTCTGAGACTTTGAGATATCTTCAGGGAGGTATGAAACGTCTCTGATCGGCACTAGAGGAAGGTGAGCGTGGGGGGGTTGAAGCTGGCAGTTCTCAGTTTACTACAATGTTTTCAGGGGTGACAGGAGCCCATCTAGTTGGGGGTCCGGTGGGTAGTTTGGAATCCGCCATACAGGGAGGAACAGTTTGATTACTTGTAAAGAAGAGTTTACTTCCAAGTTACATAGCAGTGACAGCCGATGGGCTACTCAGAACTCTTGGGACCTATGCATCATTCAAAGTGACGCGCACTGTTACCTAACGCACATAATGAGCCCATGACACATAACACCTGCATCCGACTTAAATACTTTCATTGAATGTAAATGGACTGAGTGGTAAAATCAAACAGGGGATGGCATTCCAACATATTAAAACACGCAATTCAGACATTGTATTTGCTGGGTAACTTCTGTAAAGCCCTAACTAGAGGGGGTTACACAATGATTGCACAAGCAGGTTAAACCACTTACTCTAGAGGAGTGGGTATCCTGTTGAAAAACCCACTCCCTTTTGTTCCACACAGGACCTGGTTAGACCCCTAGGAGAAATATATTGCTCAGTCGGGAACATAGGGTGGGATCCCCTCAACTTGTACTCGATATATGTCCCACTGACCCACCAGCGTCTTATGCTACCAGGATTGGGCGACCTCCTGCTACAGTTCCCTATCAGGTACCGGTCATGGGTGAGGACTTGAATGCCACTTTATCTGAAGACATTAACAGTCTCAGGCTTGACATGCTCGCTGGTACCATTTTTGTCTCTGGGATAGAAAGTGCTGTTATTTGGTGTCTTCACCACCTGCTGGAACGCCAATATACACATTAGTCCGGAGCACATCATTGCTTCTCCAGACTAGATTATACACTCACTCAGACAGCCAATATGGACCACATCGCTGAGATACATCACCTAGCTAGAGGAATATGTTACCACTCCCAGGTGGGGTTGGAACTTTGGGGACAGAACACTAGACCTCGGAGATGCAGAGCCATTAACGCTTGCCACCTCATAGATAAAATACTAATCCACAAATTGGAATTGGCAAGTGCAGTCTATTTTGAGATTAACTCACAACTAACACTTTGGGAAGCATACAAAACAGAGATTCGGAGACAGGCCTACTCCCTAATTGTAGGAGGGAAGAAAAAACGGCAGAAGCAACTCCAAACCCTGGAGGTAGTAAAACAGGGGAATGATAACGGATCGCAGACTCAAACAAAAGTAATATAGGGACTTGGCTGAAGAGAAAGCGAAAGCATGTCACATACTGAACCAGAGATGTCTTTATTTTTTATTTTTTTTTAAAAACAAACTTTATTGTGATTTCCATATGCAGGTATTACAAATTACACCACACATTGCACAGGTAATTATTCCGTAAACACAGGATACAATGCAGGTTTTGTGTATTATCCTTTCAAGTTGTGCTGTTGTCCACAATATAACACGATAATGTCTCAATCACGCTAGGAGGGTCACCATTGTGCTCTCCATACCCAGCTTTTGAACGAATGTGGTCAGGAGAAGCAGAGACCGCTCAACTATTCACAAACCCTAATCCCACCCAAAACCCACCCTCCATACCCATTCATGCCACAAAATAAGCAGTCACAGTCTGGGGGCCTCGAAGCATCCACTCGGGGGGGGGGGGGGGAACAAGAAGGGACCGCGAGCCGGAGCATAGGGCAACCCTATCCCAAGCCCATGGATGAGGGCGAACGGAGGCCAATCCATGTATCCCGACAGACGGGCCCCGATCACACCATTCACCCCATCGCACATCACCCGGAGTCAGGCACCCCCTCTCACTCCCAATGATCCACCTCTATCAACAAGCTCCACCACTTATGCGGGGGCAATCCGGGGGGGTAGGCACCGTAGCTCCTCCCTCCGCCTCCTCCATCTCGCTCTTGAATGATTCAGTCAGATGTGCCCACTTCAGTGAGATAGGCCGCTTACGCAGTCCCGACTCTCCTCACGATACAGCGCCTCGCGTTCCGCTACCGCCCAACGTAACACTTCTTCTCCCCAAGTCTCAATACGTGGCGGCGTGCGGGATTTCCACCGTTGTGTTATCAGGCGCTTTGCCAGCATTAATGCCAGGTTAGCGAAGCGGCGTAGCAGCTTTGCCTTCAAGGGGAGCGGTAAAAGCCCCAGTAAGCAAGCTTCTGCCGTGTCCCAGGAGGGACGTTCAGCAAGCGTGCTCAAGATGTGCGCTATCCCACCCCAATACCCCCGCAACCTCGGGCAAACCCACAGCATGTGTACCAGGTCCGCATCCGGCGCCACGCAGCGGGGGCAGGTTGCATCCGCCGTATTGTACATCTTACCCAGCTTATGAGGAGTAAGGTAGGCCCTGTGAAGGACAAAGAGTTGTATAGTTTTTAATCGACAGTTACGGGATACTTTTTTAGGGTATTCCAAGACATGCGCCCACTCTTTATCACTAAATGTCCGTGATAAATCTGTCTCCCACCGCGTCCGCAGAGCAGTCACAGAAACCTGAGTGTGCTCCCGGAGGCCCCGATAAAGCCATTTAACCAAAAATCGTCCGTGGCCCATCATGTGGAGGGAACGCAGAAGGTGAAATGTGGGGGGTTCCGCCAGCAGCGCCCGCCAATGTGTTCGAATATATCACGCGATCGCAGCGTGGAGCAGAAACTGGGCGTCGGGCACCCTGTTAACTCTCACAAACTCGTCGTGAGGCATCAGGTTGCCCTCTTGGAAAAAAGCCCCTATAGTCTCTACCCCCTGCCACGTCCATGCCCGTACTTGCCCGGCACGCAACACCCCCCGTCTCGTGGGGAGGCCACACAGTGGCATGTTTGGGGAGTATGGATTTTGGATTTTAGCGTATTTACATGCCTTTGTCCAGTAATGGAGCGCTGTTTTTAGCAGAGCTGGCGGGTCCAATGGTTTAGGAGCGCCAGGGCATAACAACGAATGCAAGGCACCTCGTGCCATCTGGGCCGGGGTATAGCCAATTTCAAACAGGTTTTTCCCGGCCAGCCAATAGGCCAACCACTGCAGCTGGCGAACCAGAGATGTCTTTATAATGTTGGAAATAAAGCCGGAAGGCTACTGGTTTGGCTGGAAAAACAGTATCAGGCCTTTGGTTGGGACCTACAACTCGCCACTGACAGGTGGGATATTGGATCAGATCTAGAGGGGATAGCCGACATATATGCAGACTATTATTAACACTTATACTCTGCTAAAACACATTGCGCTCCTGCAGATGTGTAAGCCTTTTTAGCTGACAGAAATCTCCCTCAACTCACAAAGGACCATAAGCATCTCCTCAGAGCAGATATAAATCCACATGAAATAGGCCAAGCACTATGTGTCCTTAACTCCGGTAGAGCGATGGATCCTAATGGTCTCCATATCCAGCTCTATAAACGTCTTGTTATGTGCCCAACTTAGACCCATATAACTGCACATTTTCTTACATTTTCTTAGATTGTCCTCTTATTGCACAATACCATTTCTGATGTGACCTTTTGCACATGTTCATGAGCGTGGCAATGTTGGATTAGTTTCTCTGAAACTACTTCTGTTTACACAACTGGCTTCACATAACACTATCACAATGCCTCGAACACTAAGTACAAGGCCTTTTATGCACAATGTACAAATGTCGTTCTATCTTCATCCAAGGGCAGCATGGCTATCTACATATCCATAACATTAGCTAATCTATACTTACACCGCAAGGATGCTTTTTATTATAAATAATAAGCATCCCAGAGGATTAGCAGAGGAGGTACTACAGCTGACACCAAGGGTCCCTGCAAACTGAGACTTCACCATGCAGCGTTCTGATATCTCCATAAGGGGTCTCCAATTCCTGACCAAGAAGGGGTCCTACATTCTTTCCTGCTAGGTAATGGGGTTGGATTGTCATTTTCCTTGGGAGGATTCTTGGCTTTACACCTACACACACTCTAGGCACACACAGAGTAGGGTTGGCAAAGTATGAGTACAGCTGATTACTACCTTGTTTTATATGTCTGCATATATACACTGTTTTAGCACCATGGTAGAACTGTATCTACTATTTACTATTTTATTACTTGTAGGATAAAACTTCCCGCATTGTGTAAACCCTATCTCCATAAATTCATCTACTAAATTCCTTCCCTCTTCAAACGATGTCCGTCAATGGAGAAATTGTGCAAGAGGACGTAGGACCATTAAACATTACAGAAAACTGAAGACATGCAGTTACTATAAAATTATTACTATATGGTCTCCCGACAGCTTGCAGAAACCTTGTAAGATTCATAATGCGAACACTCGCGGGTATCAAGAACAATGCATCCTGGGACACCTTTACCCCCCTCAATGAAAGTGACATCAAAAAGGTTCTTTGGAGTATCAACCCATCTAATCACTTCAGTGACCCATTACCACCCTCCATTTTCAAAGAAATTAAGGATGCCATCTCTCCCATCTGGACAAAGATCGTCAATGCATCTTTGTCACAAGGCATGATCCCAGAATGTCTAAAAGCTGCACAGGTAACACCTATATTAAAAAAAACTACCGCAGAAACCGCTGATCTTAACAACTTCCGCCCTATCTCCAGCATTCCCACACTAGCCAAACTCCTAGAAAAATGCGTCCAGTCTCAACTCTGTGCGCACATTGAAGATTTCCATCTCCTGGACCAGCACCAATCTGGCTTTCGTAGTGGGCACAGCACTGAATCGGCTCTCACTCACGTGATGGATGACATTTTAATAATGCTCGACTGAAATGAAACTTGCCTCCTTATCCTCCTTGACCTTTCCTCTGCATTTGACACTGTCAATCACGACAACCTCCTAGTCATTCTGGAGCATAGGATGGGCCTCTCTGGCCAGGTGCTGCAATGGTTCTCGTCCTTCCTCCAGCACAGATCCCAATGAGTTAAGGCGAACCACTCTCTCTCCCAGCCATCACCAGTCACCATGGGGGTTCCCCAAGGGTCCACTTTATCTCCCATTCTCTTCAACCTGATCCTGGAACCATTAGCTAATGAACTAAAATCCATGGACATTCTCTTCCATATGTATGCAGATGACACCCAACTCTATCTGAAAATCTCCTCCCCGTATAACATAATTTCACTCAATTCTACCCTACTGACTACTCAAAACTGGTTAACTGAGAACCACCTCCTGCTAAACACCTCCAAAACAGAATTCCTCCTCATTTCTCCCCGAAACACACTCCTAAAATCAATCTCTGGATGAACCAACTCACCACCTTCAAATGCTCCCCCCGCATTATTGACTCAGCTAAATCTCTAGGAATCACCCTAAACAAGCACTTGAATATGAAGACGCATAT
This sequence comes from Triturus cristatus, assembly GCF_964204655.1. NCBI lineage: Eukaryota > Metazoa > Chordata > Amphibia > Caudata > Salamandridae > Triturus > Triturus cristatus. The sequence goes on from NC_140590.1 coordinate 63,450,025, forward strand.
CAGCAATGTGTGCAAGGGAGCTAACCACCTTCTGAGGACACTCAGGAACCTCAAACCTTTCCTACCTCAAGGAGACTTCAAGCAAGTGGTCCAAGCGCTTGTTTTGCCGAGGCTTGACTATGGCAGTGCTACGCTCTGTGGCCTCCCCAAATATACCTTGGCCCCAATAAGGTCGTCACTAAATGTGGCGGCCAGATTGGTTACGGGCACCAAGCAAAATGCACACATCTCCCCTGTCTTAAAATCTCTAAACTGGATGCCCTATGAAGCTAGAATCCAGCTAAAGATTGCCTGCCTATCTCACAAAGCCCTTCACTTCAACACCCTCACCTATCTAGCGCAAAAGCTAGAACTATCCGGAGGGGGTAGACCGTCTAGGAGTGCTAACACCCTCCTCCTGAAATCTTAGATCTTTCGGAAAAAGAGAACATGCCAACGAGCTTTCTCCGGCTCTGCTCCAAAAATCTGGAACTCTCTTCAACCTGAAAGTCGTAGAATCTCCTCCAAGGTTGCTTTCAAATTGGAAGTAAAAAGATTTCTCATGAATAAGTTCTTACCTTAATAAGATGTGCTACTGTTTGCTCTAATTGCATTGGACATACTCCAGAATTTGTTGTTAATCTTGCATATTATTGTTGGTTTTTTTGTTGGTTTTTTCCCCCTCTCCTTCCTCTCCTGTTGTCTCATTTGCTCCCCTTCGATGTTGATATGTATCAGCTACTAGCCCATTCTTTGCTGACCCCAGGATTTGTGAACGGCCCGTTACCTGAGCACTATTTGATTCATTGTGTGTGTATATTCCCATTTGACTCATGTACTGAATTGTTACCTTCTTTTCCTTTAAATTGTAAAGCGCTCTGATGTCCCTCTGGATCAAGTTCGCGCTATATAAAACTTTATAAATAAATAAATAAATAAATAAACTCACAGTTAACCCTGCATGGACTGCCCAGGATGCATAACTACAATTGCCTACCATGGGTTATCAGCCCACAAACACTTAATGCCATTATGGAAAATATTGCCACCAGTTGGGAGCAAATGCCGTTCTAGATAGCAGAAAAATCGATTCAGTTTGAAGCTGTTTTTTCCCATTCAGGCCCGCAGGAGAAACACAAAATATTGACTATTTGCTTGCCAATGGGGATGACTCCCCCGGTGGAAGATTGTGCCACTTGAGTTACCATCTTCGCTGCCATTTACACCAGAACACATGTACCCCTTCACTGGCTGTATTGCCTGAAGTACTGAAACAGATACAGAATGAGTATGGGGAAACACCTGCCCTGGCCTTGGGGATGAAACTGATGGGCAATTCTGCTGTAGTATCAGCCATTATGTTAAGTAACAACAAGGGGGCGGCAGCAGTATTAGCTATATACCAATGCCTGAGGGAGTTCACTTCTGCATAGCCGGAGCGGGAATTGCCTAAAATTATCAAAGAAACCTATGCTACGCTAGGTAGAGATAATTTGTGAGCCAGGCCTGGGAAACGCAAAGAGTAATTCTGAAAGGATAACTCTAAGCAAGCACCCAATTCTTCCAAAAGAATTTGGACAATAAATAAAAATAAAATCAAAACACTATCACAGGGTGGGTCTCCGCTATAGGAGACTACTGAGAAGAAATACAATTTTAGGAACCGTAATAACATCAGAAAGCCTGACAGATACACGTTCCTCTCGTTCCTTTCAGGATTCCTCCGATACATGCTCGGAGAGAGGTGGACCGTCAGAGCGCAGATCAGAAGAGCATGTGAAACTGAAGGTGGCATCACAACGCTCATCAACCTACAGCATTAAAAAAAGGAGGCAAACAAAAGAATACTTAACCTCAATTCAGAAACAAGAAGGTAGCTGGGATTAAAATAAGACATGCCCAGGCTACTGAGGACTCTGCTTCTAACGGGGAATGGGCAGTGACAATGTTGGACAGAGTGGCAGAAGTCACAATAGCTCACCAGAACCTGATTGATTATCTGGTGGCAGTAGCGCTGAGTGAGCATATCATGGTGGAAACTCAAAAAACACAACAGAGGGTCCCTGAAATCTCAATATGGGGAGAAGAGAGCAGGGAAAGTACCGCAAGGAAAAAAACAACTCTTTCTCCTAAAGCTTCAAATCTGGTAGTTCATCCAAAATAAGCATATAGTTGTTCCACAAACATATAATTTATAACTTTTATTATCAAAAAATATAAATATTTATAGATACAACATACATATAGATTAATTACTTACAATCACATGTAAACCTATACATTCATGTGAATAAAAGCAAATAATTGGTAAAAGAAGAAGAGCCCACTAAACATAACAATCCAACACACAACATAATATGACAATCATAAAGTACGCTCAACCCAGACGACACAACACGACAAATTCAAACAATAAAAAAAAAACTATTACACATAGACCATAGTACAATACAATGATTATGCAAGGAGTTGGAGAAAAAAATGAACCAACAGGACAAAATGCAGACGTACGTTTCGGAACACTAAGTACATAGACAATTACTTCTTCAGGGCATAGAGATTATGGTAAATTCAGTAATAACAAGCCATCTGTTTGTCATGTAAGGTCCACCGATATGTGGTACAAGGGGCTCAGTTAAAGAATTACGTATTAAGTCTGCAAGGACAACAAAACATGTAATATAAATCAAACTTACTAATTTTTATCGGAGCTTGACGTAGACCTTTAAATACCTCATGGTGGAAACACCTGATACTAGGGTAAGTGTTCCCCATCGTTGAAATAGAACCACACTCCAATTGGAGGGGGACATACCCAGGAACATAAAGGATCTCTTTTGGGAGAACCTGACTTATGGTTACGATATTCTTTTGGCTGAAAAAGACTGGCCTCCTGAGTTCATAATGGAATGCCCAAATGGGGAAACTGTAATTTTACCAGCTTTCTCTAAACTTGTTCCAGAATCATTTAAACATTCATACGCCAACGAGTCGGTGTAGCGCTAGCTCCTGCACAATACCGCAATCATGTTGGGTGGGATGATGAGTCACCTCATCATGAGATCCCATTAAAATCAACTCCTCAACCTCTGTTATAGTACCCAAAAAAACATGAAGCTAACAAACGAGTTAGGGAAATCCTAGAACAACTTGAATACCAGGTTTGATAGAAAATTGCACCTTATCAATGAATAATCTTTTGTTTCCAGTAATGAAACCAGATAATTCATATTGACTAGTTTTAGACTAACGGCATTTAAACAAATCCATTCACACATTTGCAGTACAAAGTGCACACAGTGTGGCTCTAATGAATAACATTGTGCTGAAGAAATTCAAAACAGCACTAGATACCTCTGATGGATTTTTCTGCCTGAATATACCACCTGAAAGCAGGTATTTCACAGCATTTTCAACGTTAGGGTCACAGAGGCAGTTTTGCCACTTACCTCAAGAGAATAAGAATAGCACTGGGCTGTTTTCAGCCAATGACAGAGTTACTTGAAAATGTTTATGAGGTGTTGTCCTATGCGGATAATATCTATCTGACAGACTTGAAAATTTTTAGGAGGTGTTGTCCTATGCAGATAATATCTATCTGACAGAAGATGAAATAATGGAACACTTGGACAGTGTAGACCGCATAATTCTGGGGTTTGCTCACCTGGTCTAAAAATGTAATTGAAAAAAAAATCAAAAATTCCCCATTCAAATGTCCTGTTTTTGGGATATGAGTTGTCAAGTGAAAGCAAAAGCCTGGCTGCACATTTTCTAGAAAAATGTGCATTGCATGATCAGAACTGGGGTTATCATGCAAGATCAGAACATATAATGGGCTGAAGCTGGGCTGCCTACTGGCCCCTCTTTTGTTTTCCTTGTACATTGCTGATCTCCCTGGCGTCCTGAACTCAGTGAGGAGGTATGCACCCAGAATTGGTACAATGTCGGTTGGTTCCTTAATATACGCAGACGATGCGGTAATATTCGATCTAACTCTCATTGGTCTGCAACACCGTTTGGATGCTCTAACCAAATATGCAGAAGCTCACTTCTTGAAAATCAATATTGCTAAAAGCAAGATTTTGGTTTTCCGCAAGAAAGGGCTTCGAATAAAGAGATGTCTAAAATGGATGCTTGGTTCTGAAAAATTGGAATTGGTTGATTCGTATCTATATTTGTGGAAGGTTTTTTTATAAACAGGGCGAGACCTTGAGCACATCGAACTTTGTGTTAGCAAGGCTGTGTCCCTTCGATGCTCATGACGGAATGGTTCCGTCATGAGCATCGGTGCCCCTGTGCTCATGACGTAACCATTCCCCAGTGGATCCCCACTTGGGGATCGCCCCAGGAGGGCGATCCCCAAGCAGGGATCCACCCACTAGACACCAGGGAAGGGGGACCGGCCCCATGGGCAAGGGCCTTTGCTCCCCCATACAAATTTGGGCCAATTTAGTCTTCCTGCCCCCCTGGGGGCAGATGGGGCAGGAGTCCCCAATCTGCCCCCAGGGAGGGCAGAAAGCCCAGTAGATACCAGGGATTAAAAAAATATATATAATTAGGGGTGGGGGCTGCCAAAATGGGCATGCCAATGCCCCCACCCCTCCCGCCGCAAAGATACAGTCTTTCTGCCCCCCAGGGGGCAAAAAGCCCAGTAGACGCCGGGGATTTTTTTGGGCAAATTTTAATTCGGGTGAGGGCATTGGTATGCCAATTTTGGGCTGCCCCCACCCTAATTAAAATTTGCCCAAAAAATCCCTGAGGTCTAGTGGACTTTCTGCTCCCCCTGGGGGGCAGATGGGGGCATTAGCCCCCAATCTGCATCCCGGGGGGGCAAAAACCCACTAGTCGCCAAGGATTTTTTTAGGCAAATTTGAATTAAGGTGGGGGCTGGCCAAAACAGGCATGCCCATGCCCCACCACCTCCCCCGCAACAATTACAGCCTTCCTGCCCCCCCTGGGGGGCAGATGGGGGCATTAGCCCCCAATCTGCCCACGGGGGGCAAAAAGCCCAGTAACGCCAGGGATTTTTTGGGAACATTTTAATTAGGGTGGGGGCATTGGCATGCCCATTTTGGGCAACCCCAACCTAATTAAAATTTGCCCAAAAAACTCCCTGGTGTCTAGAGGACTTTCTGCCCCCCGGGGGGTGGGGAGGGGGCAAAAACCCTCTAGACGCCAGGGTTTTTTTTGGGACAAATTTGAATTAGAGTGGGGCAGCCCAAAACAGGCATGCCCATGCCCCCACCTCCGCAAAAATTACAGCCTTCCTGCCCCCCGGGGGGCAAATGGGGCAGTAGCCCCCAATCTGACCCCCCGGGGGGGCAAAAAGCCCACTAGACACCAGGGATTGTTTTGGGTAAATGTTTGTGGGGGCATTGGCATGCCCGTTTTTAGCAACCCCCACCCTAATTAAAATTTGCTAAAAAAAAATCCCTGGTCTCTAGTAGGCTTTCTGCCTCCCCCTGGGGGGGCAGATGGGGGCATTAGCCCCAATCTGCACCCCCAGAGGGGGCAAAAAGCCCACTAATTGCCAGGGTTTTTTTGGGGCAAATTTGAATTAGGGTGGGGGCAGCCCAAAACAGGCATGCCCATGCCCCCACACCCTCCCCGCAAGAATTACAGCCTTCCTGCCCCCCTGGGGGGCAGATGGGGCAGCATCGTCATTTTGCAATTTTGATGTTGCCTCAATACGTTTTGGGCCCTTGCCTGTCGCGGGTACTTGGGCCTCCCACATGAGCGAGGCACCATTTTTATCGGGAGACCCGGGGGATCGCTGGGTGGTAGGAATTTTGTGTGATTTTTTCTGCTAAAATTGAGGTTTGCTGGGGATTCTGGGTAAGGAAACATTGGGGGATCCATGCAAGCCATACCTCCCCGGAATCCCCTGGGTGTCTAGTTTTCAGAAATTTATGGGTTTGGTAGGTTTCCCTGGGTACCGGCAGAGCTAGGGTTCAAAAACTACAGCTAGGCACTTTGCCAAAAAAGGGTCATTTTTCACTGCGAAATTGAGGTGTGTCCACGTTGCGTTTTGCGCTGTTTCCTGTCGCGGGCAATAGGCCAACCCACACAAGTGAGGTACCATTTATCTCGGAAGACTTTCGGGAACATGGGGTGGGTGGAAATTTGTGGATCCGCGCGGATTCCAGAACTTTCCACCTCAGAAATGTGGAGAAAATGTGTATTTTTGTCAATTGTTTAGGTTTGCAAGGGATTCTGGGTAACAGAACCTGGTGGGAGGCAGTCAAGTCACCCCATCCTGGATTCCCCTGGGTGTCTAGTTTTCAAAAATGTATAGATTTGCTAGGTGATATAAAGATGAATTCTACTGAGGTAAGAACTAAGCTTTATTATCCAACTCCTCTCTCCACCAGAATCCCCACTCCTCACTCAACATTCTAAGGTCGCCTCTCTGGAACCCAGGGCGAACCAAGATCAGAACAGGGGTGGGAAAAAGGAAACACGTTGTAACACATCTTCCCCCTTACACAAATAATAAAAACATATTGTAACACAACTCCCCATAAAAATAACTAAGAATTATTTGTACATAACAAAGTCTTTATGCCAATCCGGAGTCTTACGGTTTCTTTGTGTAACAGGTAAGTCATTTGGGTTTTGATTTTGTGACTCTATTGTGTCATCAAGGGATTGGTCATGTGTGTGTTGTGATTTGACTAACCTATCCATACTCCACATTTGGTCATTGTCCAATATGGCTGTGTTTCTTCTTACTGCTGTTATTCGCATAGGCTTAGAAAACTTTGTCTCAGGATTGCTTACTCTTGGATTCTTAATCCATTGTGCTTTGCACGCGTGGGTTCGAATCCCATCCTCGTCGCCAGTGATATAAAGACGAAGTCTACTGAGGTAAGAACTAAGCTTTATTATCCAACTCCTCTCCACCAGAATCCCCACTCCTCACTCAACATTCTAAGGTCGCCTCTCTGGAACCCGGGGCGAACCAAGATCACAACAGGGGTGAGTGTAGAGGAGCATACCAAGTGTAAATACAAAGTAGAAAATAACATTTCAAATGGGAAAAAGGAAACACGTTGTAACAGTTTCCCTAGGTGCCGGCAGAGCTATGGTTAAAAAACTACAGCTAGGCACTTTGCCAAAAAGGGTCATTTTTCACTGCGAAATTGAGGTGTGTCCACGTTGCGTTTTGAGCCGTTTCCTGTCGCGGCACTAGGCCAACCCACATAAGTGAGGTACCATTTTTCTCGAAAGACCTTGGGGAACGCGGGGTGGGTGGAAATTTGTGGATCCACGCAGATTTCAGAACTTTCCACCACAAAAATGTGGGGAAAATGTGGTTTTTTTTACAATTATTTAGGTTTGCAAGGGATTCTGGGCAACAGAACCTGGTGTGAGGCAGTCAAGTCACCACATCCTGGATTCCCCTGGGTGTCTAGTTTTCAAAAATGTATAGGTTTGCTAGGTTTTCCTAGGTGCCGGCAGAGCTATGGTTCAAAAACTACAGCTAGGCACTATGCCAAAAAAGGGTCATTTTTCACTGCGAAATTGAGGTGTGTCCACGTTGCCTTTTGCTCCGTTTCCTCTCGCGGGCACTAGGCCAACACACACAAGTGAGGTACCATTTTTCTCGGAAGACTTAGGGTAATTCAGATTTGTAAAGAAACTGTTATTACCTATTGACTTTCGATGCATTTCTGCCTTCCAAATGAAAGACATTGTGTAAAAAAGAAGTCATTTTGAAAAATGACCGATAATTCTCAAGCTAGTATGAGTATTCCCAATTTCGAAAATGTGCAAATATCTACTGTTTCTAAACTCTATAATTTGTTCCCATTTCATAAATACATAGTTGTCTTTCATACCGATTTTTCCATGTATACATTTTCCCACAATAATTGCTATATACCCAGTACATAATAAAAAGCCATTGCAAATTGCTGCTCAGTTTTTTACTCTGGGTTCGTCTCGTTCTTGGTGAACCTACAAGTCCTATATATCCCCACAACCAGGAAGGTCCAGCGGATGTAACGGTACATTGCTTCCAAAGAGCTGTCATAGTTAGAAGAAGTTACAGGTGAAAATGTTGACACAAAAGAATGTTTTTTCAACTAATTTTCAATTTTTCCTTTATTTAACTGTTAGTTTCTATAAAGAAACCTTGATGGATCGACACAAATGACCCCTTTCTGAATTCAGAATTTTGTCTACTTTTCTAAAATGTATAGCTTTCCAGGATCCATTATTACTTTCACACCCATTTCTACCATTAACTGGAAGGAGGTTGAAAGCACAAAAAATAGCAAAAATAGGCTATGTCCCATAAAAATGCCAAAACGGTCTAAAAAATGTTGGTGGGGAAAAGGCCTAGCAGCGTAGGGGTTAAACAGATTTTATAATACTTGTCAGTTTTCAAGGTTAAATTTCCCCCTACATTAATATATGCTGTTGAGGTATTGGATGTGAGAAGGTGGCCTGATATATGCTGTCCACTAGTTCTAGTGGGCACCCTGTATAAGTCCAAACAACCCCTTATGGTGAATGGTTAAAGACAACCTTATATGAAAGCTATCCAAGTGGTAGCTATGGAGAGCAGCCTTCAGGCTAAGTCTTGAAGGAATGTAAAGCAGCTTGTTTTACCAGTCTATAATCTCTTGAATGATCAAATGAAAGGACAACCACACCAGGTATATAATTAAAATATATGTATTTAGGTTAACACACACCCCTCTAGTCTCTTTATGAGACTGGAGTTCGAAGTACTTAAGTTACTAGTGATCAAGCATCAGTAAAAGCACAAATACACGTTTGGGCCCTAGGGGCGTACCAAACCATATACCAAAAAATGGGCATAAGAACCACGACTGGAACAGGCACTAGGCCTATTGCCTCTAGAATCGCTGGGACCCCAAGGAACCACCCAAGGTAGTGACACAGGGGACTCACGGGAACTGTATGCAGTGTGGAAACACAACCGAGGGTCCCTATTATCTTCTATGGGCAATGTCGCGTTTGCAAATTTAAAGATTAGGGATACTTCTAATCGAGTCTGGACCAAACCCTTTTGGACTTAAGAAGTTCTAGGGCTTGCACCCACGAGAGTACCGGAGTACTCGAGTTACCTAACCCAGGGAAGCCGGGTGCATAGGTGTCTTTTGGTGTCGGGTCGCATCGTCGATCTCTATGGAAGCCTGCAAAGAACTGCTGCTGCCGGGAAGAGGAGAAGTGTCCAAAGAGATCCAAGCCTGGATCTAGGATGTAAGGAACCTGAAAGCAGAGGGGACACAGTCTGGGTCACTAGCCAGTGACCGAGGGCAGGATGGACCAATGCCCACAGATGTTGGGTGCTTCAGGTGAGTCGATAGGTGTTTTGACTCTTCAGCCACAATGTCCAGGAGGCGTCGACGAAGTCCACGAGCCAGATTCGAGCTGTCCCACGAAGTCTGTCGAGTGCTGCGGTGTCGGCGAACAGAAAGGTCCCAACAAGCCTTGGCAACGGCATGTCACTGGAAATCAGAGAAAGGACTGCGGTGCAGACCAGCAAGGTCTGAGGGACTCACCCAGCGAGGGTAAGTCAGGGCACGTCCGGAGCAATCAGGGAAGCCCAAACAAAAAAGGAGTCGCCTTTGTGGGGACCTTCTAGCCAACGGGCTAGTGATCGCAAAGGAACCTCGAGCGATCGCACTTGAAGCTGGCCCATGGGTCACTCGTGGAGTGGAGGCCAACAATCTTCGGTGCAGGAGGTGCTCAAGGCTGGGGCTACTCGAAGCCCAATGCACAACTTCGAGGAGGACCAGGAAGATAGCGTTACTGCAAAAGTTCACGGTGTCCAGGGGGTCACGGTTCCAGATCACCCACGATAGCCACGGGCCTCAGCTTTACTGTGGACTCAGGGTAGCCTCGGGGAAGTCTGGAAATCCACCTCTGGGGATGCAGAGAGGGATGCAGAGACTTTGGCATCTGGCGGGAGCTTCAGAATTGCAGACTGGTCAGTTGCTTCTTCGGTGCCTGCCAAGCAGGGGAGTCACTCCTTGACCCCAAGAGAGATTTCTTCAGTCTTCTCATCAGGATAGAACGTCGAAGGTCCAGGATGTACGTTGCAGAGTTTCGTCCAGGGTAATCTAAAGTCCTAGGGACTGGATTCCTATACTTATAGTGAGTTTAGGGGGTGGATTAACTCTAAGGCCCCACCTATGGGTGGGCCAGGAAAGAGGGGTGGTTACACCCATTTCCTTTGTCCAATTTTGCACCAGAGCAGGGGCAGGTAGCCCCTGCAACCGGTTTGAAACGGAGTATGCACAGGGACACCAAGCGTGCCCCCAGTGCAGGACTTCAAAGCACCAGAGAGTGCTCCCACTCAGCCCCAATACACATCAGCCTGTCTGGGGAGGTGGTTACACCTCCCCTCGACAAGAAACCTATTGTCCAGGCCTCCCCTGCCGGAGTTTCGGTCAACAGCAGGAGGCCAGACCCGTGTCTGTGGCAGAGGCATCCATTTTGTGATGCCAGGGCTCAGGAAAGTCCTACTGGGTTTAGCCAGTGTGAACATGTCTCTCCCTCTAGAAGGGTGGAATGCCATCACCGCCGCCAGGACAGGCGGGGGGGGGGTAGTATTCCAAAGCGTTTGACACCAAACACGACATGTTTTGATGCAGCCATCCCAAAGTTAGCATTTACCGCGAGGTTATAATGCACTTAAGAGTATATGGTATGGCTGTATCACAGAACAGCCATAAGGAAGTATTTCCGAAAGTTGCAGAGGGGCTCAGCTCATGCTTGGGCACCCTCTCACATAAAACCAAGCACTCTGCCTTCAGGATTGTCAAGGCTTTCCATAGGCCTATAGGTTTATATGTGTCTGTATAGGGTAGTGATATAGGTAGCCTATACCACAGTAAGGGATGCAAGCACACCCTTACCCAGGCTGCAGTAGCAGACCTGTGGTGCCATTTTGGAGTGCTTCCCAGGGGTGGCATAATATATGCTGCAGCTCCTGGTAAGCCTTTGAGGTACCTATGCCCTAGGTACATAGTATACCATATACTAGGGGCTTATAAGGCACTCCAGGATCCAATTAGATATGTACCTAATGTACATGCAAGCCATTTTACCGAGAAAGCAGATAGACTGGGGCCCTGAATAGCAGGATCCCAGTCCAACTAAGTCATAAACCAGCAAAACACCAGGCCAGGAAAAAAGTGGGGGCAAACATATAGTCAGATTCCACCTTCCTACATAACCCCTCCCCCCCCCCAAACGAAAGGAGATAAGGCTAACCTTGGCCAGTTGAGCCTTTATTGACTAAGTGGCCATATAAGGAAGCACCTGCACTAGCATGGTTGCCCCCTGTCTTATGGTCCACTAAGCTATTCCTCACGCTAAGGGCATTAGGGGATCTCCACCATGGGGAATTACTACCTATGGTGTGTTTTGGCAAAGTAGAAGGCTGGTGAGGTGTCTGAGTAGAGAAGTGAGGCCCTTGTAAAGTTGGCCTCAGCTTCCTCAGATCACTTGTCACCATGGATGCCTTACTTTCCATGACTGAGTTGTACTTTGCTCTAAGGGTCAACCTCTGGCTGCCTACAGCTGGGCGTTGGGTCCCTTTGGTTGGAACACTGGAGGGGCTGGGAAGGTTTGGAACCTTTGGGTCCCATGTTTGCCCTTGCCCAACAGAGTCCTGCTGGGGGAGGTCCCTACACAATGGTAATGGGGATCCCTCAGTGTGTTGAGGAATTCTCACCTGGTTAGGGCCCCTAATCTGCTGATGGGGGAGTTCCTCTTGACAGGGGGCCCTGTGGGGTCCACTGACCTTCCTGACTTCTACAGCCCTGGGCTGACTGAGGCAGGGTAGAGAGGGGCAGGTTACCTGCTCCAGAATGGGTACAACCTTGGAAGGTTCCACTGTCATCAGGGGTGTTGCCAGGCCAGGCCTAACTACCTCTGGGGCAGTTCCTTCACAAGGGTTAGGATCAGTTCCCTGAGGAGGCTGACCCTTACCTATTGTCTGGGGAGAAGAAGACTTATCTTCAACCCTTGTGCTCTCTTGTGGAGGAGAGTGGGCCTTTATTTCAGGCTCCATCACTCCCAAATGTTTCTGGGCTTGGGCTGTGGCGATCACAGCCCCACTAACCTTCTCAGGTATGCCCAGCATTCTCAAATGGGCTTGGTGTTCAACTTCAGCCCAGGCTGAAATTTCCAGATCATTACCCATCAGGCAATCTAGAGGTAAGTTTGGGGACACTGCCACTCTCTTTGTGCCGGTGACCCCTCCCCAGCTAAGATTGACTATGGCCATGGGGTGATCTGTGCTGACACCATCTATGTTGGTCACCTGATAACTAAAGTCAGGTAAAAGCTGCTGAGGGGCAACTAGTTTCCCTGCCACCATGGTGACACTAGCCCTAGTGTCCCTGTAGGCCACAGCTTTCTGACCATTGATTATGGGCTCCAGTCTGTACCTGCCCAAAGTATTGGGGCCAATGGTGAAGGTGGCAAATCCCATGCCACCATCACAGACTGAGGATGCTTGTGAGGGGGACTCGTCTAAACTAGGACCCACCTCTGTTCCCCATGAGAATGCACCTAACTTCTTGGGTACAATACTACCACCTGGGGGATTACTACTAGTAGTACCAGGAGGAATGGTAGTATTTGCTGGAGGAACATTTTCTTTATTGCCATTCCTGGGGCAACTGGGATCAGTTTTCCAGTGCCCAGGCTTTTTACAGACATGGCAATATGGTTTCTTTTCAGGAGAGGGAGGAGTTTGGGACCCACCCCCAGAAGAGGACTTTTGGGGCCATGTAGTGGACTTATCTTTAGATTTGTACCCACCTTTCTCTTGGGGCTTGGTAGAATCTTTCTTCTGGTCACCCCCCTGATTCTTAGGCCTTACCCTGGTTCTGACCCATTTGTCTGCCTTCTTTCCCAATTCTTGGGGAGAGGTCAGATCAGAGTCCACCAGGTACTGGTGTAAAAGCTGGTTTTGACAATTACTAAGGATCTGCTCCCTCATAATCAAATTGTACAATCCTGAAAAGTCATGCACTTTGCTGCCATGTATCCAACCTTCCAGAGCCTTAGTAGCACAATCAACAAAGTCTACCCAGTCTTGAGTCTGAGCTTTTTGGGTGTCTCTGAACTTCAACCTATACTGTTCAGTGGTTAGGCCAAACCCATCAATCAGAGCACTCTTCAGGACATTGTAATCATCAGCATCCTCTTCTCTTACAGTGAGGAGCTTGTCTCTACCCTTGTCTGCAAAGGAGAGCCATAACATTGGTGCCCACTGACCTCGAGGGAACTTCTGCACCTTACAGGCCCTCTCCAAGGCAGTTATCTATTTGTGGATGTCATCCCCACTCTGGTAGGGAGGGACAATCTTACTTAGGTTTCTATGGCCATAAGGCCTCTCCCTTTCTCTAGGGAAATTGCTGCCACCAAGGGACTCTAGTCCCTCCTTTTTACTAGGTCTGTAGAGCTCCAGGGCTTCCCTATCTAGGGCCATCTACTGCTTTCTGAGGTTGAACTTGTCTTGCTCATACTTCAGCAGTCTCTCTCTCCTCTCCTGGGAGGTTTCCCTCCCTCTGTGAGAAGAAACAGAGGTTCCACTAGAGAAGTTGGACTGGATAGATCCCCTTGACAGAGATCTATCCCTTCTAGCCCTGTTGTCAGGCCTACCAGGAGGAATGAAGGAAGTGGCATTATTGTCATCCTCCTCATCCTCATCCTGGTGGTCTGTGTTCCCCGGAGTCTGGTCATTGTCACCAGTCTGGTCAGCATTAGAGTTAGGGTCAGGGGAGTTGCCACCCCTGGAACCACCCTCAGGTGCTGCCCCAACCACACTGTCTACATCATCAGGCCCACTAGGACTTGTGATATCATCCAGTTTAAGTATCTTTATGAGATGCTGTGTGGATGGACTTTTGCCTGTCTTCAGATTCCTAATGGTAAATAAGGCCCTACGGGTATGTAGCGCGCTTTATAAGTGTCACTGATTAAGGTGAGCAAAGGAGAGATCCTCATATTTATAGGGAAGGAGCTCAGTGGTTCCTGGTAGGGACCCACTGGTTACTGGCTGTTTAGACATTACTAATGTGGTGTGGTGTATTGAACTACCTACACTAGTGTGGCCTACTAAACTCTCTTGAGTTGTAGAAAGGGTGTGCTATCCCTTAACACACAACTCTAAGTTCAGTAGAACTTACTGTAGCTAAACTTGATATTATATGTACCTCAGGTACCTTTAGTGGTTTTCAGTTGATCAATTCAATTGAGATTATCTGGTAAAACAATAGCAAGCTGGAACCCCACACGCTGCCACCAATGTGAGAAGGTGGCCTGATATATGCTGTCCACTAGTTCTAGTGGGCACCCTGTATCAGTACAAACAACCCCTTATGGTGAATGGTTAAAGACAACCTTATATGAGAGCTATCCTAGTGGTAGCCATGGAGAGCAGCCTTCAGGCTAAGTCTTGAAGGAATGTAAAGCAGCTTGTTTTACCAGTCTATAAATCTCTTGAATGATCAAATGAAAGGACAACCACACCAGGTATATATTTAAAATATATGTATTTAGGTTAACACAAACCCCTCTAGTCTCTTTCTGAGACTGGAGTTCAAAGTACTTAAGTTACAAGTGATCAAGCATCAGTAAAAGCACAAATACACGTTTGGGCCCTAGGGGCATACCAAACCATATAACAAAAAAGTGGTATAAGAACCATGACTGGAACAGGCACTAGGCCTATTGCCTCTAGAATCGCTGGGACCCCAAGGAACCACCCAAGGTATTGACACAGGGGACACACGGGAACTGTATGCAGTGTGGAAACACAACCGCGGGTCCCTATTATCTTCTATGGGCAATGTTGCGGTTGGAAATTTAAAGATTAGGGACACTTCTAATCGAGTCTGGACCAAACCCTTTTGGACTTAAGAAGTTCTAGGGCTAGCACCCACGAGAGCACCGGAGTACTCGAGTTACCTCACCCAGGGAAGCCGGGTGCATAGGTGTCTTTTGGTGTCGGGTCGTGTCGTCGATCTCTATGGAAGCCTGCAAAGAACTGCTGCTGCCGGGAAGAGGAGAAGTGTCCGAAGAGATCCAAGCCTGGATCTAGGATGTAAGGAAACTGAAAGCAGAGGGGACATAGTCTGGGTCACTAGCCAGTGACCGAGGGCAGGATGGACCAATACCCATGTTGGGTGCTTCAGGTGAGATGATGGGTCTCTTGACTCATTCGCCACGAGGTCCAGGAGGAGTCGAAGAAGTCCACGAGCCGAATTCAAGCTGTCCCACGAAGTCTGTCGAGTGCTGCGGTGTCGGCGACCAGAAAGGACCCAACAAGCCTTGGCAACGGCAAGTCACTGTAAATCAGAGAAAGGATTGCGGTGCAGACCAGCAAGGTCTGAGGGACTCACCCAGCAAGGGTAAGTCAGGGCACATCTGGAGCAACCAGAGAAGCCCAATCAAAAAAGGAGTCGCCTTCGTGGGGACCTGCTAGCCAACGGGCTAGTGATCGCGAAGGAGCCTCAAGCGATCGCACTTGAAGCTGGCCCACGGGTCACTCGTGGAGTGAAAGCCAACAATCTTCAGTGCAGGAGGTGCTCAAGGCTGGGGCTACTCGAAGCCCAAAGCACAACTTCGAGGAGGACCAGGAAGATAGTGTTATTGCAAAAGTTCATGGTGTCCAAGGGTCACAGTTCCACATCACCCACGATAGCCATGGGCCTCAGCTTTGCTGTGGACTCAGGGTAGCCTCGGGGAAGTCTGTAAATCCACCTCTGGGGATGCAGAGACTTCGGCGTCCGGCGGGAGCTTCAGAATTGCAGACTGGTCAGTTGCTTCTTTGGTGCCTGCCAAGCAGGGGAGTCACTCCTTGACCCCAAGGGAGATTTCTTCAGTCTTCTAGTCAAGATAGAATGTCGAAGGTCCAGGATGTACGTTGCAGAGTTTCGTCCAGGGTAATCTAAAGTCCTAGGGACTGGATTCCTATACTTATAGTGAGTTTAGGGGATGGACTAACTCTAAGGCCCTACCTATGGGTGGGCCAGGAAATAGGGGTGGTTACACCCATTTCCTTTGTCCAGTTTCATGCCAGAGCAGGGGCAGGTAGCCCCTGCAACCGGTTTGAACTGGAGTATGCACGGGGACACCAAGTGTGCCCCCAGGGCAGGACTTCAAAGCACCAGAGAGTGCTCCGCCCAGCCCCAATACACATCAGCCTGTCTGAGGAGGTGGGGACACCTCCCCTCGACAGGAAACCTATTGTCCAGGCCTCCCCTGCCGGAGTTTCGGTCAGCAGCAGGAGGCCAGATCCGTGTCTGTGGCAGAGGCATCCATTTTCTGATGCCAGTGCTCAGGAAAGTACTACCGGGTTTAGCCGGTGTGAAAATGTCTCTCCCTCTAGAAGGGTGGAATGCTACCCCTGCTGCCAGGACTGGTGGGGGTTAGTATTCCAAAGCGTTTGACACCAAACACGACATGTTTTGATGCAGCCATCCCAAAGTTAGCATTTACCGCGAGGTTATAATGCACTTAAGAGTATATGGTATGGCTGTATCACAGAACAGCCATAAGGAAGTATTTCAGAAAGCTGTAGAGGGGCTCAGCTCATGCTTGAGCACCCTCTCACACAAAACCAAGCACTCTGCATTCAGGATTGTCTTGTCAAGGCCTGCCATAGGAGTGGCTTATAGGTTTATATGTGTTTGTATAATGGTAGTGATATAGGTAGCCTATACCACAGTAAGGGATGCAAGCACACCCTTACCCAGGCTGCAGTAGCAGACCTGTGGTGCCATTTTGGAGTGCTTCCCAGGAGTGGCATAATACATGCTGCAGCCCCTAGTAGGCCTCTGAGGTACCTATGCCTTAGGTACTTAGTATACCATATACTAGGGGCTTATAAGGCACTCCAGAATCCAATTAGATATGTACCTAATGTACATGCAAACCATTTTAGAGAGGAAGCAGCTTGGCTGTGGTCCTGATTAGCAGTGCCACAGCCAGACTAAGGTCGAAAAACAGTGAAACACCAGCAAAAAGTGGGGGTACCCATGTGAAGCAGATCCTACTCTCCTACATTAATGTTTGCAGATCAGCTTTTGCAGCATGTCACTGCCTTGTAGACGGAGTCTCTGTGGGACAAAACGTACTGACTAAAACATTTATGCGAAGCATGTGGGTACTAAACCCACCTTCTGCAAAATATCCTGCATTATGGGACATTAGAGATGTCCTACAGGTTTTAATATGTTGGGGAGAGAGTTATGGGTTATCCCCAAAACGTTTTTAAATTTTGGCACAACATTCATTTTGGATTATGCAGAACGGGTAAAACCATTCTACGATTTAATTAGACCTGATTTTTAAATCACACATTCGACAGAGGAACATACAAACATTTTACGTTCTGAACCTTCTCCTGAGGCACAGCCGGGAGCGCTACTTTTAATCACTCTGAATCTTTGCTTTTAAAAAAACTTGTTTGTACTATTTGCACTGCTACCCATTCTCTCTCCTGATTGTTCTCAGGGAGACCACGATCGTTTCGTCACTCACCCACGCAGCAGAGCTAAGCTGCTGAGGGAACGCCCTAATCATCGGCGTCAGCGCCAGCAGCCTGTGAGCCGGTCTTTGGCCACGCCCACTCGCTCGAGGCCACGCCCCCTTCACCTACATAAACAGAGCGGCGTCTGAGCTCTGGTTAGAACCTTCTCCTGAGGCACAGCCGGGAGCGCTACTTTTAATCACTCTGAATCTTTGCTTTTAAAAAAACTTGGTTGTACTATTTGCACTGCTACCCATTCTCTCTCCTGATTGTTCTCAGGGAGACCACGATCGTTTCGTCACTCACCCACGCAGCAGAGCTAAGCTGCTGAGGGAACGCCCTAATCATCGGCGTCAGCGCCAGCAGCCTGTGAGCCGGTCTTTGGCCACGCCCACTCGCTCGAGGCTACGCCCCCTTCACCGACATAAACATGTGCGTCCCGCGTACGCGCAGCGGACGGGCGCAGCGGGTGCGCCAAAGGCAAGCCCGTCTGGGCCCGTCCGGGCCCAGACGGACCCAGGCCCAGAGACTCTGTCGGATATCCCTTTTGATCGCGTGGTGTATACCGGAGACATGCTCCGCGCATTCCAACCGAAGGAAATCTTGGCCTGCTACCACATGCACACCGAAGGTAAACCCTTCTCTAACTGTATGCGCTGCACTCCGACTCTCATTAGCTCAACAAAACCCGGACTCAAGATTGGACTTCTTAATTGCCGCTCCCTTCCAAAACATGCGCTCGAAACAAATCTGTTAATTCAAGATCATGACTTTGATCTGCTCTTTCTCACGGAAACGTGGCTAACAGACAGCGCCGACTCGGACATTGTCATGGCCCTGCCCCCAGGGTACCTCTGTCAAGCTTTACACAGACCCAAAGGGAGGGGAGGGGGGGTAGCCATTATCTTCAAGGAGCAACTTATTTGTAGAACTTCTAACGCCCATATCGAGGACTGCGAAAGCTGCCAATTCTCCATTCAATCCTCCCCAGCTCACTCCCTGTCAGGGCTATTGATCTACCGCCCCCCGGGTACCCCTGGGAAATTCCTTAATGCTGTCACTGAATCAGTCTCACAATTAGCATCTTCCGCCTCCAACTTCCTCGTCCTAGGCGACCTGAACTTACACTTCAATGACCCCACGGACCGGATAGCCGCCGACCTCCTTCAAGACCTATTGTCACTCAATATCCGACTGGTTAACAATGAGTCCACCCCTGAGCTCTCCACCGATCCTGCCACAGCCTATAAGCAGTTTAATGAATGGATCACCTCCTCTCTAGATGCACTCATCCCCAAAACTTCCTCCTTCAAACATTCTAAAAGAGTAGCCTCCGCCCTTTGGTATACTCCAGAGCTTAAAGCCCTGCGCCAAGAGTGCAAGAGAACGGAACGCTCCTGGAGGAAAGACAAATCGGAAATAAACAAAGATGTTTATTCTACCTCTCTCTTAAATTACAAAACTGCCATACGAAAAACTAAAAGCGCTTTCTTCCAGGAAAGAATAGAGAAAGCAGTATGCTCCAGCAAGGAATCCTACGCCATCCTAAAAGATCTTCTGAAAACCCCAGTACCTGGACCGAGACACTCCACAGACCCCAAAGCGGACCAGATAAAATGCCAACAATTGGCGGATTTTTTTCATGACAAAATCCAAAAAATTCTCGATTCGATTCCCCCCGCGATTTCGTGCGAGGAAAACGATCTCCCGCACCCCCCAACACCCAGTCGTCTCTCCTCTTGGGGTCAAGTTACGACCGAAGAAGTGGGAAACACGTTAAAATCCATAAAAAGCGGCTCTCCCAGGGATTCCGCCCCGCTTCGAATCCTTAAGGAGGTAGCCCCCACGACAATTCCCCCCGTGACCCATCTGATCAACACTTCACTCCTACAGGGAGTTGTACCCCCGAGCTGGAAGGCGGCAGTCGTGAAAGCTCTGTTAAAGAAACCCTCCCTCGATCCGGAAAACCTGGCTAACTATAGGCCCATTTCCCTACTTCCGGGAATCAGCAAGATTGCTGAAAAACTGGTTAATAAAAAACTCTCCCAGTTCCTGGAGGTCAATAACATACTAAAAAGTTCCCAGACGGGCTTTCGTCCAGGGCAGGGCACGGACATCGCCCTCCTGGCAGCGGTAGAGGAGGCCAGAGCGCTATTGGACGGAGGAGGATCAGTGGCAGTGATCCTCCTCGACCTAAGTGCGGCCTTCGATACCGTCAACCACCAACTTCTCATCAAAAGACTCAAGGGAGCTGGTGTAGAGGGCTCTGCTCTAGCCTGGCTTTCATCCTTTCTGGCTCAACGGACGAATCAGATCTGGGAGAATAACGCCCGCTCCTCCGAAATTCCCCTCCAATGTGGCGTGCCTCAGGGCTCCTCCCTGAGCCCCACATTATTTAATATCTATATGTCCACATTGGAGGAGGTCATCATCCCATTCGGAGTGAGCGTCGTCAGTTACGCCGACGACACACAATTAGTTGTTTCACTATCTCACCCCAGACAACAACCAGCAGACTTATTTAACTGCTTTGCGCAGGTCCATCGCTGGATGAACACCTCAGCCCTAAAATTAAATGGATCGAAAACGGAGGTTCTGCTCCTCGGCCCGAAAGGACCCATACTCTCCCCGAACATCTGGCCAGCCTGTTTGGGCCCTCCCCCTGAACCCAAAGAAGAAGTAAAAAGTCTGGGTGTGTGGCTCGACACCGACCTCTCGTTTACCGTGCAGCCAAAGAAAGTAGCCGGGACTTGTTTCGGGCTCTTGAAATCGTTAAGGAAAGTCCTGCCCCTCCTGCCCACCAACTCCCAAAAGTTGCTAATTCAAGGCCTAGTACTCTCGAGGCTTGATTATAGCAATGTGATCTACCTGGGTGCCCCTGAAGCGACGCTGAACAAACTTCAGAGAATTCAGAACACCGCGGCCCGGATTCCCACAAAGACCCCTGCCAGAGCGTCGGCCAAACCGGCCCTAAAACTCCTCCACTGGCTTCCCATAAGAGAGCGGGTCAAATTCAAGGCCCTGTGTCTAGCTCACAAACTACTACAAAATCAAGGCCCCCCTGTTCTTAAGAAACTCATCACATCCTACAAATCCTCAAGACCCCTCCGCTCGGACACGGAAAACTTCATCGCTACCCTCAGATTCAAGAAAGCCCGGTCAGGAGGAAGACGTTTCTCAGTCCATACTGCACGACTCTGGAACTCACTCCCCCGCGTCCTACGACTCGAACCACAATATCTCCGCTTCAGGAAACGGCTCAAAACTCACCTCTTCCCTCAGTGAATCATGCTTGTCCTTAACCCTGATCATCTGTGCCCCCCTCCCCCTCCTCTTCCCTCTTTCTCTCCCTTTTCCCACTGAACTTAGGAGATAGGATCTTTTAGCGCTGGGATACCTCCGGGTGACTACGCGCTCTACAAAATAAAATAATAATAATAATAATAATACAAGCTGGAGTTATAGCTTCCAAACATTTATACACATTTGTAAACACGACCAACCTAGTGATCTGCGTGGTTGCTGGACCAACTGCATTTACATACACCACGTTCAATGAAGGTGATACAGTACCTATTGCATACAAATCACATTTGTACCAAATGCTAAAATGTGTTTTACACCTACTGGGAAAATTCTAACAGCAGTACAAACTGGTATAGTGGGAGAGAGGGTATTAGATCAGGGAAAACGCACTACTGTCCTAACCCTGGTACAGACCTTAGAGGCTGTTACCAAAGCAAGCATTCCAAATGCCAAAGCATTACATCCACGATGGATACAATGGGCTAACTCTCTCACTGCAACAGATGTAGATTACAGATTTGATTCTACATTACAAACATAAGCATTCTTGCAGTACGAACATGAATATCCTCTGCCGTTTGAAATAATGCCTCTAGATTAATATGATTACATTATCTACACTGATGGGTCTGCTCAGCCTGCCATAGGGACAAGACTCCAATATTCTGCACCCTGGGCAATAGTAAAAGGGCGCATGCGTGATGGAAAATTCCATCCTGAAAAGACACACATGCAGCCCCTATGGGACAGTCCAGCGCAGCTGGCAGAACTCAAAGCCCTGATACTGGCACTACAAAATACGGCTCATGGATTCCCCACACTTATAGAGTGTGAACACCTTCTGTGGCCAGAGTGGATATCAACATTCCAAGGGTTGCACATTAAAGCACAAGATGCTATAGGAATAGGTGGCTAAGTTGAAAGAATGATTGCTACGGGCTCATGTTTTTCACACATTGACTCATCAACATGTTGGTGTTCATGTTGCAGAGAATTCAATGGCTGATGAAGCCACTAAGGTAACAGCACGCACTGCTGCCATTGCTGTAATCACTCTTTCAAGTACAAGATTAGACAGAGACCTCATGGTGGCTGTCAATGCTGCTCGCAACAACACACACCTGCCGAAAGGTTTTCCACTCAAGTACCCCGCCAGTTAGATGCACAAAACATACCATATGCTCACATTCCAGAAGTGGGAGATAGAGTTATACCAAACACTGGTGGCATATTGGGTTTAATACTAGCTGCACATGAAACTCTGGGTTCAGCTCACACAGGAGTTACTGCTACAATTTCATTATTGAAGCAGCACTATTGTAGCCTGGTCTAACTAAACAGACCAAGGACTTCGTCCTTAAATGTGACAGCTGCCAGCAGATGAAGGGTTCCACCATAACACGTCCTCCACAGACACCTCTATTGATTTCAGACAAGCCTTTGGCAGTTGAATATTTAGATCACTGGGCCCTTTACACTCAGACAGGGCTTTCAAGTACAACTTGGTGGCAGTGGATTCATACTACAGATTCCTGTGGGTTTGGCTACAGAAGTCAGCTGACGCCCGAAGTGTTTTTATCGGGACATGTGCAATTGGCACACTACATTCCAACCAGTAACTGGCGTTTAGCTCTTGGGCTTACAAAGAAGCCATGGGAAGTTTGGGTGAGACTTGGCGATACTACTCCCCTGTTGTCCTGAGGGAGATCCGATAATTCAGAGGAAAAACAGTGACTTAAAGCAGTCCTTAACAGCAATGTTATTAGGCTCGGGCTTGCAGTTGGGTCAAGTACCTATATGGGGTCCATAGGGAACTCAATAACATGCCAAGAAAACCCCTGGGTGGTTGCACTCAATATGAAATCCGTTTTGGAGTGAGAATGTGGGTACCAGACCTCGATAATGTCAGTGCAGTGGCGGCAGAAACACCATTTGACATCAATGAACATTTGGCTGCTTTACAGAAACTCAATGAATTACTCTGGGCACAAAGCAAAGACCAAATGGCGAAGGGAATGTTGTTCCGGCAAGACCTGGCTGGTTCCCAAAGATTGGGGTTCGGGTCAGGGAACAAATTGTGGACAAGAAAGAATTTGGGCCATCTGTGCCTGTCCTGGCTATCAAAGGTACCAGAACTGTACTTCTTCCGCCCTTTGCCGGTCGACGAGACAAAAGGTTTGTCTCATTTGATCCGACCAAACCACACTATCTGGGCGATTCTCAACAGTAGGTCGCTTGAGCTCCTGGGTAGCCATTACACTCCACTTTCTACCATGCAAGAAGTTCAGATGGAAGGTTTAATAACTAAAGAAGATTCATCTCTCTGAAGAGAAACTGTAAACAACAAAGAAGTGTTTCTTCTTCCCGTTGAAAAAACTACAACTGTACCATCAACAAGTACAGAAACACAAATTTCAACTGGAAAGATTTACGGCGTCTAAGTGAATATGCCACAGATTGAGTCATCTCCCAGTCTACAAAACCTGCTGAGCTGCAAAAACTTATTCGAATGGCGTCAGGCTACTTTGTGGACTATGATGACTCATTGGATTCAACTGAACATGAGATACCATCACCAACACCTCTCCCTTTTAAGCCACAGATGCGTGCTCTCTATCTTTGGCTGAAAAAGACAAACTTTGTCACTACTTGGTTACAGCTCTGGATAACAATTGGATTACTATTCTTGGACCTCTGGATTGGTTTGGTATCTGTCTTTTTCCCGCCTCTGAATGGACACTATCTCCCAGAATGCTCTGCAGTACAACGTGTGAACTTGGTACTGAACCCACATAAATCATCGCACCGTGAACAGAAGGACCAGTTCCTGGTGAACATTACAGTAGTTCCAGTTCCGGAAGGAATAGTGTGGGACAGGGTTTTGTATGATGTATTTGGTCCTAATGAACTTTTACAAATACCATATTTCTTTAAATTCTCCTTAACCCCTTCCATGCTCATGACGGAACGGTTCCGTCATGAGCCACGGTTGAGCTGTGCTCATGACGGAACCGTTCCGTCATGAGCCCGCCCGCGCTCGAACCCTTCAGCACCGCGGCGGAATTCGCCCAGCGCTGAAGGGGTTAAATAATATCACCTCTAGTACTGATGATTGGTACATTGAAACGGTGTACAATTTGCTTGCAAATTTAAAATAATCGGCTGCATTTTCTTCTGATGACTTGTATGATGATACTTCTAATTACGGTGATATGTTCTGTTATCAACATTATGGTCACCATTTTTTACACAAAGCTACTATCCCACATGCTGTTTATAATTACACTCAATGGGAACACTGCTCAACACCACTGAAAAGTAGTTCAAAAACATTTGCACAAATGTTTGTTTACTCTTCTGGTTTTGACACGTCAGACCCAGCCTCTTACCCTTCTCCCTTATTTCTGATGATATGGATTTCAGGGATTTCTTGCTAGGTCTCCGGAACCCACTTCAAAAATGTTTTTTGTATGCAATATACAAAGATCTGTGGAAAATTTCTCAACGGGAAGCTGCTGAGAGACTGTGCAAGGTTAATAGGGTTAATTTAGAAAAGGCGTTGGCTGTGGTTGACAACAGTATGACCACATTAACATCCAGGATATATTCACTGGGCAACATAGAATCTTCTGCAATTGACATAATACATCAGAACATGTCTGTTTTACAACATGGGCAATCACAACTAGGGTCCATTGTATTATTAAGTTGGACATTGCAAACATTACATTCTGGTTATGTGCCGTGGCGTTATATCAATAGCACAAATCTGTTTTCTGCATATGAGCTGACTGAAAGACAGATATTGATGTCACTGAGAGATGCAAAGTATACCATTTTGCACATTAAAAAGTTAGACCAACTACCTTTCACCGTGTCTGAGACACCATCCATAGACTGGCTAATCATTTTTTTTTTTAAACTCTTTTATTGCATTTTTTTTATTTTCTTACATTGACCTCTCTCAAAACCATACAGAGAATTAGCAGTCATCTGTTTTATTGTGTCTGTACATACATTTCCTACATCAGAAGTGACTAATGACCTTTACTTGGAAGAGCCAAAATCATTGAAGGCTGTTGCACCTTTGGTACTTAGGCCAGACCTTCATTTCAATTTCCGGTTGTGCAGATGTCAATGACGGCAACTTGGTTCAATACATGGTACTAGATTCTTAACAGTTAATACAAACGTTGCTAATGTGCTTAGTTTGAGTCTATAGTGATGATGAGCCCCAGACTCGCCACTTCCACCCCACGACCTGGGACATTTCTGTTTATTTTTAGATCATGCCTATGCAAGCGGCACAGCATTTCCAGACTAATACTGTCTATGCCACCAAGATAATTACTTCCAGTGCTTATGTGTTTGGCAGATTGTGTATGTGTCTCCGTAGCCATGACCCTTGTCTGAAGCATGCCTGTCCTCCTCAGGGGTTTGTGTGGTGAGTTGAAATTCTACAAGAATGGCATCCAAGCTTTGTGCCACCGGGTACTGTCATAGCTCTAATGTGTCCTCCATGTGCAATGCTGTGCTTTCCGCCTGCCCCCACACCAAGAGCCATTGCTTCCAGGTCTTAGTTAAAGGGGGTTCAGATTCTGCCACCTGCGAGTAATACATTGCTTGGTGGTTATAAGACCGAGTTCAATGAATCTGAAGATAACTTTATGTTCTTTAGGTCTAGGAAACAGTCCCAAGACGAAAACCCCCCATGTGTGCAACTCCGGGCAGTCTGTACAGGTAGACAAGCAGAATGTGACATCCTGCCAAAATGCATGGAGTGTAGGGCAGTGCCATAGCATGTGGAGGAGATCCACTCCAACCTCAGCACACCGAGGGAAGCTGCATTTGTCTGGTGAACAGTGTGTGATGTAGAACTGTATGAGTCGAAATTTCGCATTTCGTGGGATATGTGTGGGTCCTGCACGTATTGATGTCCATTCCTTATCTGTCCAGGGGCAACCACAGACTTTCTCCCACTTGGCATGCAATGACATGAGCGGATTTGTGGTGCGTGTCAGTAGTGATGCTGTTAGCCAGTGCACTATATGGCAACCTGTTTCCATGACTTGTAAATATTGTACCACTAGATGGGATTGTGGTTCACTTGTCAAGTCGTCCCATGCTCGTGTCAGCGTGGCCATCAGTGAATTTTACAGTAAAAATTTCCCATGGGATATATCTGTGCTGCTTGTTAGTTCTTCCAAAGTTAACAAGTCCCCATCTCAATACAAGTCTCTCAGTGTATGCAGCCCAGCAGCATACCAGGTTGCAAGTTCTATTCCTGTGGTGATGGTCCTATGCCTAGGTGTACCTAGCAGGGACAACGCAGGCGCTTAAAGGGTCGTCAACCATGTGAGGTGTAGGCTTTGCCTGTAAAAGCAGTAAGCTAGTGCCAGAAACATGGTTCTAGGTTCAGTGGCTTTAGTGATCGGATGAAATAAGTGGTGAATGTTAGTCATCATCCAGACCAGCAGAGTGCTGGCCATATCTGACAGTTATTCCCCCGCCAGCCATTTGGCCGCCCACTGCAATTGTGCTGCCAGGTAATACAATTCCATTATTGGGGCTGCCAACCCTCCCTGTTCTATAGTTGCATATAATTTTCTCAAGATTACTCTGCAGCGTCCCTTATTTTATTTTATTTTATTCAGTGTTTTCTATAGCGTGAAAAAGACCTAAGAAATTGGGTGTCAGAGTATTTACATCCTTCTGAACAAATATACATTGTTCGAGTTACTTGACTGTAGACAACATCCCTTTAGATAGACCCAAGGGGGTAACTGTCCCTTGTTCCAGATAAAGTCACGTGTTTGTTCATAATAAGGGAATGTTTTAGCTGGGACATAGGTGGGAAATTTTGAAAAATGGTACAGTTCTCTGGAAAGGACCACCATCTGTAATAGGGCGATCCAGCCATTAACTGATATTGGCAACATCTTCCAAAATCTCGTATGAGACAGTATAGAGGATATTACCCGCATGAGATTCCCTTCAAGTATATTGTTTGAGGGGTGAGATATGCAGATACTGAAATCTCAAAACGTTGTCGGCTGCCAGGGCACTGCTACCCCATGGAAGAACTAGACTGAGCGGTACAGTTTCGGATATTGGCTGCCCAGTGTGTACCTTAAGTAAAGGTTGCATGTATAAAAGTCACACCAGTTGCATGAAGGGTTTCCCAAAACCGAATTGGTGGAGTATTGTAAATACAAATGGCCATTCCAACAAATAGAAGGCCTTCTCAAGATCCAACACCAGGCATCCAGGTCGGGTCCAGGACTGTGGTGCAAATGCCTGGATTCAAAAGTATTGCCGTATATTTAAGGAGGTATTAAGTGCAGGCACAAATCCATTTTCCTCTGGGATACCAGTGCCAGCACCAGTGGGGACAGGCATGCTGCCAAAATCCTCAGCAGAATTTTGCAGTCAATATTAAGTTTTGCAAGCAGTCTGTAAGACCTTAGCTCTGTCTGGTCCCTATCAGGCATAGGGAGAGAAAAGAGTAAGGCCTCGCTCCGCGATGTTGAAAGGGTGCATAGTTTTTTATCAAATTTGGTCAGTAATCCAACAGGCGCAGGAGTTTTCCCTGTGGCCAGGGCCTGGACACTTGATTGTATTTCTTCTGGAGTGATAGGTTCATCTAGTTCTGATCGCAGCTCAGTGGTAAGTTGAGGTAGTTCTACCGTGGATTGGAGCAACCGGGTCTCCTCCAGTGTGGCCTCTGCTGATGACTGGTATACCTCTGAGTAGTGCCGCGTGATTTCTGCATGTATCTCTGTCTGCGTGTAGAGCAATAGGCCGCTAGGAGAGCGGATTGCCACTATGGGCGCCCCGACTCTTCCTGACATATGAACCAGGCCAGTATTCGCCTGGCCCTATTGGCTGTGGCATGTTTGCGGGCTGAGTGTGTTTTGTAATTTAAGCACCTTAATCTCTCCATTAAAAAGTTAAGTTCCGCCCTTTTTTTCGCTAGCCGGCTCTCTATTGCTTTGGTTTCTACGCAGAAAAGTCTGTTTTTTTACCCATTTAAGATCTATTTCTATAGATCTGTGCAGTTCAAGTTTTATGCTCAAGCAATGTTACCCTGATTACTGCTTTAAAGGTGTTCCATTCTATCTGACATGAGGACACTGTGAGATCATTGCCCCTAAAATAGGTGATTATGATTGTGTTTAAAGTTTTGCGAAACGGAGGGTCGTCCAGTGTCTCTGATTGTAAGCACCACGTGAGAATAGCAGGCGGGGATGCATCCCACGCTAGCTGCAGAAATTGCGGATTATAATCAGAGTGGGTCCTGCCCATATATTCAGTTCTGGTTACCGATAAGGCGATTGAATTGTACACACTACTCTGTCGAGTCTTACATGTAGTTGGTGTGAACGTGAGTGGTAGGAGTATATTCTGTCTGTAGGGTGCGATGTCGCCAGATGTCTACCAATTGCCAGTGCTCTAGCCATGTGCCCATTGCCCTTGCAGTCAGCACTGGTGCTCCTGGAAGCGGTGGAAAGGAGCGATCAAGGGCTGGGTCCGCCATACAGTTAAAGTCACAGCCCAGTAAGCATGGTAGCCCATGCCGATGGATAGTTTGTTATCTAGGGTGTCAAGAAATGCAGCCTGACCAGTGTTTGGTACATAAATGGAGCCTAAGAGTATGTGCCAGCCATCCAAACGGCCTTTCACTTGGACGTATCTCTCTGCAGCCATGATGGTTTCATCTGCTGTGAAGGGCGTCCCTGGTTTAATCCAAATTAGTGCCCCCCTTGCTTATGCAGAATAACCAGTGGTGAAGAGCTGCCTGCATCACCTCCTCTGCAGTTTTGTTTTTTCAGGAGTTGTCAAGTGTGTACCTTGCAGGAAGGCAAGATGGGCAAGGTGTCACTCAGGTGTGAATACATTGAATACCTCTGCATGTGTGTATGCCCCGAAAGTTCCAAGTGCATATGTTAGTGGATGTCATTAGTGTAGTGGTTCTGGGTCTTGGGGCACATGTCATCTGGTGGCAAGGGTATGGTGTGTTTGCCAGTTTGTTCCCACGGTGTATAGGGGGACCCGCCTGAGTATATGCTCATGCACATTACATAGCAAAAGAACTTATTTAAACAATCAGAAAAGGAAGAATAGTCAACTGACTACTAATTCCATAAGGGCGGGCAAGTAACATGCAACCATCCAACCCATTACCCAGTCCATTACGCCTCCGTTGGCTAGTAGGGTCGCGCCTTTGTTTATAGCAAGGGTTTGTGGGACAGATAATGCAATTCTCCTACTTAAGTTGCAGGGAGCGGGACTGTGTGTCACACACACCCTATCCCCTCATCCATGTCAGTTTGAAAGCAGATTTCCAACTGTTAATGTGCTGGACTACTTTAAATGAAATAATGGGAGCAGAACATT
This sequence comes from Triturus cristatus, assembly GCF_964204655.1. NCBI lineage: Eukaryota > Metazoa > Chordata > Amphibia > Caudata > Salamandridae > Triturus > Triturus cristatus. Next base: position 63,479,237 of record NC_140590.1, read on the forward strand.
GAACATAAACACTTCATTACTAAATGTATAATGCACTCCTCCTGCTACTTGCATGCTTTCAGAGTCTGGCCAAAGGTAGACAGCTGGTCGCAAGGTCTCTTAAATCATATCATATCATGTGTTGTTTGCGGGGTGACTTTAGGCAGCATAGGGGAGCTCGGGAAGGAGTATTTAGCATTCACAGACTCCTCGTCGCTAACTTGTCCTGCTGGACTGTCACTGAATTCCAACTCTTATTGGGCCTGCCCCAGTGCAGCCGCTGTCTGTAATGCTCTGCGTTGCTCCTGTATCATTTGCTCAATATCATGTGCGTGTCCCGATTTACCTTCATGGTTTTTATGTGTTTCCCATGACGGTTCCCTCGAGCTGTCTATCTCCTTGGACCCCCGTGGATGCAGGTATTTGACTCAAGCTTGTTGAGCCCATCCATTCCCAAGAAGCGATGTTGAAGAAGTGTGTTTTTTCCTTTGCCACAATTCGTAGACAGGCGGGAAACATTAGGGAGGACTTGAACTTGAAGCCCTGCAAAAACGGCGCTTCACCTCAAGAAATGAGTGTCTCTGTTTCTGCACTGTAACCGTGCAATCTGAGTAGAGCATAGCCTGTGTGTTGTCAACTTGTATGGACTGAAGAGTTCAGGCTTCCTGCATTATTGTGTCTCTGACCTTGTAGTGCAAAATGTGAAATAGAAAAGACCTAGGGCCTGATCGCTGGGACCCTCTCTGCCCTCTCCACAGAGGATTGCCGTGACAGTTTCCCTGATGGAAGCATATCTCGGATCCATTTCTCCACACAATCTATGGTGTCTATCCCCTCTGGTCCCCCCGGCAGTGTATCCACTCTGCTGGAGTTCGAGTGGGCTATGCCAGACCAGGAGCCCCAACAGTGCCAGAGCGCAGGTAGCCCATCGTGCCTGACATGGGCACCTGAGCTGTGTTTGCTTATGAAGGTCTTTTTAGGTCTCGCTGAGCCCCTCGGAGAGACATTTTGTAAGTGGGATTTTCAAAGTGCTGCTGACTGGCCTAATGCTTGCGTTCACGCGATCGTGCACGCGCGCAGCCGGCCGCCAGCAGCACTTTGAAAACTCGTGCGTCATCGCGATCGCGATCACTTTCACTTTCAGAGTGATCGCGCACACACAACTCCCGCTTCTCCCCCTCCCCCACCACATATTGCGTCTCTGGCCGCTCGCGCGCGGCCAATGCTTGTTTATTATGTTGTCCTATTGAGGAAACTGACGGTATCTTTTTCATGGTGGGCGTTATTTTCACAGTTTGTATTTGTTTAGTCATACCAGGGCATGTGCACTGCTGTCCCTGAAGCGTGTCTTTTCTTCAGTCTTGACAGCAGCCTTAACAGAGTCACGCTGACAAAGACAATCTTGTGATAACAAGCTGTGACTAGCTATGATATACTAGTAATATTAGACGCATTATAATGAACTTGACGGGCTTCTTTCTTGCGAGCGTTAGCCCATCAGCTGGAAACATGCTGTAATGACGTTGGAGGGGGAATTTTCGAGAGACCCAGTTACCAGAATTTTTTTTGTATGCACTCTGCTGCATTACATCTATGCCCGAAATTGCGGAGTCATACGACAGTTCTACTGGGCAGATGCTGAAATGACCACTGACAGCAGCAATGTTACCACCAGTTATTTCTCACCTGAATCGTTGGCAGCTATGGGAACGTCCCCGCAGTCATTTACAAAATATTTATGGGTACCTTTTAAACAGGAGATTTAAGTTGAAAGTGGCAGCAAAAAAAAAATTGAAAATGCACTAACACTTCGTGTGGCAAGGCTTGGTGCAACCAAAACCAGCTGTCTGTTGGCCCCATACAGCTTGTATTTACACGCTGAAAACGAGGGAAGGCGAGTGGGAATTTTGCTCTCTGCTTTAAATACTGCGGGAAATTCATTATTGCGCATAGCGTTTCTAAACAGACACACGCGTGTGCTATCTTTGAGGACTTCCTTCGATGTGAAATGTTGCTGGTGGGGACTTGCTGTGGTGTGTTTAGCACCCATGCACGGCAGTCCTCATACATTGCCATTAACACTTAGGCAGGCCTAAAATAAATCAGCGGCGCGGGAAACGACGTTTGAACCGGACTAGGAAAGGTAGAAGCAGTTTGAAGTGCACATTGCTGTACTGGTCTGCCCTTAGGCATGTTCATTTTTAACTCGCATCTGCAAAACATAAGTAGGAGGTGCTTTAGTTCTTTAGCCTTTTTCGGCCAATTACATGGATAGACAGTTTCAAGTCCTGTTGTTTTTAGTGTCCATTTCCAAATCCGTGGCTTGTTTTGCATTTTAAAATCTTCCAAACTACTCAAAAGGTCTCGCATTTACGTAAGTTTAAGTTATTGGCATTGTAAATAACAATGCCTTTTTTTTTTTTGAACGGAAACAAAAATAAAAGGCATTGTTATTTGCAATGTCAATAGCTCAAACTCACGTAAATGCGAGACCTATTACATTGCAAATGCTTGTTTATGCTTTACGCCGTAGTTTTCTGTTAGGCTAGACTTTTATCCCCCCCCCGCCTCTCCCCTTCCCCCGAGACCTCTGTAACTCAGGCTTTTTGGGAAGGCTCAATTTCCGGGAGTATCAAGACCAAGAGGTATCCGGAGGGAAGGGGCTGCAGAATCTGTTGGTCTTCTCAGTGCGGAGTTCTTCTTTACAGGTGTCCGTCAAGTAGCAGTGGGCGGATGGTGATAGTGGTCGCTTGCTACAGCATAATCGGTAGCAGTGGCAAAGTGCTGTACGCTGTCTTATCTTGCCTCACCCTTTAGTTGTTGAGTTATTGTATGCACTGTCTTATTTGGCAATTTCAGTGTGCTTGAGTTGTTCCAGGTATGATATCATGAGTGGGGATTGTGATAAGAGGAAGGAGCGCAGCTAAGTGCAACACAGGATTACTAGCACATCTCCGCTAATATTGCCTTCTTTATCCTATTTATCCCATCATGTCACGGGAACCAAGGGGCAGATTTATGTTTCCTGGCGAATCCCTGCAAATCAGCAGGGATGCCCCAGGAAAGGTGCGTCACGCAAGTTTACCCTTGCGCCACCACAGATGCGCCGCATTTACAATGCAGTGCATCATGGCGCAAGGATAAACAGATGCATGACGCATCTGATGGCCTTGCCTCCTGGTACCAGCTTTTCCCCAGATTATGCGGCAATCCAAGCGTGCACGTTCATGGTCTGGCTCACCTCTCTCTATTTGCAGCACCAATGTGTTAACGATGTGCAGTTACTGCCCTGTGTCGAAGTCTTTTGCTGCTTCAGGCCAAATCTCTTCTTTCCGCCTACTGCTGCGTGTGCCTCGAAGTTTCCCAGAAACACTAGTTTTTCAGGCCTAAGAGTGCAACAGCTAAGCGGTCTCCTAGCTCATGCGTCCCAACAGAAGTTGGCCTACCTGCACGACTCCTCTCTTTAGGGCCTCTTCAATAATGATGCTCAGTTGTGTGGGGGGCTGATTAATGCATTCGTCTAACCATCTTGAGATGCTTTGGCTCATAGTGAGCTGGATATCGACTCTGCGATGTGCTTACAGGATGCAGTCCCTCCCTCTGCAGTTGCTGTGAGAACTGAATGGAACCATCTTTCCTCTATAAACCTGCTTTGAAGTACGCGTCTGGGCACATTGACTGCAGTTTCCAGCAACAGCAATGTTGCCTCTACCACTTGGAACACTTAAACAATTGGCTTTTCCGTGGTGGAAAATATTTCACCTGTTTTTCAACAAAATGATTCCAAAGAATATTTTTCTGCTTTTTCTAGGCACCATGGCTTTCTAAGTGCTTGGAGTCTAAAATAGTTTAATGACTTTTAATGGCTTTTTAGGAATATTTTAAAGGGAAGCTTGCTAGTAGATGATTTTAAAAGTGGTTTTAGACCTTTTTAGTAAGAATTTTGTTACGGCATCCTGCCTTTTCATATAGCTTTTTATATCAACTCTTAGTATGAGGAGTGGATGTTATGTGTACGAGTTAGACCCATGTGCAATAACTACACATTTTCTTAAATTGTCCTCTTTTTGCACAGTAACATTTCTGATGTAACCTTTTGCACGCATTTGCATGCGTGACAATTTTGGTTTAGTTTCTCTGAAACTATTTCTGTTTACACATCTGGCTTCGCATAACACTATCACAATGCCTCGAACAGTAAGTGCAAATGTGTTTCTATCGTCATCCATGGGGCAACAGGGCTTTCTACATACCAAACCATTTGCTTATCTGTACAAGGATGCTTTTTATTATAAATAATACGCATCCCAGAGGATTAGCAGTGGAGACACTTCAGCTGACACCGTAGGTCCCTGCAGGCTGAGGGCCCGATTCACAGAACTAACTTAAGACAAAATCCTAAACTTACTACTTTTGGTATTCACAGAAGTTAGGATTTTGTCTTAAGTTTGTCTTAAGACAAACTTAAGACAAACTTAAGACAAACTTAAGACAGACTTAAGACAGACTTAAGACAGACTTAAGACAGACTTAAGTTAGGATTGTGTCTTAAGTTTGTCTTAAGTCTGTCTTAAGTCTGTCTTAAGTCTGTCTTAAGTCTGTCTTAAGTCTGTCTTAAATTTGTCTTAAGTTTGTCTTAAGTTTGTCTTAAGTCTGTCTTAAGTTTGTCTTAAGTCAAACTTAGTACAAAATCCTAACTTCTGTGAATACCAAAAGTAGTAAGTTTAGGATTTTGTCTTAAGTTAGTTCTGTGAATCGGGCCCTGAGACTTCACCTTGCAGCGGTCCAACACCTCTGTGAGAGGTGTCCAATTTCTGACCAAGACGGGGTCCCACATTCTCTCACCCAGGTAATGGGGTTGGATTGTCCCTTGGAGGGATTCTTAGCTTTACACCTACACGCACTCTAGGCACACACAGAGTAGGGTTCCCATTGTACGAGTATGCCTGATTACTACCTTGCTTTATATGCCTGCATATATGCAGTGTTTTAGCGCCATGGTAGAACTGTATCTACTATTTACTCTTTTGGTGATTATAATCACTTTCATCTTCATTTGTCTAGTGATTATCACAGCACATGTATTTTAAACAAGAATAACATTGGTTCAATAAATATATTGAAAAAGTCCCACTGTCTATTGTCTGTATATTTCTCTAAAAACAAGTAAGCACAAGTGACTGAGCAAAAGGTTCTGATCTGTTACCACGATCCCTGAGGGGTCAGGGTTGTCATATTCAATGGTTGCGACAAACCATTCGCTCCCTGGTAGGGTCAGGTGTGCTTATGGTGGCACTGTAAGCTAGCTGGGTTCTAGGCCAACATATCCTGTGGGAATCAGTTAAGGCACCTCACCCAAAGTTTAAGTTGTCCAACAAACGCACAGATCCTACGGATTAGTGGGAACTACCAACGGTCTTGCCAATAAATTAGAATCTGAAAATGTGGTTTGAGGTGCGATCCTTGTGCTGCCTCCCGGACGACCAAAGACAAGCGACAATAGTAGAATCCATGAGGCGGGGAAGCCCATGGATAAATGTCGTCCATATCATGCTTCTAGCCTCATAAAGTACTCAGCCAGGTTAACTGTTAAGATAGAAGCCTTATGATCCAACTAGACAAACTGTGTCATTAGCATAAGAGATTACAAAACATCAGAATGATCAGATTAATTTGTGACATAGAGGAACCCTGAGAGACCCCACATGTAATGGACATTGTAATGCAGTGGTAAAGTGACTCACTGCATTTGAATTTCTAGAAATGAGGAGGACCATGTATCCACTTAACTGGATTTACCTTTTCTCTGAGGCTGTCCATGAGGATGGACTGGTCTACCACATAACATGCTACTGATACATCCAACATACTTAAGGTGGCAAATAAGTTCTGGTCCTTGTTCTGATCCACTATGGATTTTAGCTCAATAAGCTACCATCAATTAAGTCTGTTTGTAAAGTTCCAGCAACAGAGTGATTTTCTAATTTTCTGCAGTGATCCATTTAGATTCTGCTTACTCAAACATGGAATTACTGCCAGATTGGGTAGGTTGCTTTTTTATACCAACAAAGACTTTGGGGATTTTTTTAAATTATGAAAACAAACAATTTCTTGAATGAATTCCAGAGACCTACATGTAGAAATAAGGGTATAATATGATTTGGAGAAGGGCTGCATTGTCTGGAACAACTGATGAGGAGAGTTGGTTAAGATGTTATTACACATATAATAGAATTTGGTTTTCTGATCTAGCCGCATCTGTTGTCTGTAAATGAATGTATCAGCCTCCAGGTTTGTGTTTCGCCAGTTATTTTCTAACTGTACCAAAAGAAGGTAACTTATTTTTTCAGGTCTGTAGACAACTGCTTATTAGCTGATTTCCTCCTTTGCACCGTACATGTTTTCAAATGAATTTCTTGTTCAAACACCTATGAGAGTGCTTAGAAAAGATAAGTAATGCTTCATTCATTGGGTCAAATTTTGCATCAGAATCCAATAGGATTTTGAGGGATTCAGGAGCCCTTGCAAGAGAACTTTTTTTCCGATTCTTTTATGGGACCTTTTTGGCAAAGGACTGTTAGGAATGACATTAAGTAAGGACACATACTAATAAATAACACTGTTTCTAAATGTCCGCCTAGCCATTCAACCATCCACATTATGTTATGTGGAGAGATACATTGGAAATATATTATACAACGTGTCCACATTAAGCTGTAACTGTTTGGGTGCTTGTCTCATTTGTAAGGTCTTCCCTGGCAACACCTCTGGAACTCTATGTGAATGCACGTAGCCTCTGTACGTGTGTTAAAAACAGGATTCCTGGTTGACTGAGGTATGCACCCAGGCCAGGCAGGAAGCACCACTCTAGTCAGGGTGAGCTAGATACACACTAAAAGATAACCTATGCTCACCTTCTGTCACCTTGGCACAGAGCAGTCAGGCTTATCTAGAGAGGCAATATGTAAAGTATTTATGCAACACACACACACATAGTAACAAAATAAATCCACCATAAAAAGATTCCACATCGGTTTATCAAAATAGATTTTTATAATATAAACTAAAGAACACCAAAATGAAAAAAATCCAATGTATTGAAGTTGAGATATTAAATATTAAAAGAATAAATGCTGTAAACTCGCTCAGAAGCAAGTAGCGCTAAAAAGGTTACTTTAGGGTGCTCTGGACCGGGGCAAAGTCAAAGTTCAGTCCAACCTCTTGGAAGTGCAGGCCGGCTACAGGACCCACGCAGACCAGGGTAAACAAATGACTTTCCCTAGTTGCAAGCAGCCCACGCAGTGAGGGCAATGTGTCAGTTCCGTAGACAGGTGCCAAAGTTGAGTGGTGTCGAGAGATGCATCGGTTTCAGCCAGGCAATGGAGGGAATGTGTCAGTCTTAAGCTGCAAAGGGCTGGTCCTGATGAGGTGCTTCAATTTTACTCCTACACCGAGTGAATGCGCTGGTTCTTCTACCAGCACACAGGAGGTGTGTTGACGTGTTGCATGTATCTGGGACACTTCCAGTGAGCCAGGCACAGGAGAAGAGGTAGAGTTTGATTTCCCTGAGACTCAAATAATAGGTGGCATACCAACAAGCCCTTGGTGATCACTTGGAGGGAAGGCAAAGGCCAGCTGTCCTTCAGCAGAGTCAGGGAGCAGCAGGCAGAAGGGCAACACAATAGAAACGCAGACCTTCCAAGTCTGAAGTCCAAAGATGAGTCATTTAAGCAGTACAGCAGTCCTTCTGACAGAGGTCCAGTTCAAGATCCAGTAGTGTCTGATTTTAGGGGGTCAGAGACCCAGTACTTATACCCAAAAGTGCCTTTGAGGTGGGAGTGACTTCAAAGCAGCTCTCACCCACCCCAAACGTGTATTGGAGACAGACTGTCAGGCACAAAGCGTAGTAAGTGCAGAAACATGTCCACTTTCCAAAAGGGGAATTTCTAAACAGTAAAAAATCAACTTCACCATTGAAAAGGATCTATCATTACCATTCCAAAGATATAAAACATGAAAAAGCTACTCTGCTCTGATCAGGAATTACAGCTTAAAAGTGTATTAAGGAATTCCTAATGCTAGCCTAAGAGACGACTAGGCCTCAGAGTAGTGAAAATACTAATATGGGTGTTTGTCATTACCAGGACATGTAAATATAAAAACACATGTCCTGCCTTTTACTTACATGGTTCCCTGCCCTTAGGGTTACTTAGGGCTTACCTTAGTGGTGACATATATGTAATAAAAGGAGGGATTTAAGGCCGGACAAATAGTTTTAAATGCCAAGTCGAAGTGGCAGTAAACTGCAAACACAGGTCCTGCAGTGGCAGGCCTGAGACAGGTTTGAAAGGCTAGTTATGTGGGTGGCACTATCGGTGCTGCAGACCCACTAATAACATTTGACTTACAGGCACTGGGCATATGTTGTACCACATTGCAAGGGACTTCTAGAAAATCAAATATGCCAATCAGGTATACACCAATATCACCATGTTTAGGGGAGAAGCACTTGCACTTTAGCACTGGTTAGCCATGATAAAGTGCTCAGAGTCCTAGAGCCAACAAAAAGAATCAGCAAAACGGGGTAAAAGGCAAAAAGTCTGGGAGAAGACCACCCTAAGGATGCCAGATCTAACACATGTCCCCACAGCTAAACATGGGAGATCTACCCAACCCCTAGGGAGTTCTCATCACTAAGGCGGAAAAACCTAGATAGACCATCAGCATTGGTGTGGTCAATCTCGGGTATCTGTTCCACCCTGAAGTCCACACCCTGGAGGGAAAATGATAACCTTAACAGTTTTGGATTCTCACCCCTCATTTGCATATGCCACCTGAGAGGCCTGTGGTCATTCTGAATCAGGAAGTGAGTGCCAAATAGGTATGGCTTCAACTTCTTCAGTGCCCAGACCACAGCAAAAGCTTCTCTCTCAGTAGCACTCCACCTCTGTTCCCAGGGGAGTAACATCCTGGAGCTGAAGGTTACAGGTTGGTCTAGGCCCTCCTCAATAAGTTGGGATAGTACTGCCCTTATGCCATGCTCTGAAGTATCTGATTGAACAATAAACTCCTTGAAGAAGTCAGGGGCCCTGAGCACAGGAGCCGTGCACATGGCCTGCTTAAGGAAGACAAATGCAGTTTAGCACCCCTCTGTCCAAGTCATATTTCTGGGCTGCTTCTTGGAAGTCAGCTCAGTCAAGTGGGCAACAATGGTGCCATATCGCTTGACAAACCTTCTATAGTTTGAACACAAGTTGGTCGCACACTGCTCGTCACACCAGCAAGTTGCCCCAAAGGACTGTGGTGAATGTAGTGATGTGTAAAAAGAAAAAAGTATGTGTTGCATTTAGCCATCCCTGGACACGTGTTTCGAGGTAGTTGCCTCTCGTCAGCAGGGAGCAGGACAATGTAAAGGGGTGCCGAGTGGACTGCCAAAATGTAATTAAAACAGGTCAAATACCTCTCATGGCGCGCAGGTGCAGAACCAGGGCTCGTCAGCCCGATAGCTCACGGGAGCCGTAATAATTTGAACACAAGTTGGTCGCACACTGCTCGTCACACCAGCAAGTTGCCCCAAAGGACTGTGGTGAATGTAGTGGCGACGGCGGGTACGCCTATGCCACGATGTGTAAAAAGAAAAAAGTATGTGTTGCATTTAGCCATCCCTGGACACGTGTTTCGAGGTAGTTGCCTCTCGTCAGCAGGGAGCAGGACAATGTAAAGGGGTGCCGAGTGGACTGCCAAAATGTAATTAAAACAGGTCAAATACCTCTCATGGCGCGCAGGTGCAGAACCAGGGCTCGTCAGCCCGATAGCTCATGGGAGCCGTAATAATTTGAATACAAGTTGGTCGCACACTGCTCATCACACCAGCAAGTTGCCCCAAAGGACTGTGGTGAATGTAGTGGCGACGGCGGGTACGCCTATGCCACGATGTGTAAAAAGAAAAAAGTATGTGTTGCATTTAGCCATTCCTGGACACGTGTTTCGAGGTAGTTGCCTCTCGTCAGCAGGGAGCAGGACAATGTAAAGGGGTGCCGAGTGGACTGCCAAAATGTAATTAAAACAGGTCAAATACCTCTCATGGCGCGCAGGTGCAGAACCAGGGCTCGTCAGTCAAACCTTCTTTAGTACCCGATGAGGCCCAAGAATATTCTGACCTCAGGATAAGTTGGGGGGAGGGGGCAGCCAGGCCATAATAGTTTCTATTTTACCCTGAAGGGGCTGCACCTATCTCCTACCCACTGGGTGTCCCAAGAGCACGGCAGACCCCTGCCCCATCTGGCACTTACTTCTCTTGATAGTCAGGCCTGCCTGTTGCAGATCCTGAAACACTTCCTGGAGGGGAAAGAGTGGTAATTCTGGCTGCTACTGAAGACAGCTATGTCATCCAGGTAGGCAGCATGGAAGGCCTCCATACCAACAAGAACCTGGTTCACCAGCCTCTGGAAGGTGACGGGGGCATTCTTTAATCCAAAGGGCATCATCTTAAACTAATAGTGGCGTTTGGGGATGACCCTGCAGAAAGGGCCAAATCCAACAATATCTTATGCCACTCTAGCCTAACTGCGTTCTCGATGTATGCACATGAAGAAGTGTTCAAAGAATGAGCATTTTCCCTTTCCCAATAGCATAGCACAGCTCCTGCTGTTCCGGTTGTGTACAATTTGATGCTTATAATATTATAGTTTTATCTGTTCTAGGGCAGTGGGACAGAATACAGGGACCATGCTGGCAGGTATTGTTCACACAGTGGTCGCTGGTCCAAGACAGCAGAATATGGCGGAGCTCCAGTCATGCAGAAGGACAAGCAGTGGCGGGGGTGGGTACACAGCAACAGTACCAATAGTTCACAGGTTAAAAAAAGTGGGCAACAAAGGTGAGTTTAATAGCTCCTTGGAGAAAAGACTATGGACAAAGGTCTAGGCAGACAGGCTACTCACAAAATACACAAATTCTGGGGCACACCAGTCATCACATCAGTCTGTCCTCTGGATACAACAGAAACAGCAGCAGCAGTGTTTTTCTCAGGGGCAGGCATATAGCTCCACAAGGGAGCTGGCCAACAATTCTGCCTCTGGTACTCACCTTCCTCTACATGAGTGTTCAGAGTTCCTAGAGTGAGAAGAGGAACACAAGATGCAATGGATGAGCCACCTTAATGTGGGTCTTGGGGGAAGTTGGCTTTTGTACCCAAACATTGTCGGGAAATGTAGGAAAGTGACACTTTTTGCATGGTTGCCCCACTGTTTAGCTAAATGTTGATGGACTTTAACTGAGTGTGCTCTGGGTTACTGCCAACCAGGTACCCAGGTCCTATGTTCTTTCCCTAAACTGTACTGTCACAAAACCCAATTAACAACACTCTGGCCACATGTAAGCCCCTTGTAAAAGGTAGGTACCAAGAGCACTGTAGACAGGGAAGACCTCTAAGGGCTGCAGCACTTAATTTGCAACCCTTAGAGGCCCGTAACCTGTACACATACACACTGCCATCACAGGCTGCGTGTTTTGGTGCAGAACAAAGTGAAGAGTCGACATGGCACACATCCCTGTGTGCCATGCCTCCAATCCACTGCCCTGGCATAGGTAAGCCACCCCTCTAGCTGGGTGCACTATACCAGTGGTAAGGGTACAGGTGTCTGAGCCCTGTACCCCTACAGTGTCTAAATCAATTCTTAGACATTGTAAGTGCGCTAAAGAGTATATGGTCTGGGAGTGGCTTTACTGAAAACTGGTATAAAACTTCTCAGCAGATTAAACCCACACTGATGCCAGTGTGGGATTTAATGAAAATGCACTCAGAGGGCATCTTAGAGATACCCCTGAAAAAAGACCTAAGTCAAGTGTCCTGTCTGAGTGTCTGCTTGCCATCTGCCACCACCAGTCATGTTTCTGGACCCCTGGGTCGAGAGCCTACCGCTCTTGGGGTCCTGAAACAAAGCACCTCCTGCACTTATCTGCATGAGTGACACCTAATCTCCCTCCTAACTATCATAGTAGTCAATATGGATAAAATTAAAACCTTTGGGTTCTCTGATGAGGACTTTGCTAGACTTATTGGCGATAGTTCCACGTCTGGCGGCTTGGTTCCCACCAATAAAGGTGAAAATGAAGAGTGGTTCAGACTACTTAATCTTAAAAAGAAAGCGAGACGCACCGAGTCCCACGCAGAATTCATGATTGAATACCTTAAAGCCGGAGTGATCCCGAATGGCCTTAGAATTAGGAACATCCCGGGCCTATTTGTAGAAATCAGGAAATTTCTTGAGCGTTGGTCACTTATTGCCAACAAATGCTCAAGGGGTCTCATGATTCTCATCATTGAAACGGCTAGAGAAGTGGTTGAAGTGCTCATGAAGGAAATCGCTGAACTGGAGGATACCATGAAGAAAAACAACCCAGTAGAGGATGCTAAAAGAAAGCTAGATGATATTAACATTGAGTTGACTTCTTTTAGTGATTACCTCATTAAGAAAAAGACTGAAAAACTACGCAAGGACATAAGATACTTCTCTGAGGAGAGAGTCTATCCATACCTAGGAACACAATATTACAATGGCTCTAGAGACTTAACTAACCAATCTGATCGTCAATATTGGTCCAACAAGAGAATTCTCACCTTCTCAGACACGTCCGGATCGGAAGGTGAAGACGGTCATGGTCCTTTTGATAACTACAGCAACAGGAGAGGTGCCTTTGAGGGACATAGGAGAAACTCTCGTTTTTTAGGCAACCGACGGGGGAACATGAGAGGGAGATACAGGACCCAGGAGAGGAGTCGGTATCAACACACAGAGAGCAACCCTCCACAGTTCCTCCAAACCAGACGCAACCAATACTGGAGAGAATAGATTATGCATCCCAGGCCGAACCCATCCCTATTTTTAATCTTTCTGGGATTAGGCTAGATTCCCATTCCGAGGATCTTCTCACTAAAGGCCTCTCTTTCATTCCCAGTACTGGTTTGAATCAATTTGAATTAAATCAGGATTTATATTCCTTCTTTCGCAAAGTTCGTCTACATAGATTTTTTGAAAACCGTGATATGCGAGAGATTGAGAATAAATCTGGATTGAAACCTAAATCTGTATTTACCCCCAGTTTAGAAGAGGTTGGCCCCGAGGTTGGAATCTTTGAGAGAGTTGTTAATAAGAAAATCAAACAAATGATGCAATTTGTACCTAAACCCCCGTATAACCTTACTTATGACGAATACCAGGCCATGAAATCGCTGGCTATTAACAAGAATATCACGATCAAACCTAGCGACAAAGGCGGTGGTATCGTCATAATGGACTGTGACCAATATAAAACCGAAATTAATAACATGCTTAAGGTCCCTGAGAATTATACTAAGGTTAATAATTACCCTGCCCAGAGAATTAAGAACAATATTCTTGACATCACTAGCAGAGCACTTAATACCGGCAGTATTTGCAATCAAGAATTTGAATACCTCAATAAAGAACACTTTCAGATTCCCATCCTTTATGGCCTTCCCAAGATACATAAAAGCCTGGATAGGCCACCATTCAGACCCATTGTTTCTACGATTGGTTCATTGACCGAACCCCTCTCAAAATTTGTTGATGTGTTTTTTGCCCCTTTAGTCAGCAACCTGCCAGCTTTTGTTAGAGATACGGGAGATCTTATTTCTAAAATAGAGGGTATTGAATTTAACCCCCTTACGGATATCTTGGTCTCGATGGATATCGAGGCGCTCTATTCCAATATACCCATCATTGGGGCTTTGGAAGCTGTTAGCAGTGTCCTAAATGAGTGTACAAATGACCTTGATAATCTTTTTATCCTTGAGTGCCTGGCGATTGTTCTCAATGAGAACTATTTTGAATTTGATGGCACGATATATAAACAGACATTAGGTATCAGCATGGGAGCCGCCTGTGCTCCAAATGTGGCAAATCTTTATATGGGGGTATTTGAGAAAAGGTTCATATACAACGACGTGGCACCATTCTCTGAGAATATTACCCATTACTGCAGATTTATAGATGACATCTTTTTTATCTGGAGAGGGATGGAAGAGCAACTCACTGAATTCATTCTTTGGATTAACCTTTGTGATCCACATTTGAAGTTCATATCCAAAACTAGCAAAGAAAAAATTGAGTTTTTGGATATCTGGATTGAGGCTATCAATAACCAGATTGAAGTATCTTTATACACCAAACCAACGGCTCGCAATACCCTCTTACAATACCACAGTTTCCACCCGCGTAGCCAAAAAGATAGTATCCCTTTCAGTCAGTTCCTGTGTCTCCGCAGGAACTGTACTTGTATGCGATCCTTTGAGGACCATGCTGACACCCTCAAAATGAAATTGAAGAACAGAGGATATCCGCATAGGATAATTAAGGATTTGTACAAAAGGGCGAAATACTATAATCGCGACACGCTCCTGACTCCTAAAAGTAAAAACTCACAAGAGAAACTTGTTTGTGTCACCAAGCACTCAACTTTTAACAACAAATTGTGTCATGCTATTAACTCGTCATGGCACCTCCTTAACTCTGGCAACCAACAGAAAGATCTTCCCAAACCGATCTTTGCCTTTCGAAGGAATAGGAACCTTAGAAACATCTTGGTTAAATCTATTATACCCAGTGATAACTCTGTGGTCCAACGCTCCATCACGGGCTCTCGAGCGGTACAGGGCACTCATAAGTGTGGCGGATGCCAAGCATGCCCTTTTGTCAAAACTACCCCGACCCTTGAATGGGGCAAAAAGACCTTTTCCTTCACTGAAATGACTAACTGCAGAACGAGTAACGTCATTTACCTAATCCTGTGCCCCTGTGGTAAAGGTTATGTGGGGGAGACTGGCAGAGAGATGCGTGTACGCTTTGGCGAACACAAATCTTCCATTAACACTAAAAGGTCAGGAGCTCCCCTCGTTAAACACTGGCTCGAGAAACAGCATGGGATTAAAGACCTTCAATGGCTTATTCTGGAACATGTAAAAATACCCATTGACCACAACACTGAAGCACAAAGAAAAAAACGAGAAGTCTTTTGGATTTTCACTCTCCAAACATTTGACAATGGTCTCAATGAATGCCTCCCCTGGGAAAACACGATCTATTGAGATATATGAGTACCTTATTTGTTCAGTTTTTTGCTATATATTTATCATTTTCCCTTTCGAACTTTAAAGAAATCATTTTTCTTTCATTACCCAGGGCTGGTACATATATATGTTATGGATACACTTGAACCTTGTAGAGAGGCGTTCTTTTGGCCTCATTTATCTGTCGTCGAGACTGGGGTACTATCTTTTGATCTAGTTGTCAAATGAATTTGATTTTGCTTTTTCATTAATAGTAAATATCCTCCTAGTTTTATTGACCACTGGCCCGATTGCCCGTTTCATGATGGCGGCGGTTGCCAGTTCTTCCATTTCAATTAACTATGTTACCACTTTTGAATTTTGTAATTCTGTTATTATCAATTGCTCTAATTTTAGTCCTGCTTTTGGATTATCAAGTTTAGGTACGACTAGGTTGTCTGATATCTAGATTTATTTATTGATTCTCGGTGATTTTGAGGTATATTTTCTACTATAAGATGGCGGCCGCATTAAAACTCCGTTTTCGATTGCAAATGATTCACTGGCCCGATTGCCCGTTCCACGATGGCGGCGGTTACCAGTACGAACATTCAAGTGTATTATGTTATTACTTTTATTTTCGTAATTTGGTTATTATCAACAGTCCTTATCTTGCTCAGGTACGATTAGGTCTTTTGACATCTGGATTTTTTTATCGATTTCTGGTGATTATGAGTCATACTCTCTACTCTAAGATGGCGGCCGCAGTAAACTTCGTTCTCGATTTCAAATATCTACTACCCGGTCACCTCAGAGCTTGCTAATTGCTATCAGGTGAAGAGTATTTTGCTCCTCCCTCCCATATTCTACCTTCAGTATATAAGTGGTTACCTTATTTTAGACTCACTAGATGCTGATATCGAGAGGGCGCCGTTTTTGAATCCATCTTGCACGATCCTATTTTCATAATGCCAAGTAAGTTCTGTTCCAGTGTTCGTTATGCGCCGGATAGCTGTTTATCCTTATTCTTTTTCATTAAACCTTACCGTAGTGCTGCTCTGTGTTATACCCTCTATTATTATCCTCATTTTTCATCTGAAGTAAAAAGTTGGGCTTTTACTCTGCCGGTTTTTATAACGGTATTTTGCCTAGAGGTGATTCAGATTCCTTACTTCCTGGCATGTATTCCAAAATTTAGCAGTTTAATCCGACTTATCAGTATTTTTGTTATTTTTCATTGCGCATATGCTATGTTGCCTGTATGTTACCCCCTATCGTTAGCTTTCTTTTTTAGTGGTATTATTATTATTTTTCTTCTATAGATTACTTTGAATCAAGGTTGACCTTCGAGTCCCATTAGAACAAGACGGCCTGAAACCATGTCAGTTGTATCTGGACTTGATGAGCTGTGACTTTGCCATTGACTCTACCAGGGCGGCTGCCTTTGATGTGAGCTCTCTCTGGCGGCGTGTTGCCACTGCCTACTTTGCACTATTTAATGCGCTGTTTTAAAACTGTTTTTTAACATTTTAAATTCTGTGCTGTTTTTATGTGTAAGGTGTATTGTACTGTTTTTATCTTCTGTTGCTGCCATTCTCTCCTGAGGCGCAAAGCCGGGAGATCTCTCCTGTACTCTCTCTGTGTTTGGGGCTGGGGACTCGCTTCTTACCTTGGGGCAGCGGAGCGGAGTCACTTGCTCCGGTATCAGGGCCTCGCAGCTCCACACCTTCCTCCTTCCAGCTGTGCTCTCCGGGCGACCCTCTCGCTGGTCAGTCGTACAGCGGGATAGTCGCACTGGGACGGCGGCCATCTTGAGTGAGGCAGGCTCGCTGGTCGGCGGACTAGGCTTGCTGCCTCACGGGCGGGAAGTATAAAATCAGCTTCCTTGCCCTGTTCTGATTAGACCTTTGCCATTGACTCTACCAGGGCGGCTGCCTTTGGTGTGAGCTCTCTCTGGCGGCGTGTTGCCACTGCCTACTTTGCACTATTTAATGCGCTGTTTTAAAACTGTTTTTTAACATTTTAAATTCTGTGCTGTTTTTATGTGTAAGGTGTATTGTACTGTTTTTATCTTCTGTTGCTGCTATTCTCTCCTGAGGCGCAAAGCCGGGAGATCTCTCCTGTACTCTCTCTGTGTTTGGGGCTGGGGACTCGCTTCTTACCTTGGGGCAGCGGAGCGGAGTCACTTGCTCCGGTATCAGGGCCTCGCAGCTCCACACCTTCCTCCTTCCGGCTGTGCTCTCCGGGCGACCCTCTCGCTGGTCAGTCGTACAGCGGGATAGTCGCACTGGGACGGCGGCCATCTTGAGTGAGGCAGGCTCGCTGGTCGGCGGACTAGGCTTGCTGCCTCACGGGCAGGAAGTATAAAATCAGACGGTGATGGCTCCGCGCAGCGGACGCGCATTGCGGAGGCGCCTTTCCCGCGCCTAAGGAGCGCCTAAGGAAAGCCCGTCTGCGCCCGTCAGCGTCCCGGATGCGGACGGATAAGGAATCATGGAGTACACAGCCCCTCAGCTACTTGCATTAAGAACTGGCCAGCACAGCAGCTGTGGTGTGTGTGACCCAGGTGCCGGGGAGAACTTTCGTTGCTCGGGATGTGGGTGGTCTTTGAGAGGGGACCGGATGGAGTTAATGGCTTCCAAGCTTAGCCGGCATATAACCACTACGACGATGCATAACATGGATGACTGCTCTTTCAGTTGTGCTCTTCTGAACACTCGTTCGGCAAGTAAACATGCTCAGGATTTGTTTAGCTTCCTTACTGATTTCAAACCAGCCTGTCTCTTTCTTACTGAAACATGGCTTGACGAAACATCCGGGCCTGATATTGCTAATGCCTTGCCCCCTAATTATTATGTACTAAGAAAAGACCGGATGGATAGAAAGGGTGGGGGAGTGGCACTGCTGATAGACAGACGGTATGAATGCTCCATTATACCCACTAATGAGATTCACGGGGTAGAAGCTTTGGGTTTCTGCCTTACTTTTTCACCTGCTCAATCCTGTGCCGGTCTGCTGATATATAGACCCCCAGGCCCGTTGGGATCTTTTATCGAGGAGCTTGACACTGTAATATCAGCCATGAGTATTCAATTTAAACATTTTATCTTTTTGGGCGACTTTAACGTGCATTTTGATCATTTGGATGCCGCTGACACTACAAAATACTAGATACCACTGCACCTCTGGGCCTATTACCTTACGTGATATCGCCGACCCACGATAGAGGGCATACGTTGGATCAGATTTTTTCTACCTCTTCCATCTCTGTAGCTCCCCCTCTTCCTGTGTTATGGTCGGACCATTCTCTACTGACTTTTAAGATTCAGTCTAAGACCGCTGTAACTAGTAGACCTGTCGGTTGTCAGACCCGGCTGTCACGACCCTTCCATCTAGTTACACCAGAAATGATTGAGCAATATAGGCTGTCTCACCCCTGTTCTCTCACAGGGGATTTAGAACTGGACCTCTCTCGTTTTCAAACATGGCTAGCGCAGTGCTTGGAGGACTTAGCCCCGCCTAAGCGGTCCCTCAAGAAATCTTCACGTGCTTCTGCCCCTTGGTTCACGCATGCACTCAATGCCAGCAGGAGGCTCTGTAAGAAGGCCGAGAGAGCTTGGCGTGTAAATTATCTAGATCCATTAAAGGAGGCTTATAGGTCCTGTATTAAGGCCTATCATAAAGAAATCTATGTAGCCAAAAAGGCCTACTTCACTCAAAGGATTGAAGAAGCGGCGAATACTAGCAAAGAAATCTTTGCAATTGTGAAAGAATTCACCTCTCCTGCTGCCAGCTCCCTCAAATGTTCCTTCTCGGAGACGTGGGTCTCTCAATTAGCCAGCTTCTTCTCCAATAAAATCAGGAGTATTCAGGCAACTTTTCCCTCTCTTGAACGGGGAGGACTGTCCTGTCCTAAAATCCCGTTTGAGGTGCTCGAGCAGGGTCAACCCAGCCTGACGAGCTTTCCTCCTATCCAACTTCATGCCTCTCTGGAAATTCTCTTAAAAATGAGATCGGGCTCTCCTCTGGACCCCTGCCCTGCAAAGTTTCTGGCTAAAGTGGCCCATGTGATCAACCCGATGGTTAACCCCATCTTAAATTGCTCCTTAGAAACGGGGATAGTACCGTCCATCTGGAAACGGGCGATGGTCATTCCACTCCTGAAGAAGCCTTCCTTGGATCACACTATTCATGCCAACTATCGACCCATCTCCTTGCTCCCAGCCTTGGCAAAAGTGGCAGAAAAGCACGTTCAGTCTGTCCTCTCGCACTTTGTTGAGTCCCATGGTATTCTGCACCACACTCAGTCCGGCTTCCGTACCAATATGAGCACGGAGACGGCCCTGTTGGAGGTGACTGAGGCCATTAAGGAAGTTCTGGACTCAGGGGGGAAGGCAATGCTGATATTGCTTGATCTCTCGGCGGCATTTGACACCGTCCCTCATGGCCGCCTACTGGCGCGTCTTGAGGAGATCGGTATTGGAGGAACGGTGTTCAATTGGTTTTCATCTTTTCTGACCAACCGCCAACAAACAGTCTGGGCACCCCCGCACTCCGCGGAAGTGCCGCCCATGGATGTGGGAGTTCCTCAGGGGTCAATCTTGAGCCCAACTCTTTTTAATATCTATATCTCCCCTCTGGCGGCACTTGCTGAGTCTTTTGGTGCCCAGATTGTCTCATATGCTGATGACACCCAGCCCCTTTTCTCCTGCAGGAAAGATATGGACTTTGATGGTGATACTTGTTGGAAATCCTGGTGGATATGTCTCCCCCTTCTAATGCGGCACTGGCGGCAAAAAATCTCGGGGTCAAGATGGATACCCTTCTCACTTTTAAACCACAAATTATGAGTCTGGTTGGTCAGTGTTTTGGGGTTTTGAAATCGCTTAGAAAATGTCTTCCCCTTCTCCCCATCGCCCATAGGAAAACAACAGTGCAGGCCCTGATAGGATCCAGGCTAGATTACGCCAATGTCCTGTATCTGGGCCTTCCGAAGTTTCTCCTCTCGCGCCTGCAGATTGTACAGAACTCGGCCGCTCGGGCGATCTTTGGTCTTGGTCATCGCGCCCATGCGACCGGCCTGCTGCAAACTCTTCACTGGCTGCCTATCCAGAGGCGCATTGAATTCAAGACGCTCACACTGGCTTTTAAGACCCTTCAAGGCACGGGCCCTCGCTATCTTAGGAAGAGGATCACTCTCCATATGCCAGCCAGAGCCTTGCGTTCCGCGTCTCTATCTCTCACCACGGTTCCAGCAATCAGGCGCGCCAGTATAGGTGGACGTTCCTTCAAATATCTCGCGCCCCGGGCTTGGAATGCCCTCCCATTATCTTTAAGAAAGAGTGAGAGCTTGATGTCCTTTAGAAAAGAGCTCAAAACATGGCTATTTTGCCAATAAGTTTCACCCCCCCTGTTAGAGTTCTGTGGTTTCGGGTCTGACAGCGCCGGGACACTCTGCTTGAGTAGCTGAGCGCTTAACAAAACCCCTTATAACATAACATAACATAACATAACATAACTTTTACCATTTTTTGAACCATTCCTTTGGTCTATGTAAGTTTCAGTGATTTGTTTCTTCATAATTTGGCTGGACTTTATCTGCCACATCTCTCATAGGCACTACAGTTATTTTGGTTCTTTGAGATTTATTTAGATATTCTTCCTCCCTAGCCTTTTGACATGTACGGTCGAACTGGAATCTATTTTGGATCCATTAACTTTTGAGCTTACCGTGATTCCGGCACACCCTTCGTCCACTCCCATTCCTGGTCATTTTGATCGCGATTCGTCTCTTGAGAATTACAAGTGTGTACTGTGTGTTTTCTATCATCTGTCTTTTTCTCCAGGGCCTCACAATTCGGTGTTTTTATATTCTCACTTGCTTATGGTTCTTGAGTGCTTAATGACATTTTTTCTCCGACTACCTGTGTATATAATGATCTTTCTTATTTCCTTCTATTTCTTTAATTGATTTTTCTGTAACTTTCCCCGGTGGACTGGCTGCCCTGAAATATTTTATATTTGGTATTGTGTATTTTTTGTATTGCATTGTATAAAAGGATAACATAGGTATCTTTTCTTCCACAGAGAAAACTCTCGAGGCATTGAATGTTCACTTTTTTTGTTATTTATGATTTATTGTTTATTGGTTTTCATTAGTTGTAATCTTTTCTGCCATCTGAAATACCATCAACGCCCTGAGGAAGGAAGGCTCCGAAACGCGCGTCGGCGTACCTGTTGATTGGCAAAATTGTTTGTTTGTTCTCTTTTTTTCTTGTTGATTTGTTGTATTGGTTTTATTTTTGTATGATACTGTGTTGTAATTTATTGCACTGATTGTCATTTATTATATGCTTTGTTTGCTTTTTTGTAAATTATATTGCCTAGCTGATTGTAGCCTGATGAATAGCTGGCTTAAAAGGAGTATTGTTGAATAACACAAAAAGAATCTCTTTGAATAATGTGTTTGAAAAAAGAAAAATTGACTAAAAATTCTATATTTTTATAATAAAAAATGAAGAAAATGTTATAAAAAAAAATTCTTTTTGATTTTCTTCTGAGGTACTGGACATGTTATCCTTTTATTAAGGGGTTTTCTCTGTTTGTATCTTGAACTGTTTACTCCCTGCTTACTTACCCCATTATTATTACGTACAGGGACCCTCTGTAGTTTATATTGCCAAACCTCTTCCCCCAGGATAGGAAGGGTCCACGAAGGGGAAGATTCCTAGGCCTGCCACCTTTTGTGAGCTTCCCCAGCCATTTGATACTCCCAGCAACAGGCCCCTACCTGTTCTTACCCCCACTTTGAGTGGAAGAAACAGGGGGAAAACCAAGATGGGAAGAGAGGTGTGCCTCCCTTTTCCGACTTCACCCCTCAGGTGGGGGAGGCGAGGTGAAGCACAACTCTCAGTCCCCACCATCTTGTAGATGTAGGGATCCAACCAACCAGAGTTAAGCTTATGCCTCCTCTCTCATTGGCCCCTACCGGTAACACCCCTAAATTTAGTATTTAGGGGCAACCCTAAACCTTGTCTCCAAGACCAGAGCCAAGAAGAAGAAGGGCCGAACAGCCGTGCGGAGAGAAGAAGAGGACACCAACTGACCTACTGACCTGTCCCGACCTCAGACACCTCCAACAGAACCTCATAACCTAGAGAACCTGCCCTTCCTTTGCGATGCAAAAAGAACATTGTCTCTCTTGAGCAACAGACTTGCTCAAAGGTAATCGACTGCCGCCGAGTCCGTGAGTCGCAAACACTCTTCTCGGGCCACCCCAAGCCCGGGCCAAAGTGAACCAACACCCTCAAGAGATCCTCCCAGCGACCCTAGCCTGGATCCCAGTGATCCCCTGAACCTCATCAAGCTCCCAATTCAATCCTGCAGCCAACAACAGGAAGGTACCCATAACCGGACAGACGGCGATCTCCAGAACGACACCGTAACTGAGCTGGTCCAAAGAAACCAACCGTGACTGACCGGCCAACCCCGTCCCCAAATGCTTTCGGCCACAGGACGATGACTCCCAAAGCCCCTATTTGCTGCCTCAGCCACTGACCGACTCTGAGGGATCCCCGACCGACTCTGCAGCTTCAGCCAAGACCGCCTCCTACACCCAGCAGCTTCTGCACTGCTGGCGGTGTAGTTCTTGTTGGCGATTGGGCCATAAAGTGCTGACCTTGACCCCAGGAGCTTTTTGTTTTCAAAATCTGGTAGCCTGCTTGCCCACAGTCCCCAAGCCCATGACCGTGCTGAGCCTGTTGGTTAACTTGTAGTTCCTACACTCTGTACCCGGCCACCTCGGTGCCGCTGGTGGTATGACTCGAGTAGTGCCCATCTGACCGAAACCTACTCACGGACCCGTACCCCTCCTTTTGTTCACCCAAGACTAAAGGTGTATCGTGAGTAATCCTGCTAATCAGTAATGATATTGCAAAACGTATTATCCATTTTTCTTTCCCTCAGGAAATGCCCCAGCCTAGTATCTAGAGATACCTGGCTGTGTAAGAAGTGTAATTGTAAAGTAATTCTGACTAACTGCAAAAACAAAGCAATGCTACTGTAAATAATTCACTGCATTACAGACATATGCGTGCAAAGTATTCTGATACTTACCTGTACCAGGCCTGGCCTGGTTCTAGAAAATAAAGATAGCTAAGTAATATTTTTATGAAAAATAATTGCTCAGAGTAGTTGGTTGAGTGTGTGAAATCATTTCTTGCTTGAGTTGTAAAACAAATGCTTAATACTACCCTCTGATAAAGCTTTACTACTTGGCCACACTACCACAAATAGAGTAAGGTGCCATCTCCCTTTACCTCTGCCCACCTTTGGGGATACACTGGACTTACTTTGATATGGTATATACAGAGCCAGCTTCCCACAGGAAATGTAACACTGGGAAGTGCCTTTTTGCATTTGACTGGCTTCAGCTCCACGAAACCCACTAGGTGCGACTCTGCCACCTTCCATATATGGATTACAGCTAGACATTTTCTGCTCGCAGCACAGAGCATAGAATATGGTGGTGGGCAGGATGTCTAAGTCTTTCTATTATGTGTGCGTCTCAAGTCACACCTCCAGGCGGCCGTGTTTGTCCAAGTGTTGCTGTCTGATCAAGTCCCCTCTTTACCTACTAGAAACATTCAGGGACTTAAAACAGGTCCTTTCTCTTGACACATCAAAGCATTGCGACATGCAGAGCGAGGATGGACAGGCAGCACTGGCGTCCCTTCACCTCTTGGAACACCCAACAATGTTGGGCCTGCATACTCTGAAGCAGAACATTTCCAAGGAACACGCAAGAACTCATTAGAGACAATGGAAAGAATGGAATGGAAAGAGGATTTGTATAGCGCGATGGCTACCCAGGGGCGTCCCAGCGCTGGAATGAGGGTGCATAGCCATGACATACTACATGCATTTTCCACGAAGAGTTTCCCAGTCGAATACAGATAAAAAGGCTTCTACCCAACTACTATCATGAGTGCCCCCCCCATCCGTTGGTAGTGTTGTGGGCTGGTAGGAGAGACAATAACTACTCACCTTAAATGGAGTATGACTTTGGCTGTGCCCTAACACCCGACACTTTAGCACTCTGTTGAGAAGCAACCCTCCATGACATGTAGATCACTGGCCGAGAGATTCCTGTATCTTGCACCGAGAAATATAGAGCCTGACAGAACCTTTCAAATGAGGCGCGAGTTGTCCTATGGACCTATCGACACTACACAGACATTCTGAACCCATACATGCCTATTGTAACCCTAGGCCAACTCCTTACATTAATCTACCTCAACCCAATCCTTTACTCCATCCTTAAGTCATACCCCTATTTCCAACACTTACCCATCCCGGAATCCATGCAGGTCACATCATCCCTCATGTCATACTGTACTCATACCTTCACTCTTACCCATAAACCTAATCTTAAGCATTTCTATATCACCATCCCTTACTCCAAGCATTTGTTTCATTATCTTTTCGATTTGTTTTCCTTTTTTTGCAGCTTCATTTTCTCATTTTCGTTTCTATTTTTTAGTTCCACTTTTTTAATTTAATTTTTTTTTAAGCCACGTTTACAGCAGGCCTTGTACTGCAGTGCTGCATCAATTTGCAACATGTTTCACTGTCATTGATCAGTCCTGTAACTTACGCAAAACCTAAGCTCTGATGGAAAATTAGAATCCCAGCCTTCCCTGTGCATGCATTTAACATTTTTCTTTCTATTGACAGACTGCTGAAGCTTGCATTGCCAAGGCGCAGTCGGTGAATGCATGGGAATATACCAAAAGTAACACCAAGAACAGGCCATCTTCCTGGGAGAATGTAGCGGATGAGCCAAAACCTAGCAGGGTGAGTATTCATGGAACACGTCACACAGCCACGAGCACTGAACCTATTATAAATGCTTCACTTCATAGTTATTTCAAGCTCTGGGCGTCATTTCAGTCCTGGTTTCAGCTTATAAATAGCTAAGCTCGGTTAAGCCTTTTCCATAATTACGTGATCAAATCAATAGGTCTAATAGTCACAATAATGTACACACAGACATCTCAGAAGTTCATACATTAAAAGGGTTCTTTTCCACCTTTCAACACACTCAAACACAGCACAATCGGATGGACAACGAAGATAGGAGGCCTAGTCACAAGCTAAAGCTTGTAGTATATTTAGTAGGACTACTAACATACTACACAATGCTATGGCCAGACCTATATACAGAGGATTTGCCTCCAGCTTTCCAATATTTTTCTGTGCGGAGATCTCCGTCCTGACTGCACACAAAATTATACGTTTTAGTAGTAAATGTAGGAGGGACTTCTTAGGAAGGCTTCACACGCTGACACCTTAACTGATCTTGCCCTGAAAAATGCTTATTTAGGGATGTCACGTTAATGCTAGTGTAGGGACAGATTAATGCTTTATTCCCACAAACTTTTGATGCAGGAGATCCTGGATGTTTGCTCTGTGATCCTTTGTATCCTGATTCTTGAACTAAGAAACATGTGCATTTTATCCACAAATTTGGCTTTGTATTAGTTCCAATACACCCTCATTTTGAGGTGCCTGTACGTCCAGCTATTTTTAGATTTATAATAAATCAACTAATCTTATTTGGTAGTCTGTGATTCTAAAGAGTCAAAGGGGCACATGCATCAAGATATGGAATTTAGATTCCTGAATAGCGATTTTTAAGGAATAGCTATTTAGGACTCGTAATTCCTTTTGCATGTAGGAATCACAAAATAAATAGCGATTCCTACACATTCCCTAATAGCGAATCGCAAATTGCTATTAGGGAATCTATTCCTATTCATTCCTATGGGCCTAGAGGCCCATAGGAATGAATGGGAAAGTATTCACAATTTGGGATTACCAAATAGGTAATCGCAAATTGTGAATGCAATTGCAAGGGTGCTAGGAGGCCTAAGGCCCCCTGATGCATCCCCAAAAAAGATAAGTGTGCACATGTGGCACACGCACATGCCCTAAACGCATGTGAATGCGCAACATGGCACTTTGAAAAATGCAATTTTGTGCATTTTTCCAAGGATTTGTACATTACCATCAACTTGAAGTTGATGGTAATTTGCGAATCCGTAATGCAAAATTGCATTTTTAAAATGCTCCATGCATTGCATTTAGGGAATCATAAATTGCGATTCCCTAAATGCACAAAAATAATAGATAATCTCAAAAATTGCGATTACCTATTTTGCAAATGCATTTAGGTTTGCTGCATCGGAAATGGCTTTTTACCAGTCGCAAATGGGCCGATACTGCGAATCGACCTGTTTGCGACCGGCAAATAGCTTTATGCATGTGCCTCAGAGTGTATTGAAATTGAAATGATTGACCCAGTAAAGATCTCTCGACCCCCACACTTTCATGCTGAGAAAAAGTACCATTGACACGAGGTTCTAGAGCAGATCTAGAACGTGGAAACTCTGCTCCTTCAATCGTTAGAAGGGTGACCTGTACTAAAGTCTGGGGGGGCGTAGGAAAGAAATTGCAATATTTACACCAGGGTGTTCCTACACCTCCCCATTGCAATCTGTAAATGAGCATGTAGTAAAGAAAACCACCATACTTTTCTGAACATGTACAGTAGAACAATCAATGAGACATTATTCGCATTTCAGGTTTTGATAAACTGCTTATTAAAGTGCTGTGTTTAAGACATATGTTAAAGTCTCAATTTTCTTTAATTAAGATCAATGTTTTACTTTCTGAGAAAAAGACTAACATATTTTCATAGTACTTTTCTGAATGAACTGTCTGGCAGCAAGGGAGCTTATCGACCACCACCAGCATGGTTGCAAGTTAGAGGCTTGTGCTGATAATTTTTCAGAGTTTATTTATTTAGCGATTTGTAAAGCGCCTGGTGACCCAAGGGCATCCCCGCGCTATAAAAATTTGCTGTCCAGATGAGAGGGAGGAAAGAAGGGGGATGACATTATTTAGGGAATAAAAGTGTTTTCAATTTTTTTCTAAAAATCAGATAATTGGATTCCAGTCTAAGGGTACGTGGGAGGGAGTTCCATCCAGTGGAAGCTTTCACTGAGAAGCGTCAACCTCCAGTGCGTGTCTTTTTAAATTTGGGGATGTTGGCTAGGTGCTCACTCTCGGACCTCAGGGATCTGGACGTTTTATATGGAGTAACCAGGTCGCTGAGGATCGAAGGACCACCTCCATTGATCAATTTGTATGCCGTGCACATGGCTTTGAATTCCACTCTTTGGCGCACAGGGAGCCAGTGCAGGGCCTTGATAGCAGGTTTCGCTGACACTCTGGAGGGAAGGTTCATGAGTAGACGGGCAGCTGCATTCTGTGTTCGTTGCAGTTTCGCCAGGGTGGCCTCAGGGGCTCCCAGGTAGATCATGTTACTATAGTCCAAACGTGATAGTATGAGCCCTTGGACCAGTAGTTTCCTGGCTGCGGGGGGGAGTAGGGGGAGAATCCTGCGGGTAGTACGCATAAGCCCAAAACAGGTTCCTGCAGTTTTGGCCGCTTGCATTTTCATGGAGAGCTCGGGTTCTAACCATACTCCTAGGGTCTTAATTTCATGTTTCGGGGTAGGAATTTCTCCGAACACGTCTGGCCAGACCGCTGGGGGGATGGTCACCCATTGCTTTCCCATGAGCATCACTTCGGTCTTTGACCCATTTAGTGTTAGTGATGACTCACACATCCAACCGTGGATTTCCGTAAGGCAGTTTGCCAGCTTGTCTGGGTGGTCGTCTAGTTGGGATAGGGAGACGACCAGCTGTGTATCATCAGCGTAGCTCACTATTTTTATACCGAATGGTATCACCACGTCTTCAAGGGGGGCCATGTAGGCATTAAAAAGCGTTGGGCTCAGGGAAGATCCCTGAGGAACCCCACTCATGAGGGGAAGAGTGGACGAGCGATGGTTGCCGTCCCAAACCTGGAACGTGCGCCCAGCAAGGAAGGACTCTATCCATCTGAGTGCCGTCCCGGTGAGCCCTGCTGCCGTCAACCGATTGAGGAGGACACGATGGTTGACTGTGTCGAAGGCTGCACTAAGGTCCAGGAGGATCACTGCCACTGACCCTCCTGAATCTAGAATGCGCCTTGCCTCCTCGATGACGGCAAGAAGGACAGTGAGTTGTGGCTCACACTTCTGTGTATTGTAATCTTACAAAGTCTAGTCCCTCTTCTACATCTGACATTAAGTTGAAAGCACGTAAGACAGAGGGTGATAATGCTGCTTCAGAAAGAAGGCAACTTGATGCAGCAGAATCAGTGGCGGGGGGGTGTGCATGCACATTGGCGGGTACATGCATGGTGTGCCTTTCTGCAGGCTCTGCATCTTGGCTGACAGTTTTAATGCAGCTCGGATTCTTATCTTGCTTTAAGGTCATAACCCCCATATTGGATGACGACCATATGCCCACTGTGGCTGCACATAAAGTTCAAGTCATCTACAGTGGTCTTTGAACTCTGGAGGATCTGTTGTTAGCCTGAATTGTTTTGCATAATCCATAGAATGTTCCTGAAAAGTTTTCAAGAAGACTGATCAGAAGGGTGGGGGAATAGCGGTTGTGTGCTGAGACTCTATGGGTTGCACTACCTCTAAGCTGACACATTGTGATCCCATTGAAGGTCTTTTTCTATCTCATTGAATCCAGCGTCTACCCTGTCTGGAGCTTTAATTTGCAGACCTCCTAGCAGTTCCTCTGAGTCCTTCGGTTATCTTTTGGACCTACTTGGCCAACTTTCTATTTTGCATTTAAAGTATTTAGTCCAGGGTGATTTTAATTTACATGTCGATCCCTAACTGCCTTACTGCTTCACTGTTTGTAAGTACACTGGAGGGCTTCAACTTAGAACAACATGTAAGCTACTCCACTCACATGGCTGGTCATAAATTGGACATATTTCTTCACATTCTCTGAAAATTCTTTTGAAGCAGATACTGAATTACTGTGGTCTGACCACTTTTTACTCCCTTTAAGATTGCTATTACTCTGCTCTTAGAGCAGGTGACCCCTCGTCAGACCATGAAAGCAAATGTCACAAGCTGTGCTAGTATAAGCTCTGCAGTCGATCCCTATAACTTCCATAGGCCCTCTCGACTGAGACTGGGAGCTTGTGGACAATTGGATCTCTGACGCTCTAGATCATGTTGCCCCCGCAAAATCAGTGTCCCAGAGCCATTCAGGGACATTTGCTCCTAGTTTACAGAAGCCTTTTGAGAGGAGAAGGAACACTGAACGCTGCTGGAACTTGTCTGGCATTCAGCCTATCACAGGAATGCAAAACCGGTGTATAAAAAGTCATTTGTCAGCTTTCACAAATTCTCCCGCAGTGCTCAGAAAGAGTTCATTGCGTCTTTCATTGATTCTGCTGTCAACATCCCTCAGGTACTCTTCAGCATTGTGAACTCTTTTCTTTCCCCAAGGGCCATGCAAAACTCACTAACACCCTTTGCTCAGCTTTACAAGGAATTTGCAGACTTCTTTTCTAACAAATTAAAAATATATATATATAATCAGTTTCCGAACCAGGGTACATTTCTATTTAAATTTATTTCTATTTCTATTTCTATTTAAAATTATTTGTACAGCGCACGTACACCAGCGGTTTCTTGGCGCTAAAAACTGAAAGAGGTCAGAGAAGAAGTCCCGGGTTAGGGGAAGAAGAGAGACTAAGGTATTAATTAAAGGATTTGGCAAAAAGGTATGCCTTGAGTTGTTTACGAAATAACAGATATGAGGTTGAAGCCCTGAGTTTTGCAGGCAGAGAGTTCCAAAAAGTCGGGGCGAGAGTCGCAAACTTCGAGCCTCCCCATTTCTTTCTTCGGAACCGTGGGACAGTGAGAAGGGATTGGGAAGATGACCTCAGTTCCCTAGATGGAACGTAGGGAATGATCTCCGAGGAGATGAAAGCTGGCGCCGTGCCCAGTCGTGCTTGGAAGGTGATAGATGCAAGCTTAAACTGGACACGGGCCCAGACGGGAAGCCAATGTAAAGCTTTCAAAAGGGGAGTGGTGTGGGAGGATTTAGGGAGTTTGAACACCAGGCGTGCCGCCTGGTTCTGGATCTGCTGCAAACGCCGAAGACTATATGCAGGGATACCTGCATATAGGGCGTTGCCATAATCCAGGCGGGATACGACCATGGCAAGAGTGATAAGTTTTAGGGCATCAAAAGAAAAGAAACATTTGAAGCAACTTCAGAGAGGGGGATTTCTAATGGCCCGGTTTTGAGGGATTGCAAGTCTAACTCTCCAGAGGAATCTGCCATGTTGTTGGCTAACTGTAAGTCCAACTCGTCCCAGGACTGCGGCCCCCTGAATATTCTGAAGCCAGTTCTGCCAATTGTCAACTCCATTCTTAATAAATTGTGTAATGCCTCTCTGGAGTCATCTACTGTCCCAAAGAGGTGGAAACAGGTCCTCCTGCTACCTGTGCTAAAAAACGTAATGTAGATCCTAAGTTAGTCAGCAATTTTAGACCGATCTCCCTTCTTCCTGCACTAATCAAGAAGTTGGAGAAGGTGGTCAACAAATAGCTCTACCTGTTCTTGGAATCTAACTCCCTCCTCTACGACACTCGGTCTGGTTTGGCCAGTGTACAGCACTGAGTCTGCCTTACTGGAGGTTGCAGAATTTACCAAGTTCAATCTTGATCAAGATGCTTTGGCTATAATCGTTCTCGGGTATTTGTCTTCAGAATTTGACATGGTCTTGCACCCCATTCTGCTGATCAGACTAGAGAAGATTGGAATACAAGGAAACACACTGCCCTGGTTTAAATCCTATTTGGAGGATAGACCTCAGGTGGTGTTTCTCTCTCCTTTTACCTCAGACCTGAAGCCTCTGAACTACGAGGTGACTCGGGGTCAGCCCTGAGTCCCACTCTTTTTAATGTGTATCTGGAGCTCCTTGTTAAGTTTGTTGAATCATGGGGCAGTAAGATGATTTCTCATGCTAATGACACGCAGGTTCTTCTGTCCTTACCGGATGAGGGATCTGATGCCCTAATTTCCTTCAAGATCTGACTAAAACAGTGGGTGACTGGAAGGGTGAAAGCAGCCTCAAACTAAAATTCGATAAAACAGAAATAATTTTTTGGGCACAAGTAAGATCCCCAGCACTCTCAGCTGGTGGCCGCCCGAGCTGTGTAAGAAACCTGAGCTTCAAATTCCATTTGGCTTTGTCTTTTGAACCGCAGGTAAAAGTGGTCTTGGCTAGCTGTTTTGCTACTTTGAAGTCCCTGAGAAGGATGTTACATTTGGATCCTGTGGCATCCCGAAAGACCATTGTCCATGCCCTTGTTACCTCAAAATTGGACTTAGTCAATAGTCTTTATCTGGGCTTGCCAGGTTAGCAACTGCAATGGTTGCGGATTATCTAAAATGCTGTTGGGTTCCTCATTCATAAGGCACTGATTCGTCCGTCGGTGTCTGTTCATTTCTGCCAGCTGCACTGGCTTCCTGTAATCAGTTACATCAGTTCAAGGCAAAATCATTCATTGAACCTCCTGCACATCCCAAGGGTACATAGGGCTGGCGTGGTGGAATATCCTTTACGTTTCTTATGGAAAAACTTTGGAATTCGCTTCTGACCTCTCTTTGTT
The DNA here is from genome assembly GCF_964204655.1 of Triturus cristatus. NCBI lineage: Eukaryota > Metazoa > Chordata > Amphibia > Caudata > Salamandridae > Triturus > Triturus cristatus. The sequence continues at coordinate 63,510,892 of NC_140590.1, forward strand.
TTGCACCTTCTGAAAGGATCTGCTTAGGCTGCTAGCCAGTTTTTAAGGTGGTCTTCATGCTAGCTCAGGGACACTCCCTCAAGTGTTGCTGAGTGTGCTACACCTGTCATTGCACTGTATTGTATCTAGGTGGTCGGTTACCTTTAAAGGCATGTAGGAAAGTAGGATCTGCTTTTATGGTTACCCCCACTTTTTGCTTGATATAGTGCTGGTTATGCCTAGTCTGACTGAGGTCCTGCTAATCAGAACCCCAGTCTCTCTGCTTTCTCCCCTAAATTGTTATGGTAAGTACTTAGGTACATCCCAGATTGGATACTGGATCCCTAGATCATGGTACTAAGGTACCAGGGCACAGGTACCCCAGAGGTCCCCAATTGGCTGCAGCATGCTTTATGCCACCTATAGGAGACCAGTCAAACTATCTCTACAGGCCTGCCATGGAAGCCTATGTCAGTTGGTGCTAGCGCCACTTACGAAAGTTATGGGTTTCCCTATATCTAAGGTCACTGCACTTAAAAGCTATACGTCACACCTATAGCAGTCCTTTTCAATCCTGAAGGCAGGGTGCTTGGTTCTAAGTGTGAGGGTGCGCCTGCATGAGCAGGACACCCTTACAGCCTTCCGAGTCAATTCTCCTGGGTTGTACGAGAGACAGCCATACAACATATAGAGGGGCACCGCGTCATTGCGCGATGACCATCTCGAAACTGGCTGAACCCTGTGGTGTTTGGTATCAAACATGTTGGAATCATATCTCAACACCATAAACGGTGTGGGAGATTTGATTCCAAGCACTGTAAAGACCCTCTGTTAGGTCCTCAGTGCTACCGATACCAGTCTTTTAGACCCGGACAGCAAAACATGGCTGCTGACGACCAGAGACACGAGTCTGCCCTCCTGCTGCTGAGCCAAGTTCGAGCAGCGGAAGGCAGAACAATAGGCATCCTGTCACAGGGAGGTGGGACCACCTCCCAGACAGGGCTTAGTGTATTGGGAGAGGGTGGGAGAACTTGCCAGCACCACATAGTCTGCATGCAGGGCACATTTGGTACCCTCCATGCATAGTCCATCTCAAACCTCTCTAGCGCGCAACTGGACAAAGGAGAAGGGAGTATCCTCCCCCTTGTCCAGCTCCTCCTCAGGGAGGGACCCCTGTATCGTCCCAACCCCTTCCTTTGCTCTATAACTGTAATTGTACTGTATTGTATCTAGGTGGTCGTTGACCTTTAAAGGAATAATTATGTTCTATCTAAAAAAGGAATCCTGTGCAAACGGCAATATAGAACATGGCGGATGAAGGATGAACAGACCCCTGTTTTAGACACAATTCAAATGTATCTTTAGGGTACACCATTACATCCTCACTATTGTGTGTCATACTGCACCTGAATGAAGCCCAATAAGTCAGGTTTCTCCCATTGTGATATCTTAAGCAAAATAGGGCTCTGTCAACACTATCAAATGTAGCTCTAAAATCGATAAGGCATGCATAGTACAGCCATTTGATGTGTATTGAGGGCTGTGCATGTAGTGGCAAGGCTAAGATGTTTTCTGTGGTTCCCCATTTTGATTGACGGTTTGTCTTATACCAAGAAGTTTGTGTTTTACAGAATCCCAGGTGTCTAGTTCTTCCAACAATATTCTTATGTAGCGGTTTGCCTCTATTTCTATTAATGCAATCAAATTATAGTTGGAAGGACTGATGGAGAACCATTTGTATAGAATGGGTGCAAGACAGAGCCCCTCCATTATAGTGTCATCATGGAGGTTTCTATGCAAAAGGTGAATAAAGGATGTCATTTCTGAGGTCAAAACCTGGGGTGCTCTTGTTAGTCTGAGCCCTTTCTGTAGGGTCAGCCCAGATCTTTGACTTCCTATGCTTCCTATTCTTCTGCTGAATCTATTTTTGTTGGCTTTAAGGACTCCTGCGCACTTTACTGATGCTAATCAGTGGTAAAGTAGTTGTGCTCTCTCTTTTAAACATGATAACATTGGCGTATACCTGGGTGGCACATTTAATTTACTTTTAAGTACCTAATATATGGACCCGCATGTACACAGGTCCTGTGAATTAAATGCTTATTGTAGCAGTCATTGTAGCACTCATTATGCCAATCACTAAAGTAGCTCTGTACAACATGTCAGAGGCCGCCACTGCAACCTGAATTGCAGATTTAAACTGGCATTTTGACCTGGCAAAATAAACCTTTTGTCAGACCTAAACGTTCCTTATTAATACTTAAGTCACCGCTATAGTAAGACCTAAAGGTGCACTGCATTTAAAAAGTAAGATTGTGTATTTAGGAAGTACATATCACAACCGTGAATAACTCCTAAATTCACTTTTCACTCTTTCAAGGCTATCTATACCATAAACTAACACTGGATACCTTATTACCCTTTATAAGTGATAACCTTTGTTTAGGACCAACTAGAGAAATACTTCTTCCACTCATTTGACTCTGATGGTAAAGTTGGATTTTAGGTTACTATTCTGAAAATGCCACTTCTAGAAAGGTGTCATTTTCCTGCCTATACCAAATGTGCCTTATTGCCAGTATCCAGGGTCATGTAACAGTGAATGGCTCGCCTGTGGTGTGTTATGTAACCCTTCCAGATATGGGGTCAAATGGGGCTGGGTGTAGATGGACATGGACTTCCTGGTAGGATGGCTGGGGAAGGAATTGTGCCCCGCCCTGATTGAGCATCAAAGTGACCTTGATGCGGCCCAGTGTGGCCAGATGCCATTTAAAAAAAAATATTGTATTGATTTTCAATATTCATAGAAACATAACTGTCGTCCCACATTGTCATAAACAGCCACATTGAAGTTCTAACAGTCCATTGGTGTGTACACGAGCATATACCGTATATTATCGCTTATTTGTAATTCTTTGTCAATACATCTCCAATACTCAGTATAATTATGAAGTCCATCATCACCACCATATTTACGGTATCCTACAACCCCTAAGGGACTGAGGTAGGGGAGGGCGTCTCTGTTCCCCTTCATCAGCAGCCTGCGCGTTCATATCAAATAGGTCTAACAGAGAGTGCTTCTTCCATCTGCCCCATACCCTGCAGAACCCTCCTGGCAACCTCTGCTCTTATATGTAACCCTTTCTGCTGCCATATATATCTATTTTATATATCTATTCTAAATATCTATTCTATATCTATTATTGTGGAGAAGTGTGGCTCAATGGTTAGAGCGGCAGACCCTGATGCAGAGGTCTGGCCTGGACCAGGGTTCAATTCCTGCCTTGGCGGGTCTTGGGCTCAATTTCCCCAGACCTGATAATTCTCGCCTCGGTGCCTATTCTAATCATGGGTCCCACTCTGCAACTCTGGGCAATAGCTTGCTTAATCTACGCAACGGCCCCAAAAGCACTAGGATGACTGGCTTTCACCTTGGGGGTGCCCAGGAGAGGGCACTTTACAGGGCAAGGCCAGGAAGGGTTCCACAGCAGTATGTGCACAGTGCCTGAGAGATGCTTTTGGGGGTGTGCGGAGCGCTATATAAATGCACTACATTTACATGTCGGCAGTGCCGGGGCGCCCCAATGTTGTGCTATGTCCCTCTTTGCAACCACTAGGCCCAGTGCACTGAACAGTAATTGTGGTCTGGTGATATCCACTTCACTGAGGATCCCTAACAGGATAAGTTTTGTGTCTAAGGGGATGGACACCTGTAGTACTTTGCTTAGTTCTCCGACAATCTCATTCCAAAAGGCCTATATGATGGGTCAGCCCCATATTGTGTAGTGGAAATCCTCCGGGTCGTGTCTACATCTCAGACAGCTTGAGTTCTCAGCACGCCCAATCCTGTTTATCATAATACACCCAGTGGAGGATTTTGTATTGGATAAGGCGTAGTCTAGCCTTTATTTCCACCTCCCTGGTATGCGTCAAAGCAACCTCCCAGTCCACGTCTTCCAATTCTCCCACTTCACCTTCCTATGTCTGAAGATTGTCTAAGTTATCAGGCAGTTTATTACTCAGAGTTTTGTATGTGTGTGATACTGCCTCGAGTGTGAGTTGTTCCTGTAGTAGCCTCCCCTCTTGTGGTGCATATTCAGGTAGGTCAATCCTATTCATACCTTCCACCAGCCATGCGTGACATAGCTGGGCATATTTGAGGAATTGGGATTCTTCAAGTGTAAAGTCAGCGCAGAGGGCAGAGTACCCTTATCCACGATATACCTGATAGTTGAGATTCCTAGTGTGTCCCACGCTCCGAATCCCTGCAGTTTACTCATCTCTCGGAGCCAAGTCCCTTTCCACTGTGGTGTTGCCTTGCTGATCTTGTGGGCCCATCCCAGTGTTCTAGATGCCCTTCCCCATGCCTCAAGAGTGGTCTGTGTGGCCGGAAGCAACCCTGTGGATCCCTTGCCCTCATAAAGAGAATGGAGGAATGTGCTATGCATCGGCATTTCCCTCTCAAACCTGTTAGCCTGGTGTTCCCCTGCTACATGTAGCCAGTCATTGATGGGAGTTAAGTACTCTGCCCAGTAGGAGCTTCCACATCTGGCAATGCCATTATACGGTTTGCGCTGTAGTGTACACAGCTCAATTCATGGGTGTTTCCCCAGCCACAAAAGCAAGCGTAATTCAGCATCTATTGCTCAAAATACTATTGGTGAGAGGGGGTGGTAGGTGTTTTGCAGTGTGTGGAGGAATTGTAGTAGGGTTATCATTTTAAACATGGCTGTAAAGCCTCCATCGCTCAGCATCCTCTTTGAATTTGGTCAGTATTCGTTGAATATTGCATTGGCGACACAGTCCACTGTCTGTCGTGAGAAATATGCCGAAGTATGTGAATCCGTCTACCACCACTTTCAGATCTCTTGGCAAAGGGGGGCATTCTGCCATTGGGCCAGGTCTATAGAACATTGATTTGTGCTAGTTGACCTTATATCTCAAGTGTTGTCTATATGTATCTATAGTCTGAAAAAAGATTGGAATCGAGGAGTCAGGTAGCATTACCAACAGGAGAATGTCACCAGCATATAGGGATATTTTCTCCTCTAAAGTATTTCCCGGGGCAGCCCTAATGCCCTGCATCTCCGGGTGTAGTCTGATACGGCAGGCCAGGGTCTCTGCCATCATTGCAAACAGTAATGTCTTGTCCCATGTCCAATGGAAAAATCACGGGAGGCTCATCCGTTCACTCGCACTGTTGCCCTGTGGGGATTATATAGTAGTGCCACCCAGCATCTGACCTCTGGTCCTAATCCAAATTTTGTCAGAGTGGCATCCAGGGAGGGCCAATGTACAGCATCGAACGCTTTCTCCACGTCCAAAGACAGGAGTACATGTGGGGTGTCTCGGTCTTTGATCACCATCATCCAGTTATGGATTCTACGGAGATTCCATCTAGTCGCCCGACCGGGCATGAATCCCAATTCATGTCATTGTACGAGTGTAGACGGACCCCAGCGGTTCTACATGGACGGGTAGTGGCTGCACGTGTTCACGGTCTCTGGCCTCTATAACACTAGGCAGATACACAGATCGTCGTGTTCACACTGCTAATTAGTTGGAGGTCAACTACCGCAGGTCGGAGCTATTACATTTTTCTTGAAACCCTGAATTCTTCGCTCGTGAGGCCAGACCGGATCACACGGATTGTCGTATTCCCATATACTTTCTCAAAACCCTGTTTTACAACCTTGCGCTCCTGCTTTCACTGTCAGCTCCCCTTCCCCTTGCTGGGTGGCCGGCTGGGTCCCATGTGAGTAACCTTATTTATTTATGTAATTCACTTATAGAGCGCATGGTTACACCACCGTTGTGTCCCTGCGCTGTAACACTTTCACTTCAATGAGTGCACGTTAATCACGCTGAGAAAAATCCTTTGTCTAAGATGTCCCTATATCATTAGGTCTCAAAGAGACTCCTCATTGCATTAGGGGTCGAAACGCCGACGACAAAAGCAAAGCGAACCATTCATCAGCGCCTATTATTATATAAGGAGGCTGTCTCCATTACTAATTTCTTCTGATGGTCGACTTTTATAAATGTTGGAAACCACGTGTATATGTCACTACTTTTTTAGGTTCCATGTTTACTGGAGACACATTGCACTATTTCTTTTTGAAAAATTGCATTTATATTCACATAAATAACTATTGGTATTACCAAATATTGAGTTGTATATTTTTTTTCTCCCTTGGATATCGACGTAACCCTTACCTGCATAGCGATTGCGCATATTAGTATCACATCTATGTATATTTTGCCACAGGAACCACTGTTTCTGTTTATAAAATACTTACCCTGGTTCCTTGTGAGTAGGGTCTCCCTTGTCTCTTGTTCTTGCCATGAATCCCAATTGGTCACAATGAACCAGCATTGTTAGAATGCAATGTAGTCTTGTGGCCAGGATAGTTGCCAGAATCTTCACCCCCCATTTTGAGGAGGGAGATCGGGCGATAGGATTCACATCTGTCTCTTGGCTTACCCTCTTTATGTATTGTTACAATTGTGGCCAGACGTAGGTCCAGCAGGAAGACACCCTCACTATAGGCATCCTGGAAATAAATGGGGGCTCAGCAAGTCCGTGCACCGTTTGTAGGACTTGGACAGTAAGCCGCTTGGTCTCGGGGTCTTCCCAGAGTGTAATTTAGATATGTCTGCTTTCACTTTGGTAATGGAGAGGTCATCTTCCAACTCCAACTTATCAGTTTCGTCAATTGTAGGGGTTTGGATTTCAGTCAGATAATCATCAATTTCGGGTGGAGTGCTAAGAGGTCTGGCCTCATAAAACACCTCGTAATACATGACGAAGGCCCTCGCGTTTTGCTCGTTGGTGGAGTGTATCAGCCCCAGGGTATCCTTAATCGATCGTACCCAACTAACTTCCGGTTCTTTTCTACTTAGCCAGGCTAACAACTTCCTGGCTCTGTCTCCTACTTCATATAACCGGTGGAGGGTAGCTAGGGCTTGAGTCTTGGCAGCATCCCACGCCAAGTCTTTATGTTCCTGTTGTATTGCGTCCAACTGACGGAAAAGTAGGGGATCGGTATTCATAGTGACCTGTTCCTCCAAAGTCAGTGTTCAGTGTTCTAATTGCTCCAGGATTTCATTTTCTTATTTTTTTCCCATATCAGACTGTTTTGGGCCCTGTCTCTCAACACCGTTTTATATTCCTGCCATAGTATGACCCCCGATTCTACTGTACCCTAATTTTCTTTGAAAAAGACCTTGGTTTCTGCTCTAATACCCCATATAATTTCCCCCTTCTGCAGGTCCCAGGCATTGACTCTCCACTGTGGCTGCATGTCCCAGTTTCTACGTCCCACCTGTATCTATTATGGTAAGTGGTCAGACTGTCCCCCAACGAGGTACTCGGCCTTGTCAGCCTCTCCCGGCTCCCCCACAGGATCAAAATATAGTCTAGTTGGGAGTAGACCTTTTGGGCCCCTGAATAGTATGAGTACTGCTTGGCCTGCAGGTTCTGTAGCCTCCAGACATCTGTCAGCCCCATCGTGTCTGTGAAACATGCCAAAGTGGTGGTCACGGTCAACTGGCCTTGTCCTCCAGTGCAGTCCATGGGTGTGTCCATCACGTCATTAAAGTCGCCTCATATCACATGGAGGGAGGCCGGGGTCACCAGGACAACCCCTGTTACTTTAATCAATGTGCATTCCTGCAATCTCGGCGTATACACAGATGAGAGTCATTTCACTTCTGCCCCATGTACCTGACACTCCTTGGTATGTACCATATGGATCCGTCCAGGTGCGTGATAGCTCAACGGGGGGATGAGAGGGGTGACTGTTTTTATCAATATCGTCACTCCCTGGGACCCGGATGTGTAGCCTGCATGTGTCAATACTACGTGTGCTCCTCTGCCAGGGAATCTACATCTAGTACCCTGCAAATGCATGTTTTGAAGCATCACTATGTCTGGGTGTAGGCGTTTAATATATCTTGAGACCAGTCCTCATTTAATCCTGTCCCCAAGGCCGTTCACAATCCACGTCAGGACCCTGAGGGGCACATTATCCATGAGTGTCACCATGGGCATGGTGTTTTCCAGTGATGTGTGACTGACGTGTGTATTACTGTTTTGAAACCCTGTTGTGGCCTCCGAGTAAGCCGTCTACCAAGATCCGAGTGACAAACCTGAACCTTAAATACAGCAATCGCATTCCCTTCCCAACCAACCCCTAATCCCACCTCACCCCCACAACCTTCTCACTACGCTGAACCTCAAAGCCATGAACTATTTGTGTGTAAGAGGAGAAGGAGAGGCCTGTCGCACACACCCAAATTCTAAACTTAACATTATGAGTTCAAACTCTCACAGCATGAAACCAGATAATAAGCCAAAACACGCAGACCCTTGAAGAACCTGTCACTTTTGTGTTCACTCTGTGTATAAGTCCCAAACCAGAAATAGGAGTTGTCTGGAATGCAGTCTACGTGTCCGTTGCTACTATGTCTGGAGCATTGTGGCAGTTCAAATGCTCACTCAGTCAGTAGCTTCTGCTCCCGTCAGAGACCTTTCAGTTTCTTGCTACAGGGCCGCTATTTCGGTGACCAGTGGGTGCCAGGCCTTGTCTTCCGAGGAGATCCCCCAACTCTCTGATTCCATGTGGGAGTCCCACGAGCTGGAGTCATCATGGTTCTTGGTGTCTTCTCGCTGGAGGGCTCCCCTGAGTCTGGGTTCTTTCGTCCATGTCGTCCGGTCCCTTAAAGTGCATATGGGGTTCCACCAGCGGTGCTTCTTCAATGTTGTTCCGCTCTCATCCTTCTACTCGGCAAGCCCATGGGCCTGTTCTGTCTGTCGCACACCCCTCTGTGCATGTCATCCCGGGCAGTCGTAGAACCAGTCTTTCATCCACCGAGGACCACGTCTCGTCTGGTGACTGGAAAAAGTGTTTTTTACCCATAAAGATACCTTTGAGTTTTCCCAGAAACAGGAGCATGTCCTGGATTTGATGAGGCCTGAGGTATGCCTTTACAGAGTCAAAGGTTTGTATCTGGCACTGCACTCCACGACTATAGTCCGGAAAGATCATAATTTTAGAGGTGTTGTGTCTAATCTCACCTAGCCGCTGGGCTTCTCACAGGATAATCATGACCCATGTCCAGAAAATTAAGGAATCTTCCTATTATGGGCCGGGAAGGTGTGCGCGTCAGGGCCTGCTGCTCAGTGCCCAATGTGCCCATTCAAGCAGGAGGAGAATCTATCTGGTGAGAGGATATTTTTTAACCATGAGGTCAGGAAATCTGGAGCGTTCGTCCCTTCAACCCCTTCCTGGAAACCCACCAAGTGCAGATTGTTTCTTTGTGTCCTGTTTTCATTGTCGTCAATATGCCAACGGATGTCCTTACCTGTAGTCTGCAGCTCAGAGACCCCTTTTCGTAGTTCTTTTGTTGCTTCCTCCGCTTCTGTGAGTTAAGCTTATGCCTCCTCTCTCATTGGCCCCTACCGGTAACACCCCTAAATTTAGTATTTAGGGGCAACCCTAAACCTTGTCTCCAAGACCAGAGCCAAGAAGAAGAAGGGCCGAACAGCCGTGCGGAGAGAAGAAGAGGACACCAACTGACCTACTGACCTGTCCCGACCTCAGACACCTCCAACAGAACCTCATAACCTAGAGAACCTGCCCTTCCTTTGCGATGCAAAAAGAACATTGTCTCTCTTGAGCAACAGACTTGCTCAAAGGTAATCGACTGCCGCCGAGTCCGTGAGTCGCAAACACTCTTCTCGGGCCACCCCAAGCCCGGGCCAAAGTGAACCAACACCCTCAAGAGATCCTCCCAGCGACCCTAGCCTGGATCCCAGTGATCCCCTGAACCTCATCAAGCTCCCAATTCAATCCTGCAGCCAACAACAGGAAGGTACCCATAACCGGACAGACGGCGATCTCCAGAACGACACCGTAACTGAGCTGGTCCAAAGAAACCAACCGTGACTGACCGGCCAACCCCGTCCCCAAATGCTTTCGGCCACAGGACGATGACTCCCAAAGCCCCTATTTGCTGCCTCAGCCACTGACCGACTCTGAGGGATCCCCGACCGACTCTGCAGCTTCAGCCAAGACCGCCTCCTACACCCAGCAGCTTCTGCACTGCTGGCGGTGTAGTTCTTGTTGGCGATTGGGCCATAAAGTGCTGACCTTGACCCCAGGAGCTTTTTGTTTTCAAAATCTGGTAGCCTGCTTGCCCACAGTCCCCAAGCCCATGACCGTGCTGAGCCTGTTGGTTAACTTGTAGTTCCTACACTCTGTACCCGGCCACCTCGGTGCCGCTGGTGGTATGACTCGAGTAGTGCCCATCTGACCGAAACCTACTCACGGACCCGTACCCCTCCTTTTGTTCACCCAAGACTAAAGGTGTATCGTGAGTAATCCTGCTAATCAGTAATGATATTGCAAAACGTATTATCCATTTTTCTTTCCCTCAGGAAATGCCCCAGCCTAGTATCTAGAGATACCTGGCTGTGTAAGAAGTGTAATTGTAAAGTAATTCTGACTAACTGCAAAAACAAAGCAATGCTACTGTAAATAATTCACTGCATTACAGACATATGCGTGCAAAGTATTCTGATACTTACCTGTACCAGGCCTGGCCTGGTTCTAGAAAATAAAGATAGCTAAGTAATATTTTTATGAAAAATAATTGCTCAGAGTAGTTGGTTGAGTGTGTGAAATCATTTCTTGCTTGAGTTGTAAAACAAATGCTTAATACTACCCTCTGATAAAGCTTTACTACTTGGCCACACTACCACAAATAGAGTAAGGTGCCATCTCCCTTTACCTCTGCCCACCTTTGGGGATACACTGGACTTACTTTGATATGGTATATACAGAGCCAGCTTCCCACAGGAAATGTAACACTGGGAAGTGCCTTTTTGCATTTGACTGGCTTCAGCTCCACGAAACCCACTAGGTGCGACTCTGCCACCTTCCATATATGGATTACAGCTAGACATTTTCTGCTCGCAGCACAGAGCATAGAATATGGTGGTGGGCAGGATGTCTAAGTCTTTCTATTATGTGTGCGTCTCAAGTCACACCTCCAGGCGGCCGTGTTTGTCCAAGTGTTGCTGTCTGATCAAGTCCCCTCTTTACCTACTAGAAACATTCAGGGACTTAAAACAGGTCCTTTCTCTTGACACATCAAAGCATTGCGACATGCAGAGCGAGGATGGACAGGCAGCACTGGCGTCCCTTCACCTCTTGGAACACCCAACAATGTTGGGCCTGCATACTCTGAAGCAGAACATTTCCAAGGAACACGCAAGAACTCATTAGAGACAATGGAAAGAATGGAATGGAAAGAGGATTTGTATAGCGCGATGGCTACCCAGGGGCGTCCCAGCGCTGGAATGAGGGTGCATAGCCATGACATACTACATGCATTTTCCACGAAGAGTTTCCCAGTCGAATACAGATAAAAAGGCTTCTACCCAACTACTATCATGAGTGCCCCCCCCATCCGTTGGTAGTGTTGTGGGCTGGTAGGAGAGACAATAACTACTCACCTTAAATGGAGTATGACTTTGGCTGTGCCCTAACACCCGACACTTTAGCACTCTGTTGAGAAGCAACCCTCCATGACATGTAGATCACTGGCCGAGAGATTCCTGTATCTTGCACCGAGAAATATAGAGCCTGACAGAACCTTTCAAATGAGGCGCGAGTTGTCCTATGGACCTATCGACACTACACAGACATTCTGAACCCATACATGCCTATTGTAACCCTAGGCCAACTCCTTACATTAATCTACCTCAACCCAATCCTTTACTCCATCCTTAAGTCATACCCCTATTTCCAACACTTACCCATCCCGGAATCCATGCAGGTCACATCATCCCTCATGTCATACTGTACTCATACCTTCACTCTTACCCATAAACCTAATCTTAAGCATTTCTATATCACCATCCCTTACTCCAAGCATTTGTTTCATTATCTTTTCGATTTGTTTTCCTTTTTTTGCAGCTTCATTTTCTCATTTTCGTTTCTATTTTTTAGTTCCACTTTTTTAATTTAATTTTTTTTTAAGCCACGTTTACAGCAGGCCTTGTACTGCAGTGCTGCATCAATTTGCAACATGTTTCACTGTCATTGATCAGTCCTGTAACTTACGCAAAACCTAAGCTCTGATGGAAAATTAGAATCCCAGCCTTCCCTGTGCATGCATTTAACATTTTTCTTTCTATTGACAGACTGCTGAAGCTTGCATTGCCAAGGCGCAGTCGGTGAATGCATGGGAATATACCAAAAGTAACACCAAGAACAGGCCATCTTCCTGGGAGAATGTAGCGGATGAGCCAAAACCTAGCAGGGTGAGTATTCATGGAACACGTCACACAGCCACGAGCACTGAACCTATTATAAATGCTTCACTTCATAGTTATTTCAAGCTCTGGGCGTCATTTCAGTCCTGGTTTCAGCTTATAAATAGCTAAGCTCGGTTAAGCCTTTTCCATAATTACGTGATCAAATCAATAGGTCTAATAGTCACAATAATGTACACACAGACATCTCAGAAGTTCATACATTAAAAGGGTTCTTTTCCACCTTTCAACACACTCAAACACAGCACAATCGGATGGACAACGAAGATAGGAGGCCTAGTCACAAGCTAAAGCTTGTAGTATATTTAGTAGGACTACTAACATACTACACAATGCTATGGCCAGACCTATATACAGAGGATTTGCCTCCAGCTTTCCAATATTTTTCTGTGCGGAGATCTCCGTCCTGACTGCACACAAAATTATACGTTTTAGTAGTAAATGTAGGAGGGACTTCTTAGGAAGGCTTCACACGCTGACACCTTAACTGATCTTGCCCTGAAAAATGCTTATTTAGGGATGTCACGTTAATGCTAGTGTAGGGACAGATTAATGCTTTATTCCCACAAACTTTTGATGCAGGAGATCCTGGATGTTTGCTCTGTGATCCTTTGTATCCTGATTCTTGAACTAAGAAACATGTGCATTTTATCCACAAATTTGGCTTTGTATTAGTTCCAATACACCCTCATTTTGAGGTGCCTGTACGTCCAGCTATTTTTAGATTTATAATAAATCAACTAATCTTATTTGGTAGTCTGTGATTCTAAAGAGTCAAAGGGGCACATGCATCAAGATATGGAATTTAGATTCCTGAATAGCGATTTTTAAGGAATAGCTATTTAGGACTCGTAATTCCTTTTGCATGTAGGAATCACAAAATAAATAGCGATTCCTACACATTCCCTAATAGCGAATCGCAAATTGCTATTAGGGAATCTATTCCTATTCATTCCTATGGGCCTAGAGGCCCATAGGAATGAATGGGAAAGTATTCACAATTTGGGATTACCAAATAGGTAATCGCAAATTGTGAATGCAATTGCAAGGGTGCTAGGAGGCCTAAGGCCCCCTGATGCATCCCCAAAAAAGATAAGTGTGCACATGTGGCACACGCACATGCCCTAAACGCATGTGAATGCGCAACATGGCACTTTGAAAAATGCAATTTTGTGCATTTTTCCAAGGATTTGTACATTACCATCAACTTGAAGTTGATGGTAATTTGCGAATCCGTAATGCAAAATTGCATTTTTAAAATGCTCCATGCATTGCATTTAGGGAATCATAAATTGCGATTCCCTAAATGCACAAAAATAATAGATAATCTCAAAAATTGCGATTACCTATTTTGCAAATGCATTTAGGTTTGCTGCATCGGAAATGGCTTTTTACCAGTCGCAAATGGGCCGATACTGCGAATCGACCTGTTTGCGACCGGCAAATAGCTTTATGCATGTGCCTCAGAGTGTATTGAAATTGAAATGATTGACCCAGTAAAGATCTCTCGACCCCCACACTTTCATGCTGAGAAAAAGTACCATTGACACGAGGTTCTAGAGCAGATCTAGAACGTGGAAACTCTGCTCCTTCAATCGTTAGAAGGGTGACCTGTACTAAAGTCTGGGGGGGCGTAGGAAAGAAATTGCAATATTTACACCAGGGTGTTCCTACACCTCCCCATTGCAATCTGTAAATGAGCATGTAGTAAAGAAAACCACCATACTTTTCTGAACATGTACAGTAGAACAATCAATGAGACATTATTCGCATTTCAGGTTTTGATAAACTGCTTATTAAAGTGCTGTGTTTAAGACATATGTTAAAGTCTCAATTTTCTTTAATTAAGATCAATGTTTTACTTTCTGAGAAAAAGACTAACATATTTTCATAGTACTTTTCTGAATGAACTGTCTGGCAGCAAGGGAGCTTATCGACCACCACCAGCATGGTTGCAAGTTAGAGGCTTGTGCTGATAATTTTTCAGAGTTTATTTATTTAGCGATTTGTAAAGCGCCTGGTGACCCAAGGGCATCCCCGCGCTATAAAAATTTGCTGTCCAGATGAGAGGGAGGAAAGAAGGGGGATGACATTATTTAGGGAATAAAAGTGTTTTCAATTTTTTTCTAAAAATCAGATAATTGGATTCCAGTCTAAGGGTACGTGGGAGGGAGTTCCATCCAGTGGAAGCTTTCACTGAGAAGCGTCAACCTCCAGTGCGTGTCTTTTTAAATTTGGGGATGTTGGCTAGGTGCTCACTCTCGGACCTCAGGGATCTGGACGTTTTATATGGAGTAACCAGGTCGCTGAGGATCGAAGGACCACCTCCATTGATCAATTTGTATGCCGTGCACATGGCTTTGAATTCCACTCTTTGGCGCACAGGGAGCCAGTGCAGGGCCTTGATAGCAGGTTTCGCTGACACTCTGGAGGGAAGGTTCATGAGTAGACGGGCAGCTGCATTCTGTGTTCGTTGCAGTTTCGCCAGGGTGGCCTCAGGGGCTCCCAGGTAGATCATGTTACTATAGTCCAAACGTGATAGTATGAGCCCTTGGACCAGTAGTTTCCTGGCTGCGGGGGGGAGTAGGGGGAGAATCCTGCGGGTAGTACGCATAAGCCCAAAACAGGTTCCTGCAGTTTTGGCCGCTTGCATTTTCATGGAGAGCTCGGGTTCTAACCATACTCCTAGGGTCTTAATTTCATGTTTCGGGGTAGGAATTTCTCCGAACACGTCTGGCCAGACCGCTGGGGGGATGGTCACCCATTGCTTTCCCATGAGCATCACTTCGGTCTTTGACCCATTTAGTGTTAGTGATGACTCACACATCCAACCGTGGATTTCCGTAAGGCAGTTTGCCAGCTTGTCTGGGTGGTCGTCTAGTTGGGATAGGGAGACGACCAGCTGTGTATCATCAGCGTAGCTCACTATTTTTATACCGAATGGTATCACCACGTCTTCAAGGGGGGCCATGTAGGCATTAAAAAGCGTTGGGCTCAGGGAAGATCCCTGAGGAACCCCACTCATGAGGGGAAGAGTGGACGAGCGATGGTTGCCGTCCCAAACCTGGAACGTGCGCCCAGCAAGGAAGGACTCTATCCATCTGAGTGCCGTCCCGGTGAGCCCTGCTGCCGTCAACCGATTGAGGAGGACACGATGGTTGACTGTGTCGAAGGCTGCACTAAGGTCCAGGAGGATCACTGCCACTGACCCTCCTGAATCTAGAATGCGCCTTGCCTCCTCGATGACGGCAAGAAGGACAGTGAGTTGTGGCTCACACTTCTGTGTATTGTAATCTTACAAAGTCTAGTCCCTCTTCTACATCTGACATTAAGTTGAAAGCACGTAAGACAGAGGGTGATAATGCTGCTTCAGAAAGAAGGCAACTTGATGCAGCAGAATCAGTGGCGGGGGGGTGTGCATGCACATTGGCGGGTACATGCATGGTGTGCCTTTCTGCAGGCTCTGCATCTTGGCTGACAGTTTTAATGCAGCTCGGATTCTTATCTTGCTTTAAGGTCATAACCCCCATATTGGATGACGACCATATGCCCACTGTGGCTGCACATAAAGTTCAAGTCATCTACAGTGGTCTTTGAACTCTGGAGGATCTGTTGTTAGCCTGAATTGTTTTGCATAATCCATAGAATGTTCCTGAAAAGTTTTCAAGAAGACTGATCAGAAGGGTGGGGGAATAGCGGTTGTGTGCTGAGACTCTATGGGTTGCACTACCTCTAAGCTGACACATTGTGATCCCATTGAAGGTCTTTTTCTATCTCATTGAATCCAGCGTCTACCCTGTCTGGAGCTTTAATTTGCAGACCTCCTAGCAGTTCCTCTGAGTCCTTCGGTTATCTTTTGGACCTACTTGGCCAACTTTCTATTTTGCATTTAAAGTATTTAGTCCAGGGTGATTTTAATTTACATGTCGATCCCTAACTGCCTTACTGCTTCACTGTTTGTAAGTACACTGGAGGGCTTCAACTTAGAACAACATGTAAGCTACTCCACTCACATGGCTGGTCATAAATTGGACATATTTCTTCACATTCTCTGAAAATTCTTTTGAAGCAGATACTGAATTACTGTGGTCTGACCACTTTTTACTCCCTTTAAGATTGCTATTACTCTGCTCTTAGAGCAGGTGACCCCTCGTCAGACCATGAAAGCAAATGTCACAAGCTGTGCTAGTATAAGCTCTGCAGTCGATCCCTATAACTTCCATAGGCCCTCTCGACTGAGACTGGGAGCTTGTGGACAATTGGATCTCTGACGCTCTAGATCATGTTGCCCCCGCAAAATCAGTGTCCCAGAGCCATTCAGGGACATTTGCTCCTAGTTTACAGAAGCCTTTTGAGAGGAGAAGGAACACTGAACGCTGCTGGAACTTGTCTGGCATTCAGCCTATCACAGGAATGCAAAACCGGTGTATAAAAAGTCATTTGTCAGCTTTCACAAATTCTCCCGCAGTGCTCAGAAAGAGTTCATTGCGTCTTTCATTGATTCTGCTGTCAACATCCCTCAGGTACTCTTCAGCATTGTGAACTCTTTTCTTTCCCCAAGGGCCATGCAAAACTCACTAACACCCTTTGCTCAGCTTTACAAGGAATTTGCAGACTTCTTTTCTAACAAATTAAAAATATATATATATAATCAGTTTCCGAACCAGGGTACATTTCTATTTAAATTTATTTCTATTTCTATTTCTATTTAAAATTATTTGTACAGCGCACGTACACCAGCGGTTTCTTGGCGCTAAAAACTGAAAGAGGTCAGAGAAGAAGTCCCGGGTTAGGGGAAGAAGAGAGACTAAGGTATTAATTAAAGGATTTGGCAAAAAGGTATGCCTTGAGTTGTTTACGAAATAACAGATATGAGGTTGAAGCCCTGAGTTTTGCAGGCAGAGAGTTCCAAAAAGTCGGGGCGAGAGTCGCAAACTTCGAGCCTCCCCATTTCTTTCTTCGGAACCGTGGGACAGTGAGAAGGGATTGGGAAGATGACCTCAGTTCCCTAGATGGAACGTAGGGAATGATCTCCGAGGAGATGAAAGCTGGCGCCGTGCCCAGTCGTGCTTGGAAGGTGATAGATGCAAGCTTAAACTGGACACGGGCCCAGACGGGAAGCCAATGTAAAGCTTTCAAAAGGGGAGTGGTGTGGGAGGATTTAGGGAGTTTGAACACCAGGCGTGCCGCCTGGTTCTGGATCTGCTGCAAACGCCGAAGACTATATGCAGGGATACCTGCATATAGGGCGTTGCCATAATCCAGGCGGGATACGACCATGGCAAGAGTGATAAGTTTTAGGGCATCAAAAGAAAAGAAACATTTGAAGCAACTTCAGAGAGGGGGATTTCTAATGGCCCGGTTTTGAGGGATTGCAAGTCTAACTCTCCAGAGGAATCTGCCATGTTGTTGGCTAACTGTAAGTCCAACTCGTCCCAGGACTGCGGCCCCCTGAATATTCTGAAGCCAGTTCTGCCAATTGTCAACTCCATTCTTAATAAATTGTGTAATGCCTCTCTGGAGTCATCTACTGTCCCAAAGAGGTGGAAACAGGTCCTCCTGCTACCTGTGCTAAAAAACGTAATGTAGATCCTAAGTTAGTCAGCAATTTTAGACCGATCTCCCTTCTTCCTGCACTAATCAAGAAGTTGGAGAAGGTGGTCAACAAATAGCTCTACCTGTTCTTGGAATCTAACTCCCTCCTCTACGACACTCGGTCTGGTTTGGCCAGTGTACAGCACTGAGTCTGCCTTACTGGAGGTTGCAGAATTTACCAAGTTCAATCTTGATCAAGATGCTTTGGCTATAATCGTTCTCGGGTATTTGTCTTCAGAATTTGACATGGTCTTGCACCCCATTCTGCTGATCAGACTAGAGAAGATTGGAATACAAGGAAACACACTGCCCTGGTTTAAATCCTATTTGGAGGATAGACCTCAGGTGGTGTTTCTCTCTCCTTTTACCTCAGACCTGAAGCCTCTGAACTACGAGGTGACTCGGGGTCAGCCCTGAGTCCCACTCTTTTTAATGTGTATCTGGAGCTCCTTGTTAAGTTTGTTGAATCATGGGGCAGTAAGATGATTTCTCATGCTAATGACACGCAGGTTCTTCTGTCCTTACCGGATGAGGGATCTGATGCCCTAATTTCCTTCAAGATCTGACTAAAACAGTGGGTGACTGGAAGGGTGAAAGCAGCCTCAAACTAAAATTCGATAAAACAGAAATAATTTTTTGGGCACAAGTAAGATCCCCAGCACTCTCAGCTGGTGGCCGCCCGAGCTGTGTAAGAAACCTGAGCTTCAAATTCCATTTGGCTTTGTCTTTTGAACCGCAGGTAAAAGTGGTCTTGGCTAGCTGTTTTGCTACTTTGAAGTCCCTGAGAAGGATGTTACATTTGGATCCTGTGGCATCCCGAAAGACCATTGTCCATGCCCTTGTTACCTCAAAATTGGACTTAGTCAATAGTCTTTATCTGGGCTTGCCAGGTTAGCAACTGCAATGGTTGCGGATTATCTAAAATGCTGTTGGGTTCCTCATTCATAAGGCACTGATTCGTCCGTCGGTGTCTGTTCATTTCTGCCAGCTGCACTGGCTTCCTGTAATCAGTTACATCAGTTCAAGGCAAAATCATTCATTGAACCTCCTGCACATCCCAAGGGTACATAGGGCTGGCGTGGTGGAATATCCTTTACGTTTCTTATGGAAAAACTTTGGAATTCGCTTCTGACCTCTCTTTGTTTTGCACCTTCTGAAAGGATCTGCTTAGGCTGCTAGCCAGTTTTTAAGGTGGTCTTCATGCTAGCTCAGGGACACTCCCTCAAGTGTTGCTGAGTGTGCTACACCTGTCATTGCACTGTATTGTATCTAGGTGGTCGGTTACCTTTAAAGGCATGTAGGAAAGTAGGATCTGCTTTTATGGTTACCCCCACTTTTTGCTTGATATAGTGCTGGTTATGCCTAGTCTGACTGAGGTCCTGCTAATCAGAACCCCAGTCTCTCTGCTTTCTCCCCTAAATTGTTATGGTAAGTACTTAGGTACATCCCAGATTGGATACTGGATCCCTAGATCATGGTACTAAGGTACCAGGGCACAGGTACCCCAGAGGTCCCCAATTGGCTGCAGCATGCTTTATGCCACCTATAGGAGACCAGTCAAACTATCTCTACAGGCCTGCCATGGAAGCCTATGTCAGTTGGTGCTAGCGCCACTTACGAAAGTTATGGGTTTCCCTATATCTAAGGTCACTGCACTTAAAAGCTATACGTCACACCTATAGCAGTCCTTTTCAATCCTGAAGGCAGGGTGCTTGGTTCTAAGTGTGAGGGTGCGCCTGCATGAGCAGGACACCCTTACAGCCTTCCGAGTCAATTCTCCTGGGTTGTACGAGAGACAGCCATACAACATATAGAGGGGCACCGCGTCATTGCGCGATGACCATCTCGAAACTGGCTGAACCCTGTGGTGTTTGGTATCAAACATGTTGGAATCATATCTCAACACCATAAACGGTGTGGGAGATTTGATTCCAAGCACTGTAAAGACCCTCTGTTAGGTCCTCAGTGCTACCGATACCAGTCTTTTAGACCCGGACAGCAAAACATGGCTGCTGACGACCAGAGACACGAGTCTGCCCTCCTGCTGCTGAGCCAAGTTCGAGCAGCGGAAGGCAGAACAATAGGCATCCTGTCACAGGGAGGTGGGACCACCTCCCAGACAGGGCTTAGTGTATTGGGAGAGGGTGGGAGAACTTGCCAGCACCACATAGTCTGCATGCAGGGCACATTTGGTACCCTCCATGCATAGTCCATCTCAAACCTCTCTAGCGCGCAACTGGACAAAGGAGAAGGGAGTATCCTCCCCCTTGTCCAGCTCCTCCTCAGGGAGGGACCCCTGTATCGTCCCAACCCCTTCCTTTGCTCTATAACTGTAATTGTACTGTATTGTATCTAGGTGGTCGTTGACCTTTAAAGGAATAATTATGTTCTATCTAAAAAAGGAATCCTGTGCAAACGGCAATATAGAACATGGCGGATGAAGGATGAACAGACCCCTGTTTTAGACACAATTCAAATGTATCTTTAGGGTACACCATTACATCCTCACTATTGTGTGTCATACTGCACCTGAATGAAGCCCAATAAGTCAGGTTTCTCCCATTGTGATATCTTAAGCAAAATAGGGCTCTGTCAACACTATCAAATGTAGCTCTAAAATCGATAAGGCATGCATAGTACAGCCATTTGATGTGTATTGAGGGCTGTGCATGTAGTGGCAAGGCTAAGATGTTTTCTGTGGTTCCCCATTTTGATTGACGGTTTGTCTTATACCAAGAAGTTTGTGTTTTACAGAATCCCAGGTGTCTAGTTCTTCCAACAATATTCTTATGTAGCGGTTTGCCTCTATTTCTATTAATGCAATCAAATTATAGTTGGAAGGACTGATGGAGAACCATTTGTATAGAATGGGTGCAAGACAGAGCCCCTCCATTATAGTGTCATCATGGAGGTTTCTATGCAAAAGGTGAATAAAGGATGTCATTTCTGAGGTCAAAACCTGGGGTGCTCTTGTTAGTCTGAGCCCTTTCTGTAGGGTCAGCCCAGATCTTTGACTTCCTATGCTTCCTATTCTTCTGCTGAATCTATTTTTGTTGGCTTTAAGGACTCCTGCGCACTTTACTGATGCTAATCAGTGGTAAAGTAGTTGTGCTCTCTCTTTTAAACATGATAACATTGGCGTATACCTGGGTGGCACATTTAATTTACTTTTAAGTACCTAATATATGGACCCGCATGTACACAGGTCCTGTGAATTAAATGCTTATTGTAGCAGTCATTGTAGCACTCATTATGCCAATCACTAAAGTAGCTCTGTACAACATGTCAGAGGCCGCCACTGCAACCTGAATTGCAGATTTAAACTGGCATTTTGACCTGGCAAAATAAACCTTTTGTCAGACCTAAACGTTCCTTATTAATACTTAAGTCACCGCTATAGTAAGACCTAAAGGTGCACTGCATTTAAAAAGTAAGATTGTGTATTTAGGAAGTACATATCACAACCGTGAATAACTCCTAAATTCACTTTTCACTCTTTCAAGGCTATCTATACCATAAACTAACACTGGATACCTTATTACCCTTTATAAGTGATAACCTTTGTTTAGGACCAACTAGAGAAATACTTCTTCCACTCATTTGACTCTGATGGTAAAGTTGGATTTTAGGTTACTATTCTGAAAATGCCACTTCTAGAAAGGTGTCATTTTCCTGCCTATACCAAATGTGCCTTATTGCCAGTATCCAGGGTCATGTAACAGTGAATGGCTCGCCTGTGGTGTGTTATGTAACCCTTCCAGATATGGGGTCAAATGGGGCTGGGTGTAGATGGACATGGACTTCCTGGTAGGATGGCTGGGGAAGGAATTGTGCCCCGCCCTGATTGAGCATCAAAGTGACCTTGATGCGGCCCAGTGTGGCCAGATGCCATTTAAAAAAAAATATTGTATTGATTTTCAATATTCATAGAAACATAACTGTCGTCCCACATTGTCATAAACAGCCACATTGAAGTTCTAACAGTCCATTGGTGTGTACACGAGCATATACCGTATATTATCGCTTATTTGTAATTCTTTGTCAATACATCTCCAATACTCAGTATAATTATGAAGTCCATCATCACCACCATATTTACGGTATCCTACAACCCCTAAGGGACTGAGGTAGGGGAGGGCGTCTCTGTTCCCCTTCATCAGCAGCCTGCGCGTTCATATCAAATAGGTCTAACAGAGAGTGCTTCTTCCATCTGCCCCATACCCTGCAGAACCCTCCTGGCAACCTCTGCTCTTATATGTAACCCTTTCTGCTGCCATATATATCTATTTTATATATCTATTCTAAATATCTATTCTATATCTATTATTGTGGAGAAGTGTGGCTCAATGGTTAGAGCGGCAGACCCTGATGCAGAGGTCTGGCCTGGACCAGGGTTCAATTCCTGCCTTGGCGGGTCTTGGGCTCAATTTCCCCAGACCTGATAATTCTCGCCTCGGTGCCTATTCTAATCATGGGTCCCACTCTGCAACTCTGGGCAATAGCTTGCTTAATCTACGCAACGGCCCCAAAAGCACTAGGATGACTGGCTTTCACCTTGGGGGTGCCCAGGAGAGGGCACTTTACAGGGCAAGGCCAGGAAGGGTTCCACAGCAGTATGTGCACAGTGCCTGAGAGATGCTTTTGGGGGTGTGCGGAGCGCTATATAAATGCACTACATTTACATGTCGGCAGTGCCGGGGCGCCCCAATGTTGTGCTATGTCCCTCTTTGCAACCACTAGGCCCAGTGCACTGAACAGTAATTGTGGTCTGGTGATATCCACTTCACTGAGGATCCCTAACAGGATAAGTTTTGTGTCTAAGGGGATGGACACCTGTAGTACTTTGCTTAGTTCTCCGACAATCTCATTCCAAAAGGCCTATATGATGGGTCAGCCCCATATTGTGTAGTGGAAATCCTCCGGGTCGTGTCTACATCTCAGACAGCTTGAGTTCTCAGCACGCCCAATCCTGTTTATCATAATACACCCAGTGGAGGATTTTGTATTGGATAAGGCGTAGTCTAGCCTTTATTTCCACCTCCCTGGTATGCGTCAAAGCAACCTCCCAGTCCACGTCTTCCAATTCTCCCACTTCACCTTCCTATGTCTGAAGATTGTCTAAGTTATCAGGCAGTTTATTACTCAGAGTTTTGTATGTGTGTGATACTGCCTCGAGTGTGAGTTGTTCCTGTAGTAGCCTCCCCTCTTGTGGTGCATATTCAGGTAGGTCAATCCTATTCATACCTTCCACCAGCCATGCGTGACATAGCTGGGCATATTTGAGGAATTGGGATTCTTCAAGTGTAAAGTCAGCGCAGAGGGCAGAGTACCCTTATCCACGATATACCTGATAGTTGAGATTCCTAGTGTGTCCCACGCTCCGAATCCCTGCAGTTTACTCATCTCTCGGAGCCAAGTCCCTTTCCACTGTGGTGTTGCCTTGCTGATCTTGTGGGCCCATCCCAGTGTTCTAGATGCCCTTCCCCATGCCTCAAGAGTGGTCTGTGTGGCCGGAAGCAACCCTGTGGATCCCTTGCCCTCATAAAGAGAATGGAGGAATGTGCTATGCATCGGCATTTCCCTCTCAAACCTGTTAGCCTGGTGTTCCCCTGCTACATGTAGCCAGTCATTGATGGGAGTTAAGTACTCTGCCCAGTAGGAGCTTCCACATCTGGCAATGCCATTATACGGTTTGCGCTGTAGTGTACACAGCTCAATTCATGGGTGTTTCCCCAGCCACAAAAGCAAGCGTAATTCAGCATCTATTGCTCAAAATACTATTGGTGAGAGGGGGTGGTAGGTGTTTTGCAGTGTGTGGAGGAATTGTAGTAGGGTTATCATTTTAAACATGGCTGTAAAGCCTCCATCGCTCAGCATCCTCTTTGAATTTGGTCAGTATTCGTTGAATATTGCATTGGCGACACAGTCCACTGTCTGTCGTGAGAAATATGCCGAAGTATGTGAATCCGTCTACCACCACTTTCAGATCTCTTGGCAAAGGGGGGCATTCTGCCATTGGGCCAGGTCTATAGAACATTGATTTGTGCTAGTTGACCTTATATCTCAAGTGTTGTCTATATGTATCTATAGTCTGAAAAAAGATTGGAATCGAGGAGTCAGGTAGCATTACCAACAGGAGAATGTCACCAGCATATAGGGATATTTTCTCCTCTAAAGTATTTCCCGGGGCAGCCCTAATGCCCTGCATCTCCGGGTGTAGTCTGATACGGCAGGCCAGGGTCTCTGCCATCATTGCAAACAGTAATGTCTTGTCCCATGTCCAATGGAAAAATCACGGGAGGCTCATCCGTTCACTCGCACTGTTGCCCTGTGGGGATTATATAGTAGTGCCACCCAGCATCTGACCTCTGGTCCTAATCCAAATTTTGTCAGAGTGGCATCCAGGGAGGGCCAATGTACAGCATCGAACGCTTTCTCCACGTCCAAAGACAGGAGTACATGTGGGGTGTCTCGGTCTTTGATCACCATCATCCAGTTATGGATTCTACGGAGATTCCATCTAGTCGCCCGACCGGGCATGAATCCCAATTCATGTCATTGTACGAGTGTAGACGGACCCCAGCGGTTCTACATGGACGGGTAGTGGCTGCACGTGTTCACGGTCTCTGGCCTCTATAACACTAGGCAGATACACAGATCGTCGTGTTCACACTGCTAATTAGTTGGAGGTCAACTACCGCAGGTCGGAGCTATTACATTTTTCTTGAAACCCTGAATTCTTCGCTCGTGAGGCCAGACCGGATCACACGGATTGTCGTATTCCCATATACTTTCTCAAAACCCTGTTTTACAACCTTGCGCTCCTGCTTTCACTGTCAGCTCCCCTTCCCCTTGCTGGGTGGCCGGCTGGGTCCCATGTGAGTAACCTTATTTATTTATGTAATTCACTTATAGAGCGCATGGTTACACCACCGTTGTGTCCCTGCGCTGTAACACTTTCACTTCAATGAGTGCACGTTAATCACGCTGAGAAAAATCCTTTGTCTAAGATGTCCCTATATCATTAGGTCTCAAAGAGACTCCTCATTGCATTAGGGGTCGAAACGCCGACGACAAAAGCAAAGCGAACCATTCATCAGCGCCTATTATTATATAAGGAGGCTGTCTCCATTACTAATTTCTTCTGATGGTCGACTTTTATAAATGTTGGAAACCACGTGTATATGTCACTACTTTTTTAGGTTCCATGTTTACTGGAGACACATTGCACTATTTCTTTTTGAAAAATTGCATTTATATTCACATAAATAACTATTGGTATTACCAAATATTGAGTTGTATATTTTTTTTCTCCCTTGGATATCGACGTAACCCTTACCTGCATAGCGATTGCGCATATTAGTATCACATCTATGTATATTTTGCCACAGGAACCACTGTTTCTGTTTATAAAATACTTACCCTGGTTCCTTGTGAGTAGGGTCTCCCTTGTCTCTTGTTCTTGCCATGAATCCCAATTGGTCACAATGAACCAGCATTGTTAGAATGCAATGTAGTCTTGTGGCCAGGATAGTTGCCAGAATCTTCACCCCCCATTTTGAGGAGGGAGATCGGGCGATAGGATTCACATCTGTCTCTTGGCTTACCCTCTTTATGTATTGTTACAATTGTGGCCAGACGTAGGTCCAGCAGGAAGACACCCTCACTATAGGCATCCTGGAAATAAATGGGGGCTCAGCAAGTCCGTGCACCGTTTGTAGGACTTGGACAGTAAGCCGCTTGGTCTCGGGGTCTTCCCAGAGTGTAATTTAGATATGTCTGCTTTCACTTTGGTAATGGAGAGGTCATCTTCCAACTCCAACTTATCAGTTTCGTCAATTGTAGGGGTTTGGATTTCAGTCAGATAATCATCAATTTCGGGTGGAGTGCTAAGAGGTCTGGCCTCATAAAACACCTCGTAATACATGACGAAGGCCCTCGCGTTTTGCTCGTTGGTGGAGTGTATCAGCCCCAGGGTATCCTTAATCGATCGTACCCAACTAACTTCCGGTTCTTTTCTACTTAGCCAGGCTAACAACTTCCTGGCTCTGTCTCCTACTTCATATAACCGGTGGAGGGTAGCTAGGGCTTGAGTCTTGGCAGCATCCCACGCCAAGTCTTTATGTTCCTGTTGTATTGCGTCCAACTGACGGAAAAGTAGGGGATCGGTATTCATAGTGACCTGTTCCTCCAAAGTCAGTGTTCAGTGTTCTAATTGCTCCAGGATTTCATTTTCTTATTTTTTTCCCATATCAGACTGTTTTGGGCCCTGTCTCTCAACACCGTTTTATATTCCTGCCATAGTATGACCCCCGATTCTACTGTACCCTAATTTTCTTTGAAAAAGACCTTGGTTTCTGCTCTAATACCCCATATAATTTCCCCCTTCTGCAGGTCCCAGGCATTGACTCTCCACTGTGGCTGCATGTCCCAGTTTCTACGTCCCACCTGTATCTATTATGGTAAGTGGTCAGACTGTCCCCCAACGAGGTACTCGGCCTTGTCAGCCTCTCCCGGCTCCCCCACAGGATCAAAATATAGTCTAGTTGGGAGTAGACCTTTTGGGCCCCTGAATAGTATGAGTACTGCTTGGCCTGCAGGTTCTGTAGCCTCCAGACATCTGTCAGCCCCATCGTGTCTGTGAAACATGCCAAAGTGGTGGTCACGGTCAACTGGCCTTGTCCTCCAGTGCAGTCCATGGGTGTGTCCATCACGTCATTAAAGTCGCCTCATATCACATGGAGGGAGGCCGGGGTCACCAGGACAACCCCTGTTACTTTAATCAATGTGCATTCCTGCAATCTCGGCGTATACACAGATGAGAGTCATTTCACTTCTGCCCCATGTACCTGACACTCCTTGGTATGTACCATATGGATCCGTCCAGGTGCGTGATAGCTCAACGGGGGGATGAGAGGGGTGACTGTTTTTATCAATATCGTCACTCCCTGGGACCCGGATGTGTAGCCTGCATGTGTCAATACTACGTGTGCTCCTCTGCCAGGGAATCTACATCTAGTACCCTGCAAATGCATGTTTTGAAGCATCACTATGTCTGGGTGTAGGCGTTTAATATATCTTGAGACCAGTCCTCATTTAATCCTGTCCCCAAGGCCGTTCACAATCCACGTCAGGACCCTGAGGGGCACATTATCCATGAGTGTCACCATGGGCATGGTGTTTTCCAGTGATGTGTGACTGACGTGTGTATTACTGTTTTGAAACCCTGTTGTGGCCTCCGAGTAAGCCGTCTACCAAGATCCGAGTGACAAACCTGAACCTTAAATACAGCAATCGCATTCCCTTCCCAACCAACCCCTAATCCCACCTCACCCCCACAACCTTCTCACTACGCTGAACCTCAAAGCCATGAACTATTTGTGTGTAAGAGGAGAAGGAGAGGCCTGTCGCACACACCCAAATTCTAAACTTAACATTATGAGTTCAAACTCTCACAGCATGAAACCAGATAATAAGCCAAAACACGCAGACCCTTGAAGAACCTGTCACTTTTGTGTTCACTCTGTGTATAAGTCCCAAACCAGAAATAGGAGTTGTCTGGAATGCAGTCTACGTGTCCGTTGCTACTATGTCTGGAGCATTGTGGCAGTTCAAATGCTCACTCAGTCAGTAGCTTCTGCTCCCGTCAGAGACCTTTCAGTTTCTTGCTACAGGGCCGCTATTTCGGTGACCAGTGGGTGCCAGGCCTTGTCTTCCGAGGAGATCCCCCAACTCTCTGATTCCATGTGGGAGTCCCACGAGCTGGAGTCATCATGGTTCTTGGTGTCTTCTCGCTGGAGGGCTCCCCTGAGTCTGGGTTCTTTCGTCCATGTCGTCCGGTCCCTTAAAGTGCATATGGGGTTCCACCAGCGGTGCTTCTTCAATGTTGTTCCGCTCTCATCCTTCTACTCGGCAAGCCCATGGGCCTGTTCTGTCTGTCGCACACCCCTCTGTGCATGTCATCCCGGGCAGTCGTAGAACCAGTCTTTCATCCACCGAGGACCACGTCTCGTCTGGTGACTGGAAAAAGTGTTTTTTACCCATAAAGATACCTTTGAGTTTTCCCAGAAACAGGAGCATGTCCTGGATTTGATGAGGCCTGAGGTATGCCTTTACAGAGTCAAAGGTTTGTATCTGGCACTGCACTCCACGACTATAGTCCGGAAAGATCATAATTTTAGAGGTGTTGTGTCTAATCTCACCTAGCCGCTGGGCTTCTCACAGGATAATCATGACCCATGTCCAGAAAATTAAGGAATCTTCCTATTATGGGCCGGGAAGGTGTGCGCGTCAGGGCCTGCTGCTCAGTGCCCAATGTGCCCATTCAAGCAGGAGGAGAATCTATCTGGTGAGAGGATATTTTTTAACCATGAGGTCAGGAAATCTGGAGCGTTCGTCCCTTCAACCCCTTCCTGGAAACCCACCAAGTGCAGATTGTTTCTTTGTGTCCTGTTTTCATTGTCGTCAATATGCCAACGGATGTCCTTACCTGTAGTCTGCAGCTCAGAGACCCCTTTTCGTAGTTCTTTTGTTGCTTCCTCCGCTTCTGTGATGAGGGTTTCAGATTCATTCACCCTTTCAGAGAGATTCTGCATATCCTGATGGAGCAGTGTGACTTCAGAGCAGACCTCTCTCAATTCTGTCTTCCAGTACAGACCTGGAAGACTATCGCTTGCAGCAATGTCCCTGTGTACAGAAGCAGGGGTTGTGTTGTTTCAGGGGTGGGGTGACCACTTTGGTGTAGTGGTCCATCTTCACTTGTCTGGGGTTTGGGAGCTTTATCTTTTACCATTGTATTGGATATGCCTGAGCTCCCCTCGAGGGCTTTTCTCAATCTCCAGAGGGGTGTGTCTCTTTCAGGTCCTCCATTCACCGCTCTGTCTCATCTCAGGGTTCCCATCATGTGGCCACTCTCCTTCTCCAGTTGATATCAGTCTTTCCTATGTTCCTTTGTATACAGGATGATGGGGGTGTGATGCCACTGACCCACAGAGACAGGACTAGTGATTCCTCCACCTCCGGCATGGACTCACTCACCGTAGAGCTCTCCCTCACCATGTCAGGCACACACTTCATCGCAGGGTGGGAGGGT
The DNA here is from genome assembly GCF_964204655.1 of Triturus cristatus. NCBI lineage: Eukaryota > Metazoa > Chordata > Amphibia > Caudata > Salamandridae > Triturus > Triturus cristatus. The sequence goes on from NC_140590.1 coordinate 63,539,901, forward strand.
CCCCCAGGATCTTTGCGAGCAGGTCATGCTTTCTCACTTATGTAATCTGTGCTTAATTAAAAGGGAGGCCTATCTTCCTTTCCACGGTCAAATTCACACGTGCAGCCTAGAGTCCTGGGTAATGCATGCCGTACCTGTGCAGTGGAACCCCTAGATATCAATGGTCCCAGGGATCTCTCCTGCCATCTTCCTTCGCTCCTCAGGAGTAAGGTGTAGCCATCTTCAATCTCAGTGGCAATAGTGGGGATCCCAGGTCTGCTGTCTACTGCCTCTCAGTCAGTCTCTCTCTTGTTTCAGACCCCAGCATCCGAGCGGGGTCCCCCAAGCTGCCTGTCTCATGGCTCCACAACTCACTCTATGGAGCCCTGTGAATCTCACATGTAGGTCTCGACTGCATGGCCCCTATCTCCTGCGTGGCCCCTCTCTCCTACATGGCCCCTCTCTTCTGAGTGGCTGAGTTTTCGGTCCGCCAGTGGGCCTGTCCACCTGCTTCGGTCTTTGCCCGGGAGACAGATTTACCCTCTTTCTCGGGGGCTGGGGAGCAGGAGTCCTGGTCTCTCTGTCCTTCGCATCCTGGCAGCACTTTTTCTCTCAATCTGGCCTGCCGTCAGATTCTCCGGGCCACCCGGTCCGGGGCTTGTACCATCCGGGTAAAATTTATAGGCCACGGCCACATGGTCCCTCTCGCTTGTGTAGTCCGGATCTTGATTTGCCCCTGAACAGGGTCGGGCATGCCTCCTCCCCATCATCATTTCGGGCTGTACCTCTCCCGCACGTAGGCAGTATGAGGAGTGGAGTATGAGGAGTGGAGAATTTTCACCTCTCCAGGGCCTGGGTCCGGCTCTCCAGGCTACTCAGTCCCCGGTTCATCGGGTCTTCACTACCCCGGTCTAGTGCATGGGGTGCAGCCTCCTCTCACCCGCAGGGCTAGGCTCTTACTACTGCCTTCAAACCTGGGGGCCGGAGGCTGGTACTCTGGGTGCCTTCTCCCAGCCATGTGATTCTTCTCAGTCAGGCCGTGGCCACGAGGCCCCTCTCACTCGCGCAGCCCGGCTTCCAATCCACGCCAGGGCTCTTATAGATGCTGGGACAGGTGGGCTCCTCCTCGTGTGCGTCCCTGGCTGTTTCCCCTCTTTTGGCAGCGGGTGGGCCCAATTCGCTCTCCTCCCGGCTTGGGCCAGTCGGTGTCTCCCTCACTGGTCTTCAGCCCTTGCGGCCAATCTTCATCCCAGAAGTTAGGAAGCTACTCCAGGCAGAATTTTGGCTCAATTAATAGTCAGTGAACTGCATGATTTAGGTCAGATTTAGTAGCTCCGGTCAGATTTTGTGGAAGACATGTCATACTCTCTCGGCCATGTTGTTATGTGCCAATTCATATGTCTTTTCGACACCCTCTCACATCACGGGATTCTACCCTAACCGTAGGACCTATCAAACCTATAGCAACTGATTACTCTATTACGGGTAAGTCACCAAGAGTGTTGTTGCACTAAGTCACATGTCGCCAAGCATTTGCACACACTATGTAATGTGCCGTAGTGTCTGATACTATGCCATTGTCCATCCTTTAGCCCTGAAGAAGTCGGGGGTTTTCCACCCTGACGAAACATGTGTTGGCTGTGCAATCGATCTTCATTAAACACAAAGAACACGTGATACCTGGAGTGTTCTTCTCATACATTATTTGTTTGACTGTCTTTGTTGTGGTTTTTACAATATTTCATGATTACAGAGAAGCAGAAATTGCTCTGCATATTACTACCATGTGTGCACAGGCCTCTTGTATAAATGTTTGTTGACCTTGTGTCTGTTTAGGGGTTCAGGGTTATCCCCCCGCTTGTAGCACCGTATTTCACTAAGATTCCTTTTTACACTGACGTACACACAAGCAGGCGTCATCGCATACCGCATTGATTCAAACCCTTTTCTCACATTTACCAAATTGAGCATGTGGCAGCAAAGATATCTGCAGGAACTTAACTAGCCTGCCCCTGACATTAGCCTTATTGACTGAGGGCATTTAGGCGGGACAATGAATAATCAATTTGATTAAACATTTTCTAGTGTGTCAATAATAATTGTAAGTCAGCTTAATATTTTATCCTTTTTAGGTGCTGATCAGAATCAGTACAATTTGAACATTAAGAACCACTCGGTCTCTTTGAAATTTATAGGAGAGGCATAGTAGGTTGCTCCCTTCAGCAGCCATTTGTATGCTCTGGCTTGACAGTGCCACTATAACCAGATAATTATCCGAGACTCACCAGGAGAGGGGGTTAGGCTCCCCTTACATGTTGGGCACTAGGAGTACATGTTTTGATTAGGCAGAGGGTGTGTACTGCCACAAAAAAATGTGTTTGCCCTCCATAAAGGTGTGATAATGTTGTTTATTTTTCCAGCTATCCGAGCTTCAACTTTTAGGGCCACACATATGATATTGTAATGCTAATAAAGTGTCCTAGATAACTAGATGATATACAATGTTTTTCTCAGGCAGCAGCACAGATGGGAGGAGGGTAGTCATTAACCTATATGGAATTTTAGGTCTTGCTTGATGGTGTAACTGTCACTTTACCTCATATGATTAACCAAAGTTTTTTTTTCACATTCCTACTAAGAGAGGCTTAGGCTCCAATCACATGTTGGCTCCACTGAGTACAGGATTTGTTTGGGCTGAATGTGTGCGCTTACAGTAAAATGACTGCAGTTCTGCACTTTGTGGCTAGAGGCAAAGTTTATACTCGATGGAGCAGGAGAGAGTTGGGTATGGTGTCAAGCAAATAATCAGGGCTATATGTCTGACCTGTGAAATTATGAAATGTTATGATAAGGACACTAGTTCTGACGTATTTAATGTGCAAAGCATATGTTAAATTCGACAGGCATTTCAGTGTGAATTGGTATTAATCTTTATTAAAGTATACAGATAGGTATTTTGCTGCATGGAAACTCACAGATCGCCATAGTGAGCAGAAGTTTTGATGTTGGCCATCAACTCTGACAAGCCCTGGGGGATTCACTTTATGATTCTTGTAGCGCCTTTTGAGAGGGGTAATATGGTGTTTTGAACGCTTTATTTCTCTACATATTTGTAAATTTATAACTGTATCCATGATGGTTGCAAGTTATGTGCACTTGAATAGGCCAGTGATAGGTCAAGTGTAAAGCTAATGTTAAATTATAAAGGCTTCATCAGTTTGCCGGGAAAATCGTTCCATATATAGGATTGATTCATGTGCAGGAAAATGTTATGCCTGATGCCATAGGTCTTAACTGTTTATTATGGAGGTTTATGGCAAAGACAGTAGTCCTGACCTACCAATTGTAATAAGCATGCTTTAGGGAAAATAGGCTTTTAAGGATGGATTGTTAGCACACTGTACTAGAGCCTGTAGGCTGGTACTTTGTGAGATGACATTTCACAAATTGATGTAGTTAGCAAGGTTTTTGGTGTTGGTGATCTACCTGAGCAAACTGTGGGACTAAAAGAAATGCACTGTAATGATCCATTTGAGGCTTTCTGAGGTGGGATAGTCCTTTGCTTTGCCAACTGTAATTTTGAATACATTTGCAATTTTATGGCTGTACTCCCGATGGCTGCTTTGAGGTGAACTGTACACTCAGGCCTGAGTTTATTTGGTGACAAGCCAGTGATAACATCCATAATCTTGATTGATGTGCAGGGAAATGTTTTGACAGATACCATAGGTTTGGCCTGTTTATTATGAAGAGTTATTACAAAGGCAGTAGGCCTGTCTTACTTGTTGTAAAAAACAGATGGTAAAGCCAGTAAGCCTCTAACAGCAGATTGTTGTCACATCCTTAGACAGGCTGTAGAAAGATATTTGGTTACATGTAATCTCACAAATTACCACTATAGAAAAGGGTTATGGTAATAGCCACCACCTCAGACAAACCCTAGGAGTATAATTTCACTGTGATGATTCTTTTTAGGCCCTATTGAGAGGGCAGTATAGTGTTTTTTTTGCCAACGATAACTTTGTACATATTTACACTTTTATAAATGTGTACTTGATGGTTGCCACTTTCTGCACACTTCTGTAGGTCTACAGTGTTAATCCATTGTTAAATTGTGGAGGCCTTATCTCTGCACTGGGAAACGTTATGTAAGAGTCAATGGATATTATCTGTTTATAACGATAAGTTATGACTAAGCAAGTAGGCCTTACTCATTTATTGTGAAAACTATGTGTTAAATGTAAACAGTCTTTAAGGGTGGAGCATTATTATACTGGGCTAAATCCTGCAGGCAGGCATTTTGTTACATAGAATCTCACTGATTACTGGAGTAGTCAAGGGTTTGGTGCTGGACATACCTGAACAAACCATGGGGTTATAATGCATTAGGAGAATTCTTATTAGGCCCTATTAGTGGGGCTTTTGTATTGTTTTTACAACTGTATTTTATACAATATTTGAAATTTTACTATGGTATACCTGATGGTTGCCTTGTGGGAAAGCTTATGAACCAACACAGTAGGTCTGAGTTGCTTAGTGTGACAAGCCAACGATAAATGTTATAGGCTTAATTGTTTACAATGAAACGTTATGATAAAGGCAATAGGCTTGACATTTTAATTGTTAACAACATATGTTAAAGTCAATGGGCATTGAAGGGTAGGTTGTTGTTCTGTATTAAAGCCTGGAGATAGGTATTTCCTCACATGGATCTCAAAGATACTACGGTATAGTAATCAACCATTTTGCTGCTGGTTACCCCTTCTGATAAACTGTGGTTATAGAAGACCTGCACTGTCACAATCCTTATTAGGCCCGTGCCTTGTGGGAAAGCACTGTATAGGAGGCCTCAGTTGGTTATGATGGCAAGCCTTTGATAAAAGCTACAGTCCAGATTGTATCACTAGAAAAAGGAATATTTCTGTTGCCATAGGTCTGATCTGCTTATTATAAAACCTTATGATAAACACTTTAGGCTTGACATATTGATTTAAAAAAGAATATGTTGAAATGAACAGACATTGAAGGGTGGATTGTTATTTCTCTGAATTAAAGCCAACAGATATCTATTTTTTTGTACTCAAAACATCAGATTACCCTTGTAGGGAAAGATTTTGGTTTTGATTGCTGTCTCTGACAAACTCTAGGGCATAAGATCTGTACATTGATAATTCTTGCTAGAATCTTTCCTTGAGAAATATTAAATAATACGTACAACCATATTTATAAATACATATCCAGATTGGTGCATAGAGAGCTTTTGGGTCCACTCTGTTCTGCCATTGGTACCTTGGTATTATTTACACTCTTCTTCCATCCATTTTTGCGAACAGCACGGGGCGATGGTCCAGTCTGCATCAGTCACCGGCTCTTTTGCCCTGGGAATAATGGCATTTGCTGATCAGTTGTGTACATTCACCTAGAAGTGAGTGCACTTCTGTGTCATGTCATGTTGGCTATCTGTTTAGTTTTGATTTCTTTACATTTACGTCTCCCCTTTCAATTTTTTGCTTAGTCTCTTTTTATTTTAATGCTTCTTAAGAGGATACTACAGCTCTCCAGGTAGGGCTAACTACTTGCTTGCTTGCCGCTCCTTTAATCTGCAGTGGGCCACATTCCACGTGGCAACGTGAGTGCTTAATTTGAAATAATATAAGTGCCAGGGCCCGATGTATTTCTCAGGAGGCCACCATAATTGATATGACCCACTGTCTCTGCCAGCCCTGCTACATCCTAGACATCACACATACAAGTGTGACATATTGGACTATTGCAAGTCACTTTAAGATGTAAGGATGTCCTGGACCTTTTCTTATCTTTTTAAAACGTATATTTGAGGATTAGCTCTGATCAAACAATGACTGACAGCACCACGGTGTGGTATACTGTCATAAACAAGTGCGGGTGTTTACAAATTGTTCTTTTTTTTATTTTATAGAGCGCAACTGTTACCCAAAAAAGATGCTGGCGCTAAAGACTTAAAGTGCTAAGAAAACATGCTCCTGACTCTTCTATAGAGTGTAATGCCAAGTGTTAGCGTCTTACAAAACCTTTATAGATGGGGGATGCAGTGAAGAGGCAGTATAAAACTATCCCATAGCTGGGAGGCCTGGACTGAGTTTAAAGTTTGGTATGTTCAGTAATTTTGCGTCAGCAGATCATAATAATCTGGCAGCATTTTGGTGAGAATATGTATCTTGAAGGTAAATGGGTTCAGTCTGATGGAAGGCTCTGTGTTACTAAAAAGAGAAGTTTAAAAACAATTCTTCTTAAGAACTGAGAGCCAATTTACTCTGTCCTGCACTGTAGATGCAGAGGATCTAGGAGAGTGATCCAACACTGGGCCAACCTTCATACCATTTATTATCTGATAGACCTTTTTCACTGACTGAGAGGTAAAGGGAGTTAGCATTTAATCAAACAATATCATTAACAGTGCAGCCCATTCGGTTATACAATAAGGACCATGAATCAGTGACTGAGTAAGAAAATGTATTACAAGTTAGCAGTCCCGTTAAGGTACAGAATCTCAGCACCATGCTATAAAGATGCAAAATAACAACTGGATAACCCAACCTCCTAAAGAAATTCAGGCGTATCAGAAAAAGGCAAACAAGAAATTCACTTACAGCCATACAGAAAATTAATAACAGAATGTGATGCTCAGAGAAGAGTGTCTGTTTATCTCTAATTTAAAGTCCAACCAAAGAGGATGGCTTAAACCTAAAAGGATCTCAAAACGTTGGGGAAATTGCCGGAAAAATAGGAAAATGTGAAGAAGTGCGGGAAGGTGTCAGCATTTCAAAAGCTTGGTCAAGAGCAGGGCCGGCTCTAGGGCGGTGCGATCGGTGCCACCGCACCGGGCGCTGACTTGGGGTGGGGGCATCATTTTTACAAATAATAATATCATTTTAAAAGCACCAACCTGCTGGCGTGTTCCTGGCCACCAGCAATTTTTGTAGGCATCAATTAAAACATCAAGATAACTCCAGTGATGTATCGTGTTCCTGGAAAGAGACCGGAGGTTTGTCTAGTGGAAGTTTTTACTAATCCAAAGGTAGCGCAGAGGGTTAAAATGCCTGCTGCTACCAATGTGTACCATGCAGATAACAAAGTACATGTAATGTCATAGGTCAGTGGGTTACTGCTTCTGTAAGAGATCTCCTTTTGTTACTTGTTTGTAAGTCAAAATCGTAATATAGAACATTGAGCTATTAACTGTCATCAAAGAGCTGTGTGTAAACTGCAAGGTATGTGTTACACATCTTTCATTATCCTAATCTTGCCAAAAAGGTTCATTTGGCTGGAAAACAATTCTTGTTATTAAAGGGAACCCCTAACAATGGTGTTACATTTAAAATTCTGAATTTGTGCTTTTCCAGAAAAAGGACTAAAAGTACATTGTCTACCAGTATCGACTACATGTTACTCCTACACTACACCTTGTAGTCCTGTCTGATATACCATTTCCTACACACTGATTTACACACTCTTGTCTCTGTGCAATGTGTGTGTGATGTAAAGTGCTCTGACATCTTACACTAGTATGAGTGGTGCTATAAAACTAAATGAATCCGAGAGACACTGGTTATGGAGACTTGAGGGGCACTATTAAAGGGCGGTGGTGAGGGAATCCGTGGCAGAGGTGGTCATTGAGGGGGCACCAACAGACATTGTTGCACAGGGCGCCACAATGGCTAAAGCCGGCCCTGGTCAAGAGTCTTCTAGGGATGGGGAACTAAGTGTTAGCTTAAGCCACACTCAGCAATGAATCAAAAGGGGAAAGCATAGAGTTCTAAACCTCTCAAAGTCCAAAGGAAAAGTGGCAAACAACTACCTGTGAGAACACCCATTATTCCCACACAAATCTTCTGAGTAACCTCGTTTATTCACGCGATCAGGGGCTCCATTGTCCTTTCCATTCTCACATTGTGATCAAAAATCAACATCATCCTGGGTCACCTGCGACTCCTTGAAACATTACTGAATTGAAACTGTTAGTTGATGCTCTGGCTCTCTATGTTCTTTTTCAGGGTCTTCTTCTCAGGTTCTCTATCGCTAATACAGTGCTACATCTATTTTCAAACTAACATACCATGTGAATATACCTGTAAAGAAAAGACACACAAACAAAAAATGGAAAACAGCATCTCATGTAGAAAGTATCATGGGCTTGGTCATGACAACTTAACGTGTTCACTCGATAGTGCACCTTTATTATGCGTGTGCACCCAACCACAAATGAATAAAAAATGTTTGTACACTAGATTCATGTTACACATTGCATGCACATAAAATCTTGAGTGCATGTTTATAAATGTGATTAAGAACTACATTCCACGTGGCAACTTGAGTTCTTGATGGAGATGTTCCAATGAGATAATAAGATGGCAGGTGGGTACTGTCGCATTCAGCATTGACAGCCACCACTAGTCTATCCTTGTGCTAGAACGAGTTATGGCAGCAACTGCAGCAGTGTGTTCTGTTGCTTTTGCAACTTCTTTAGCCATAGAATTCCCTTCAATGTGAAAGCCAGCACATTGATGACTCATTTTGTGTATTAAATGAGTCAGTGGAAAGCAATCTTTCAGCCTTGCCACCTTTTCTCAAAGTAACTTGTGCGTTTCTGTGCAACCCTTTTAATCTCTGAATCTATTCTGGCTCCAATAGTGTAGGTAGTCATTATAGGAGTGGACGCAGTAATATGAATTGCACACTATAAGTTTGGGGAATCCATAATCCTTAGTCTCTAGCACCAGAATGAGAGCCTATACTACTGCCAGCTGCGCTGTGCAGTCACCGAGTGATTGCATGTATGTTTTCTCAGGATGGAATTCTCCATTGTGCAGGCACCCTTTTGCAACGGTGCATCCAGATGAGTATTGGTGCTTAGTCCCTACAGCAAAAAACAATGGTCCTAGACCTTCATTACCAGAAGGGGCTATAGGCCCTTACTCAGTGATATCATTCACTTAATTGTGAGCTAAAATGAATAGGTACCAGCGAATCGAGATACAACACGGATGCCGAAATAGAGCGGTCCCAGCTTGGCTTTACATCCAGCTGATAGAGACACTTACACGTCCTTAAGTGGATCCTACATTTTTCTACCTTAAGTTTTCAGCCACTGATCCAATATGTATCCGTAAGCGGACTAGCACGCTTGGACACAGGAACTATGATCGTTATCCCTCATGTCCTATATTGATGAGTTCCGCCCCATGATCAACAGCGGGCACACGAAAATGTCCAGCACCTACCCAGGTTGCCCCATCTGTCCTGATGAAGATCCGCACGGCCAAGGATTAAACCACCCTCAAGGCCATTAAGACGGGTCGAAACGTCGACGCCCCCAGTTTATTAGCCTGGGACACGTCACTCCCCCACGTGCTATACTAGAATTGTTTTCTAGTTTAATTTGTAAATGTCTAATTCAGTTTGCATACTTTGAAACGTGACCAGGCCCTGTAGGACTGTGATTGATAACCAGTCCAATATTGAATTGTGCCAAGTTTCCCTATGCCACTACTCTGATTTCTCTCTTCTTTCACTCATTCACCCTTAAGCACCCTTGCTACATGCACGTTTCCTCTGGAGCAACCCTGACTACAATAATTGTCAAAAGTAAAGACTGTAAGAAGATAAATGTATGGTGATTTAGATTTTGTTTTGTTGCACTCCTTGTTTATGTTGAATACTGTATTTAATACCGAGAGCTACCAAACCTATTCATTTTAGCTCACAAATAAGTGAATGATATCACTGAGTAAGGGCCTAAAGCCTCTTCTGGTAATGAAGGTCTAGGACCATTGTTTTTTGTATCGTAATTGCACCCAGGTCCTCGACTATTGGGTTACCCCATTTTTGTAATAGTCCCTACAGCAGGCTGGGTAGGCCCATCAGTATATATGATGTAATCATAGTGATCTAGAGGCATTATTTAATTGGCCAGAGGATATTCTCGTTCAAACTGCAGAAAGGCTTGTGTTTGTAGTGTAGAATCAAATCTGTAGTCTGCATCTGCTGTGGTAAGCGAGTTAGCCCATTGTATTAATTGTGATAGTAAAGCCTTAGCATTCAGAATGCTTGTTATGGTGAGGGCCTCTAAGGTCGGCACCGAGGTCAAAAAATTATGAGTTTAACCTGAGCCAGGGCTCACTCTCTTACCACAGCAGTCTGTACTGCTGTCAGTATTTTTTCAGTAGGTGCAAAACGCGTTGCAGCATTGGTGTAAAAATGCGATTTCTATGCAACTGGTACTGTGACACCTTCATTGAGTATACCCTGATGTACCCGCGATGAAGTGGATCACCAGGTTTGTTGTGTTCAAAAGTGTGTGTAAATGTTTTTAAGCTATCATTTCAGCTTATACGGAATGTAAAATTTTTGAGTGTTCCTGTGTCTAATGTGTGTTTGAAAAGTCTGGGCATATCAAGTCATAGAATGGTTTAACCTGTTCTGCATAATCTGGAATGTGTGTCTTGCCAAAAATTAGGAAGCCTAATATGGTTTGGAGCCTTTTCAATGTTGTTGGTGGTTGAAGCAGCTCACATTTCTTTAGGAAGTGTGTTGAAAGGCTTTTTCCTTCATTTGACAGCTCAAATCACAGAAAAAGGACATTGAGGAAGGCAATTTTAGATTTTTTTAAATTGAATTTGGTGCCCATGTAAGTAAACCCTAAGATTATGCGATCCACTTTTGTCAAGTGTTCCATAAATTCATCATTCATCAGATATATGTCATTGACATTGGACAATGCCTGTTCATCAAACTTTTGTAGTAACTATGTTACTCTGGCTAAAAACATCCCAGGGCTATTCTTACACCCCAGGGGTAATCGACAGAACTGTTTTGAGAACCTAGGGGCATATGTATCAAACGATTTTTTTAATCGCAAACGCTGCGATTCGCAAAATAACAGCGTTTGCGATAAAAAAATCGCTAATCGGGATGTATGAGCCAATATCCCATCGCAAAATTAAGGAATTGCTAATTTAGCGATTTCTTAATTTTGCGTAAGCATTTAAGAAATCGCAAATTGCGATTTCTTAAATGATATGTAACACGCACCCAAGTTGTGCGAATTATCCTTAAGAAATCGCAAATTACCACCAACTTCTAGTTGGTGGTAATTTGCGATTTCCTTTCAAAATGCACTTTTTAAAATTTTACAAAGTGCCACGTGGCGCACTTACATGCCCTTAGGGCATGTATGTGCACCATATGCGCTCACATGCTCATTTCAGGGGTGCATCAGGGTGTCATCATGACACCCTTGCACCTTAGAAATTATTCTCAAATTGCGATTAGCAAATTGCGAATCGCTATTTGAGAATTACTTCCCATTCATTCCTATGGGTCTCCTGGCCCATAGGAATGAATGGGCAGGTATTCCTTAATTGCGATTTCGCAATTTGCTAATCGTAATTAAGGAATTTTAAGAAATCGCAAAAGTTTTGCGATTTTTTAAATACATCCCGTTTTGCAATTCTCAAATAGCGATTCTTTAAAAATCGCTATTTGAGAATCGCAAATGGTGATGTTGATACATATGCCCCCTAGTGCACTGAATGCGGTCAGATATCTGCTTTTGATATCTGCTTTTAGACACTATATTCTGGCAGGAAAAATCCATTTGAGATATTTTAGATTTCTAGTGTTGTTTTGAATTTCTTTCACCCAATATTGTTTATGAGTGCGCCACTGTGATATTCTTTACTGAAAATGTGCTAGTAGCTGTCTTTAAGTGTCTGTAGTCTAATACTAGATGATAGGAATGGTCCAGTTTCCTTACTGGTAAAAAAGGATCATTCACAGATGAAGTTTACCTTTCTATTACACCTTGGTATTCAAGTTGTTCTAGAATTTCCCTAACTTGTTTTCTAGCTTCATGTTCAATTGAGTATTGTCATTGAGGTTGTTGGGTCATCCTCAATGGGATCTCATGATGAGGGACATCGTAATTCCCCCTCAAATGGTTGTGGTTATAAAGCAGGAGATAGTACTAACACCCAGTCCTTCACGTATTAATGTTTTACTGTTCTAGAACAAGGTCGCAGAAAGCAGGTCAAATTACTGTTTACCTGTTTGGGCATTCCATTGCGAAATCAGGTGGCCAATCCTTTTCAACTAAAAGAACATTTTAACCGTAAGTTAAATCCTCCCAAAAGAGAACATTGATGTATCTGGGTATGTACCGCCAATTGGAGTTGTATTTCATATAACCATGGGGAACAATTACCCTATGATAAGGTGTTTCCACAGTGAAATACTCGCTTAGCGCAACTCCCACCAGACAATCCATTAGGTTCTGGTGAACTATCGTGACTTCTGCCGCACTGTTTAGCATGGTCATTGCCCATTCCCTGCTCAGAAGCAGAGTCCTCAATATCTGAAGAATGCCTGACCTTCACTTGGCTACCTTCTTCTTTTTTAATTGAAGCTTGGAAGGTTTTGGATTATCTTCCTGTTTTATTATGAAGTCAGATGAGCGTTGGGAGTCCTTCTTCGGTTTCACGTGCACCTCTGATCTGCACTATGACTGTCCACCTCTCTGCAAACGTTTATTGGATGCCTCCTGAAAAGAACAAGACAAATGTGTATCAGTATCCTGTTACCTGTCAGGCGGTCTAATATTATCACACTTTTCGGAATTACTGTTCAATTGTGGTTTACCTGGTCTGGCTCCCAAATTATCTCTATCAAGCATAGCATAGGTTTCTGTGATAATTTTAGGTAACCAACGCTCCTGCTGTGCAGGAGTCAAACCTGTTAGACTTTGACGCATAGCCAACGCTACTGCTTCCCCCTTTATGTTGCGTACCATAATAGTGGATACTGTGGCAAAATTGCCCATCAGGTTCATCCCCAAGTCCAGGGTAGGTGCTGTCCCGTACTCATTCTGAAGCTGTTTCAGCACTTCAGGCAAAACAACCAAAGAAGGGGTAACATGCGTTCTGGTATATACTGCAGTTAAAACTGTACCCCACGTTGCGCAGTCTTCCACAGGGTGAGCCGTGCTCATTGGCAAGCAAATTATTAATATTCTCTGTTTTTCCTGTGGTCCTGTACGGATAAACACTGCTTAAAACTAGCTCATTTTTTGTGCAGTCCAGAACGGAATCTTCTCCTGTCTGACGGGAATTTTCCCATGATTGCATTTAGTGTTTGTGGGCTGATGCCTGGGGTACCCAATTGTGGTTGTGCAGCTTGAGCAATCCACGCAGGGTTAAGTGTCAATGTTTGCTGCGTAAGATTTCTATATATTGTTACTAAATCTTTGTATATATTGTTTTCACAACTCTGCTGATGGAAAATTATCAACATTAGGAAGTGGTGTGTAACCGGCCAGGACTGGCCGTGTCACTCGGCCATTGCTGAGCATACGGAGTCCAACGTTTTATGTTTTGTGTGGGGGGGACGCCTTCAAACCAATTTATGTGTTCTTGGTACATGAGAGGAACTTCTATTTCTTCATATGGAGTGTAGATACTCGGTATTTCATCATCAGTGTAGGGACGGCTCCTCCACAATGGCAGAGGAGCGTTGCACTACTGGCTCAGGGCCAGCAGCAAAAAAAAAAAACAGAATTTGTAATCGTTTTTTTAATGCTGCTGGCTCAGCCAGCATGTGTAGGTAGGGGTGGGGCAAAGGCATGGGAGGGGAGGAGGAGTGCTACATGCACTCCCTAAGTGCTCATTTGTTTTTGGCTGACCGTCTCAGGCCGACCAAAACGCACATGCGCACTTAGGTTTCTCTAACCCGACTGTATTGAATAGCCGGTTTAGAGAAAACCCAGAGACTCTCTGACCTGAGTGGAGTGTCTTTCCAGCCCTCTCAGGCTAATCCCCCTGCTGCTCTGCAGCGCGGGGATTGGACAGGGAATTTGTGACGTAGCCACAGTGTCTGCTGGGAAGATAACATCTCCACCCCTGGACCAGGGGCGTAACACAGGCCCCCGCATCCCCCGCGGTGCGGTGGGGCCCCCAAGCTGCAGGGGACCCCCTCAGCACAGTACTTATACCTGAGCGCTCTGTATTAAATCCGGAGTGGGGGCCCCTCTGTGTACATTGCAGGCGGGCCCCTTAAACTTTTGTTACGCCACTGTGTGGAACTGTATAAGTCAGAGTTTAACGTTCCGTGGGATACATGTGGTGCCAGCTCTTGAGGTACTTAGGCCCGGATTACGAGTACAGGTGCTAGCCATCGCACCTCATTATTAATGATACCACGTGTAACGTTATTTTTCTAGCGAAATAAATAGCACCTATTTCAAGTTTCTGTCGATGTAACATGTGGATTATGGTGCTTAACACACCATAAATCCTCATGATACGGTAAATTCCATATGCTTTTTCCTGTTACATTTTGGTAGGCTTGAGCTACCGAAATGTAACGAAAGTTGAGTTATTTAGCGCATCTGATAATTATTGGATGTTTTAAATAACTTCAAACTCGGAACTCTGACCTGTGTCTAAACAGGGTTACGCATGAGTTGAACTACACTGCCCAACTTGTAATCAGGCCCATAGTGGGCTGTTCACCGGCCATGTTATTACCAAGACTGGAAGCGGACTTAGTGCAGGAAGAAGTTAAGTGCAGGTGTGCTGCATATTCAACAAAGTGACAGTGTACAAGGTGAGAAAGTTTCCAATAGATCATTTCCCTATACTGTATTACTACCATTATGTACAAGCTTACATTGTGAGTTTAATAATTTGAGCTGAGTAATGGCTGTAGGATATGTTTAATTCTAATCTGCGTTCATAATTTACCCGCAAACTGCTCTGAGTTAACATTTCACAACGTCTTTAATGTGGTCCAAACCTAACATGAATAGCACTAATTAGTGGGAAATAATAGTGATCCTGCGGATTGTGGTATTGCACCAGTTGGTATGATAAGGGATGCTAAAATGTTTCATGACGCGGCATCATTCCTAGAAGTCAGGTAGTATTTAAGTATTAACAGAAATTGCCACATTTAACAGTTTGTGCATTTAATGTTTCCTTTCACCAATAGTCTGCTTCCTTGGGCACCGATGAATCTTGTGCTGGTGGAATGCAAGTGGCGAAGGCATGGAAATGTGTTCACCATGACATTATGAATGCCCTATATTCCCTGGAGTATCAAACAGAGGTGCACAAAACTAACACAGTGAGTATTCTTTGAGCATGATGTAGATAGCCCTTTCAATCATGAATACACTACCTATTGAATGCCTGTGTACTCATATTTGATTAACTTCCTATA
Source organism: Triturus cristatus (assembly GCF_964204655.1). Lineage (NCBI taxonomy): Eukaryota > Metazoa > Chordata > Amphibia > Caudata > Salamandridae > Triturus > Triturus cristatus. The sequence goes on from NC_140590.1 coordinate 63,555,132, forward strand.
CATTTAAAGGCCCAATTATTGATCAAGTCACATTGTGTCAATGTAGATACCGCCTTCCTTTTCTTAAACTGTTTGCATAGTCATTTATATATTTCAGTCAACCACAATTACTAATTGTTGTTCCTACATTTCAAAGACTATGGAGGTCAGTAAGAGTATAGGAGGGGGCTGCCAAAACACTGGGATGGCATCGGATTACCCCCCCACCCAACCCGCTGTAACCCACCGTCTGTATTCTGAGATTTTCACATACTTTTTCAAGACTGGCCCCCACTGAATGCCGCATGATGCCTGCTAAGTGGTCCATCCTGTCATGGCAACCCATTTGCCATTTTTATCTCTTTTTCAGACACAAACCCCCATCACAGTCATATGTTTCTGAAATAGAAAAACAAATGTCGCTGATGGACAGAGTTTCCTTCCTGTTTCTCAAGGACATTCCTTCTTTTTCTTGGTAAAATATCCTTGGGAGGACAGGTCTCTTGATGCACACAAACCATAAACCCTGCAGCAGATGAGTTACTGGTCAAAGGTTTCCAATGGCGAATCCAGATGAGGCAATAAAAAAGGTAGTCCTGGCGGGTTCTCCACTTTTAAATGAGGCGGAGCACCTTGGCTTTGGAGGGTCATGAGGCTCACCATTGTACAGAGAATCTTCCACTCTGGCACACCCTAAATGACCCTCTAGATGAAGAGGGAGTATTTATTTGCATGTTTAGAATATGTCTATTCAAAATATACGAATTTTCAAACAGGTACGTCAGATATAAGTCAGTAAAAAAAAGACATTCAAACATTCCTAACATTCAACACACTTAAATTTAACAGTGTGGAATTTTCCGAACCTAAAGAAGATGTTGTGCATTGGATCATCACAAAAACATGGAACACTGCTTCCATCCCGTTCCTTTTATGTAATCATCTGAATTCAGTGCTCATTACTTATATGCATTGCTTTTGTGTAATTGCACACAGAAAAAGTTGGAGTACACCATGTGTTGGGACTTAAATGTCCCCTGCATGGTTTATAGTCATGTTCCCTTGCCCTGAGTCTCCAAATGCATGTTTCTGGTATCCCGATTATTATTTTTTTTGGTCCTAGCATTACGCTAATGTAGCGTGTGTGCTGAGGGTCAGTCCTGTCCCTTCACATGAGACTCTGCACAGGTCCTGTGACCTGGAATGGGACACTATATGTGCCGTCACTGCACTGATAGCGGACTACTGTGCCTGTCATGGATTTAGTACTTAGAGCGGCACTTTGAGAATCCATAGTTGTGACCAGATCCACAGTTCTGTCACTTGAGAGGAGACCTACTGGCCCAATTATGTACAGTTACACTTGTAAGCGCTAACCCAGAACATAATGCTAACATCCAAATGTATGTTGTGCGTTTGTATATGTGGCCTGCATGGTAAATGAATTGTGTGCAAGAGTGAGTCAACATAATAGAGGCTGGTGGGATCCATTTGGGATGCCCCTAGCGTAGCCTTGTGCACAAGATGGAGATGAGGTTGCTTTCCTAGACAGCAGGAGTGTATTTCTTACATTCCTGAACCTGGAGGGAGAATATCTAAAAACTGGAATGGGGCTATTGAGGAGACAAGGCTCCTTTAGAAATCCACTTAGGCCTTTTACCGTGCGGTGCCGCTGATTTGTTTTCAAACACTGCCCTTTGGTAGATGGTGGGAGTGAATGGTGAGATTGCAGACACTGTTGCCAAAGGTGAACAGGATTCTTTAGATGAGGTCAGCCTTTTGTCTTTTCCCTGATCACACCACATTGTGGCTGATGAGAGCCAGGTGCAGAAAGATCCCATCTCTTTGTGCCTCTGTGCCGATGCTCCATGCTGGAGTCTACCCTGCTGTATGGCCTGTCACTCTAGGATGTGTTTGAAAACCAGACTGGATGGGAGACTTGATGGGAGAACAGCCCCAGACCTGTTTGGAAAGTTCAGACAATGGATCCAAATCTCCTGTCTGCTTTCTATGTATAAAGGTGGGACCCACCAACCCACTTGTTGTTCCAGTTTCATGGATTTCTATGATCAAGGGAAGGTATACGCAGCAGAGTACTTGGAGAACTGCTGGTGCCAGCCTGACAACCAGCTTCTCAGAGGTGAGGTGACATCACCTATATCTTGCCTGGCTGGATGAAAGTGTTCATCTGACCTAAAGTGCCCAGATGCCAGCCTACTGGCTGAGAAAGGGAAGTAGCCTGTCTAACCTGCAATAGGGGAGATTGTCCAGGAGAAGCCAGTTGCAGTTGGTTTCAAGTGTGCCTGCGGAAGGTGGACTGGGGTAAGATATCTACATACCCAAGCTGTGGGTGACCAAAAGACATAGGGCCCGATTCACAGAACTAACTTAAGACAAAATCCTAAACTTACTACTTTTGGTATTCACAGAAGTTAGGATTTTGTCCTAAGTTTGACTTAAGACAAAATTAAGACAGACTTAAGACAAACTTAAGACAAACTTAAGACAAACTTAAGACAAACTTAAGACAAACTTAAGACAGACTTAAGACAAACTTAAGACAAACTTAAGACAAACTTAAGACAAACTTAAGACAAACTTAAGACAGACTTAAGACAAACTTAAGACAAAATCCTAACTTAAGTCTGTCTTAAGTCTGTCTTAAGTTTGTCTTAAGTCTGTCTTAAGTCTGTCTTAAGTCTGTCTTAAGTCTGTCTTAAGTTTGTCTTAAGTTTGTCTTAAGTTTGTCTTAAGTTTGTCTTAAGACAAACTTAAGACAAAATCCTAACTTCTGTGAATACCAAAAGTAGTAAGTTTAGGATTTTGTCTTAAGTTAGTTCTGTGAATCGGGCCCTAAGACTCACCTATTTGTGCTTCCAGGTGGGGACTGTAGTTGTGCAGTCTGCCAGTACTGTTGCATTGTCATATAGTACTTTTGATTGGTAGTTCACAAACTGTTACCTTTTCCCTGCAAACGTCACTGTGCAATGGACTAACAGTATCATCTAATGTCTGGGCTTTGTCCCTCTACCGTAGCACAAGCAGTACCTTCAATATGCTGATGTCAGTTGAAATGCTCCAGTTCTGAGCTGGAGTACATATACTACTGTTTCAGATATTGTTGGCTATAGTATCTCTACATTCATATATTTGGCCCTATTCCCTGTTTCAGGGGGTGGAAGACATGGAAATCAACACTTAGTAGTAAATTTACGCTTGGAAATGGTGATTAGCCAAAAGTAGTAAATATACTATGAAGCATAAGGGTAAATGTGCATGTGCATGTTTTTCATGTGAAGCTTTATCTTTGTGAATAGGCCCCTAAGTGCTTGTTTTGATCCAGGCCCTGACTGCCAATGTGGCTGCGCGTAAAAGCCACCGATGAAGTTTGTGAATAACAATGGGCATATTATTTAGTGCGTCGGTTTCGGCCCTCCCTAAACCCCTTTTTAGCCTTCCCTAGAGACCTCCTTAGTCCCCACAAACCCATCCCTTTTAGTTTGCAGCTCCATTTTTCCAGCTACTCACCCCTGTCACTCCCACATTGATACTAAGTAAACTCATGAGGTGCTCCCACTAGAAACATGGAAGAGGTAGAGATTTACACTTGTAGGTTTCTGAATTATATTGTGATAATATACAATACTACAGTCATACTACTCTTTGTTCTACTACAGAATGCAATTTGTGAATCGAGCCTTACATGTTTGAGCTGCAGCGAGGACATGACGGAGGAGCAAGCATCGTGGGCTGCAATAACCCAAAAAACTCTCAAAATAACATTTCGACTTCACTGTGATCGACAGATGCAGATCACGAAAAGTGCACTCAGAGCAGCGCAATAAATACTACAGCTTCCCTGAGCACTGTTCACAGCAAGCACACTCGCAACAGAGCTGCATCTCTGTGTCAATGGGGTGCAGAACACAGCAACTCCCCCACCCCTACAGCTTCACTGAGCACTGTTCACAGCAAGCACACTCGCACCAGAGCTGCATCTCTGAGTCAATGGGGTGCAGAACACAGCAACTCCCCCACCCCTACAGCTTCACTGAGCACTGTTCACAGCAAGCACACTCGCACCAGAGCTGCATCTCTGAGTCAATGGGGTGCAGAACACAGCAACTCCCCCACCCCTACAGCTTCACTGAGCACTGTTCACAGCAAGCACACTCGCACCAGAGCTGCATCTCTGAGTCAATGGGGTGCAGAACACAGCAACTCCCCCACCCCTACAGCTTCACTGAGCACTGTTCACAGCAAGCACACTCGCACCAGAGCTGCATCTCTGAGTCAATGGGGTGCAGAACACAGCAACTCCCCCACCCCTACAGCTTCACTGAGCACTGTTCACAGCAAGCACACTCGCAACAGAGCTGCATCTCTGTGTCAATGGGGTGCAGAACTCAGCAACTCCCCCACCCCCTACAACTTCACTGAGCACTGTTCACAGCAAGCACACTCGCAACAGAGCTGCATCTCTGTGTCAATGGGGTGCAGAACTCAGCAACTCCCCCACCCCCTTCAGCTTCACTGAGCACTGTTCACAGCAAGCACACTCGCAACAGAGCTGCATCTCTGTGTCAATGGGGTGCAGAACACAGCAATCCTTCTCACAACAGCCACACAGCCTCTCTGTCTCCACAGGGTACAGACCACAGCAACTCCCCCACCCCCTTCAGCTTCAGTGAGCACTGTTCACAGCAAGCACACTCGCACCAGAGCTGCATCTCTGTGTCAATGGGGTGCAGAACTCAGCAATCCTTCTCACAACAGCCACGCAGCCTCTCTGTCTCAATAGGGTACAGATCACAGCAACTCCCCCACCCCCTTCAGCTTCAGTGAGCACTGTTCACAGCAAGCACACTCGCACCAGAGCTGCATCTCTGTGTCAATGGGGTGCAGAACTCAGCAATCCTTCTCACAACAGCCACGCAGCCTCTCTGTCTCAATAGGGTACAGATCACAGCAACTCCCCCACCCCCTTCAGCTTTACGGCAACTTTTCTACTGTTCTCTGTCAGTAGGAGCCATGTTGTAAGCAACTGCTTAGAAATATGTACAATAGCATAGGAAGTTTACTGGCTCAGCCAGGTGGAACACTGAAAATGTGATGGTGAAAATGTGTTTTCAATGTGTGATGGAGAGCAGTGGTGAGAGAATTTCGATTTCAACAGAGGGCCAATGTGAGGCTGTAGAGAGTGATGCGAGAGTGATGGGTGGCACTGAGGAGTCTGTGGTGCATGATGGAAGAATGAATGAGCAATGGTGAGGCTTTGGTATGTGGTGTGACAGTGTGATGGATGGCAATAGCAGGGCACAAGTCGAGAGTACGCGCGGGTAGATGGCATCTACCCACTATTTGAACTGGGTGGATGCTGTCTACTCTGACAAGAGATTTGGCCCACAGGAATCTGTTAAACTTGTCCTGGTGCAACTTTCAGACACCGGGACACATTGAGCAGCACCTGCACCTTGTCTGCTTTCATTCGGAGCAGCAACTTGTAGGGGGGAGGGAACTTATCAAATTCCAGCAGGCTCCATTAATAAAGGCCGAAGTTAAGGAGCCATCTGGGTTCCTTTTGTTAAAGTATCATGGTGCGGAGCTATTGGGAGCCCCACACCTGGATGCAACGGAGGGGAACAAAGGCTCACACCTCATCACTTCAAACTTACTTAAGAGAGTCATGTTTTTGACTTTGTTCAGTCCCTTCATATGAGAGATAAGATATGCGTGCACTGTACAGATGTCAGATGTGTTGGTCTGGCCCAGTATTTTACACAAATAACAATCTAACTACCTCTATGTTATTTCATTTATTTTATAGCACTATATTGCTTAAAATCTGATGCAACTGCCTATGATGCTACGTGTGCTGTCACACACAGTGGTGTTGCGTGCCGTGATGCCACGCATCATGCTGTCACTTGAATAACGTTTAACTTGGTTAGTCCCCCACTTCTTTTTTAGGACTTGTGCCCTCGCCATTAGTGAGCCTGTGGTGAATGATGCACAAGGGCGATGAGGAGCAAATAGACTGTGGTGAGTGATGCAAGAGTATGCATCGCTGGGGTTCTTAAACAGGTAAATACGAAGCAAGGAAGCTGATCATTAAAATATATGCTTAAGAAGTGAATAAATGCAACTTTGGGAAGAATGTTCGAGTGCAGAGTCACCTTGACTACAGTAAGCCCAAAGTAAATAGAGAGCCTGCAAGAGCTTTAACTATTGTGCAATACGATTTGTATTTTCCTCTCTGTTAATAAACGGCTCTTCATGACTTGTGCACCTTTCCATCAAGTGTTTGACACGCAAAGAAGATACCTGATAGCTACAGTAAGAGTACTAAGAAAACAAGCATTGACATAGCCAATAGGCTATGACAATGCTTGGTTTTACTTTGTCAGGGGTAGAGAAAACATGCATGAGGAGAAGGCAGGTTTGAGACAGGTAGCTGCAGTCAACTGGAGTCCTCAAAGCTGGTCAGTGTCAGACTTTGACCTAGTGTACTCCACTGCTACCAGGGATTGCAGCCTTCTCAGCCATGCAAGGGCATTTGTCACTTTGAGTTTCTTGTCATGTAAGGACCCTAAAGGTTTTTGAAAGTTTCATGAACTCAGCAGTGTACAGAGTAGATCCAGGAGGTCTAGATTCAAGCCTGGTTTTTACATTAATCACTGAATATGGGAGTTCATCTGCGAATGGTTTGCAAATGTATCTCATGAATATCTTGAAAACGAGGCTTGGGTTCTTTTGACATTGTTGCTTTAGAGAGCAAAAAAAAGTTTTTTTGTGACAAAGTAGATAATTTGTCAATAGGTATCTTGTCCAGAAAGATTCCATTGACCTGTCGAGATTGCTCTGCCGGTGCCTCTGAAACCCTTTTATGATGTGCATTAACATAGCGCAATGCCACCAGCCACAAAACGGTTCCAGAGGCAGTCTTCGGCTATGAGAGAACAGTGAAAGGAAGAGAGTAGGTGAGACCAAAAATTCTAGGTGCACAGAAATGTAAGCGGAGACCCTAGATAGAGATGGAGATGGAGAGAACTGCGTCTCAACGCGAGAAGGCCCTCCTGGAAATCAAAGAGCGCAGCTTTTCATTCAAGACCTGTGAGCTGCATCCCTTCTGGATCATCTATAGCTCAAGGAAGACCAGTTTAGACCAGTTTAGAAGAAAACTTCTAGAAGTGTCTTAAATATTACTAATGCTTGCCGTAGAAAAGGCACTGGGCTTGGTGGCAAACAGTTTTGATATAGACTTTCTCACTGTGTAAAAGAAGATGGCAAGCTGAGGCCTGAATCAGGTCAAATGACACATGTTCATGGAGTGAGACGAGTTCAGGATGGCAAAAAGCAGCTATTTTCGCTTGCCGACATCAGCACTTTCCCAAAGGAGTTGACTTTTGGAGTTGCTCCTTGCAAGCAGTACAGATCAGTTTTCCCTGAATGAATGGCTCCTAAAGGATGTGCACCAAGAAAAGATCACAGTCAAAAGCCCCTTTATCCCACCCAGGGCAGTGACAAGCTTTCTTCTAAACTGTTCAATACAGTTACCTTCTTTCTTCCCACCTGCCATCCATTAAAGACAGAAAAACAACAATGGGTTGCCTATGGAAGTGTGAAATGCACTCCAGTTATGACTGCCTTTTACTGCTCAGCAATGGTATGAGGACATTTTCCTCAGCTGCATGTGGGACTGGGACAGTCTTGCTGCCCCACAGGCTGCAGGGGTAGGCAGGGAGAGAAACATGCCTGCAGAGATCTTTCCAATGCATGATAACGTTACATTCATTAAGTAATGTATTTTTGTGTTTTTTACAGAGCGAGGCCCGGGGCGAGTTGTCCTGCTTATTTCAGAGGCGCACACTGACCTTACCTACAAATGTTCTTTTAATCATTTATTTTCGTTCCAGACACTGCTGCCTGTTCTTTATCTCAATGCTCCGCATAATTGGCGTTGCTCCCTTTCAAGTAGCACCTTCTATTTATAGCGCTTAGATGATATAAAGAGAGCAGAGGGAACAAAGAGGAGGAAGGGCACAACATTAGGTCCGCCCAGGGCGCTTTCTTAGCAGGCGACACCGAATGGCATCTTACATAGTGCAGCAGCAAGCCAGAGGGTTAAGGTATTGCACTGGCTTTAAACCCTCGAGGGGGGTTATCTTTAGCTTCTGTTTACCATCAGAGAATTGTGTTTTCTTGAAGCTACAGTTGTCAGATGCTACTGCGTAAAGAGTTAGCTCTTATCGACGATGCACAGAAGCACAGCGGGCAAAGGCCACTGCCTTTTCGGTTGTCCACCACAATTCCCTGTGGTTGTGGGTCTGTCACTGTTATTTTTCTTTCAACCAAAATGGAAGCAGCACGAAACATAACAGGCCGGTACGTGCGCAGTTGTTTTCTACCAGCCGTGCTCACCAAGGCGCATTGCGGTGCATGCGCACGTGCAGGTTTCCAGTGCCGGCCGTAGAGAAAAATGCAGAGCGCTCGCTCTTCAAGCACGCCGACATATCTCTTGCTGCTCAGAAGCAAATTCCAAAGCCGTGGAGGAAGCCTAGCACAAGGGCTCTGGAATAAGATACTCAGAATTATATTGCATAAAAAGTGTTGCGCGCCAATTCCACTTTCTAAAATGCAGTTGTCGAATATTTAAAGTCATGTCAGGAAAACAAGTGAGAAAAAAAATATGCCTAAGTACGGTGCAGTAGAAACATTCAACAGTATTTTTTCCACATATTTTTGCATTACAGTCATCACATGCATCCGTCATCAAAGGTATACAGCGCCTCATCAGTGGCATGCAGCGCTACATAAATGCGATTACATTGCAAACAAGCGGTCTTCACTTTTCAAGCACTCGTGCTTGTGGCGGCATCCGGAGCGAGCAGCAGTGTGCAGGGGCCATACGTTTGTAATTAACGTGGCCGCGCCGCTTCTCGCTCCGGCAAGGTGGATGCCGCCACAAGCACCAGTGCAGTGCTTGAAAAGTGAAGACTGATTGCTAAAGGCCCTCTCCTAGAGCAACGCACGCGCGCTGCCTAGGCGAGACCTAAAAAGACATGCCGCGCTTCAGGCAGTGTCAAAGATCACTCTTCGGCCATCTTCTTCTGCCTAAAGTAACGAGGTAGCTTAAAAAACATGCACATTATAGCGTTCATCGTTCATCCTCTGGTAAACTCGCATCGTTTCCATACCAAGATGATATAATCAGAACAAAACATTAAAACAACTAATGTTCAGAAAAACGTGGAAACAGCAGATAATGTTAAAGTCAAGTTCCTGACCAAGGGCCTCATGTAGGTAGCCAAATACCGGTCGGTAATGGCCGATTTTCGGTAAATATGCCGTTACCGACCGGTATTCAGACAAGTGAGATGTAGGAGTCCAAAAACCACTTTTCGGTAAATATGAGGCGGTAAATACCGAATCATATTTACCGAATTCTAAAATACCGAATCAGATTTACCGAATACATACTTAACGAATCGGTAAATATGAAGTGGTAAATATGAAGTGGTAAAAATTAAAATGACATGTAGGAGCACTCGGTAATTAAGAAATCCAGGAAAATCGGTAAATAAGAGTCGGTAATTAACACGGATTGAAAGCAGGTGGTAACCATCAACAGTGCACATAAGCAATCCCAAAATGCAACAGCGTGGACAACATGGCCGCTATGTACGTCATTGCAAGGCGCCTACGTCTACAGGCAGCAGGACTGAGGGTGTGGCGACGGGAGGAACAAATCCACAGACAGCGCATCACACTATTCCAGCTGACTGATGCAGAGATACATGAGAGGTACAGGCTACACCCCGAAACCATCATGGACTTAATCAGGGACCTACACCCACTCCTGGACCATCCAATAAGAAGGGCGCACGCCATACCCCCACATGTGCAGGTGCTCTGCAGCCTACATCTGTTGGCATCCGGCAGTTATCAGGTGGTGATAGCTGCGGTGGGTGGGGTATCCCAGAGTTGCCTGTCACGTTTCTTCAGGAAGTTCCTGGATGCCATGATGCAGAGAATGCACCACTACATAAGCTTCCCAAACACACAGGCTGCACTGCAGAAAACAAAAACAGACTTTTATCACATGGCACAGTTCCCCCATGTCATCGGCTGTATTGATGGTACACACATCCCAATCTGTCCACCAGCTGACACAGAGCACATCTACAGGAACAGGAAGTCCACCCACTCCATCAATGTGCAGGTGATCTGTGATGCAGGGAACATCATCACAGATATTGTTGCAAAGTTTCCTGGGAGCACCCACGACTCTTACATCTTCCAGAATAGTGGGATCTACACACGACTGAGTGCCGGAGAATTCGGAGAGGGATACCTGCTAGGTAAGTAACAGTGACGCCCCTTGAAACCTGCAAATCATAGTGTAAAGAGGCATGTTACTGATGGTTCCCTTTTACTCATCCAGGCGACAGTGCATATGCATGCCGTTCATTCATCCTCACTCCCTACCTACACCCAGCAACCCAGAGTGAGAGACGATACAACGTGGCACACAAAACAACACGCAATGTGGTGGAGCGCACGTTTGGACTACTGAAGAGCAGGTTCCGCTGCCTGCACAAGAGCGGAGGCGCACGCCAGTACAAACCCATCACCTGCTGCAAGATTATTGCCACTTGTGCAATGCTGCACAACCTTGCCACGAAAAAAGGGACAGATGTGGAACTGACATATTTTGAGGACAACGAGGATGAGTCAGGCCAGCCAGAGGGCAACGCAGCTAGAGTGCCAACTGCAATCGATGGGAGAGAGAGACGGGCAGAGATCACATGCAACTATTTCTGAGTAAGTGAGGGGACACAGCGAGTTGTGAGAAGTCATGACGTAGTTTTAATGTGGCACCACGCCATGAACACATGAACAGGCCAATCTGGCAATATACCATCTATACAAGGAGTATGTCCAGGGTTACGTCACCCAATGGGAAGTGGCTAAGCAGGGCTACATCAATGTTTGCGCATACGCGCTGCAGTGGTGGATTGCACGGCCTGTGCATCCTCACTAGAGCCAACCCCAAGCCGCCTGCTGCTCCTGCGTGCTTCTGGGACGGGGGGTGTGATGCTGCTGCTGGTGTCGATGCTCTCCGCAGCATCCCCTGCAGCAGTTGTCGACGCCTGACTAGTCAATAGCACCCCTAGTGCACTTGTCACCTGCACCATCCCCCGAGACAGGTCGCTGCAGCACTGTGTTAGGCCCTCCTGCATCGTCACAGAGCGCCGGCACAGTAGAGAAGTCGCAGTTGCCAGACGGTTGAGTGCCCTGCTGGTAGTGTCCCTTCTCTGGCGTTCCCGGCGCCGTGCTTCGATGTCAGCATCTAATTTGCTGCACAACTGCTGGATTGACTGGGACATGTCCCGAATGCCCGCAGCCATGCCGCTAATGTTATTGTCCATGTTGACTAATGTTGTCTTCATCACCCGCATGTGCCTCTGGACTGACATAACTGCCTTTGATTGCAGGCGCTGTTGCTTCAACATTTGGCCCTCGAGCCCCAAGAAGACACCATGGCCGTCAGTGGGTGCTGGTGGACTCTGGACACGCGACCTGCGGCGCCCTCTTGCTCCCGTCTGTGCTGCCTGTGAGGTGTGGGGCACAGTGGCATGGCTCCCTTCCTGGGGCCCGGTGCGGTCTTCTGGGCCCATGCTGTCGTCTGACGAGGTGTCTAAGGCTCGTAGCCTGGCTGCTGGACGCCTCCTCATTCTCACACCTGCAAGCGGAGATGTGGCCGGTGATTCGAACATGAGTGGCGATGCTGGCTCTGGTTGTGGTGATGCTGGCTCACGGTGAGGTGATGCTGGCTCTGGGTGCGGCGAGGCTGGCTGTGTTGGTGGTGCGGCTGCCAGTGGGCCTGCTCCCTGGTCTGAACTTGTGCTGGCTAGAGGTGATATTTGTGGCCGGTGTGCCGTCTCTCCTGCAGCATGCCCTGTCCTGCATGATGTCACATCTGTGGACAGAAATACAACATTGGCTCAGTGTCCCCGAAGGGCTGCATTGCAAGCGTCACAATAAATCATTTCACATTCCAATATGTCCTCTGTCTCCTTGTGCCTCGAGTGCGTGACATGCCTTGTTGCCCTGTAACATTTACGTCATGGTTAGTGTTGCCCTGACTACATCTCCCGGAATGCATTGCCTGTCTGCACTGACACGTGTGGACTGCAGTGTGATTCTCGTTTCACAATGGGGGATGTGGGATAGGGGTAGGGGGGGCTACATTGCTGTGCTTTCGTCTTACCTTGGTGTGTTGCGGCTCTGGCAGAGCTGTCGGCGTCCCCAAGACCCACGACGCTCTCCTGCTCGATTGTGGCCGCCACCAGCTCCTCCAGTTCGGTGAGGGCAGGTGCCCTGTTGGTTCCACCTCCGGTCTGGCTGGCCTCCTTCTGGATGTCGCCCATCTTCCTCTTGGTTACACTCCTCAGGTCATACCAGCGCTTTTTGAGGACCTCAATGTCCCTGTGGGTCACTCCCACAGCATTGACCTGCGCCTGGATGGCCAGCCATATGTTGCGCTTTTCAGCCTCAGGCACTTGCAGGGATTGCCTTCCAAACAGCTTCTGGTGCTGCTTCACCACCTCCTCCACCAGCACCTGGAGTTCCTTGGGGCTAAATTTCAGCTTCCTCCTCCTTTCCCCTCCGTCTCTCTGTGTTCTCTGGCTGGACATGCTGTTCGTTTACCCGCTCGCACATGCAACGGCTCCCTGCCTCTCCTCTGCACTCCAAGCCTCTCCAGGGTCGGCTAATTATGTACACCTGCCTGGGTGTGGCCACTTCGGCTAATTATGTACACCTGCCTGGGTGTGGGCACTTCCTGGTTGGGTGGGCTGTCGTTGCACAGGATTAGCTGTTTCGTCAAGTCATGTGATTTTATTTACCGAATCCGTACATACCGATTCGGTATTTTCCGATTCGGTAAATACCACCTCGGTATTTTCCGATTCGGTAAATACCACCTCGGTATTTACCGATTCGGTGAATTCCGATTCGTGATTACCGAATGTTACCGAATCGGTAACTGTTACCGAATTTTTACCTACATATAACTTTCCGATTCTAATTTACCGATTCGGTCCGGCTCGGTATTTAAGAACCGGTAAAATTTATTTACCTACATGAGGCCCTAAGCCTTTAAAACAACGCCAGCAAAGAACAGCCACCTGAGATGAGAGCACAGAGCTGAGGGTCCCTGTACCGATGCAGAGCTTCTTGTCACTGAGCGCAGAACAAATGCTTTGTGTAGTGGTTTACATGGGACTCAGAGATTTGGGAGAGTAAACTCTAAAAGTTAAAACCATTGTTTGAAAGTTTAGTTTAAAGACAACACTTTGACTGGTGAAAGTTTGATCAAAAGCCACTCCTAACCGATATCCGTGCGACAATGGGTACTTTTAAATCACCAATAATTGATTAAACACAATAGAACTGCGACGCATACTAAGGATAATAAGAACTGACCTGAAAACTCTATAGGCTGCGATAATGCACTCTGGAACATAGACGATAATAATGAATCTGGGCGGAAGCCACCCAGAGCAGGAACTAAACATTGTACATAAAAGATTTGAATGTTTGAGGAATCCTGCTGCAGGTTCAAAGAGGTCTCAGCCAAGAAAGTAACTGCTCCACAGCACCATTAACAGGTTCTAGCTGAAAGGTAGTGATGGAGCGAAGTACATAAGATTTTGTGTGTACCCCGTTCAGACCAATCACCCCCCATAACAAAGTAATATATTTATTTTGTTTGCTGTGTATTAACCAAACACACACATTACATGTGGGAAATGCTCTGCATTAACAGGTTTGATTAACATATTAATTAATGGTGTAAAATGCATGTTTAATCTATTTTGCGCATTTAAGTAGTGTAGTAGTTATGGGTGGGCGGCAAATTCCGTTCCGCTCGCGGGACTTGCGAAATTTCAGCATTTTTGCATTCTGCGGAAAATGTTAAAACTTCCGCGATCCACGGCGTAACGGAATTCGGGGGCATGACGGCAGTAGAAAGTACTCCAGTTGAGTAGAGGTATTGCACAAAACTGTGGCATTTTCCTGGATAATTATGCAGGGCTGGATTCATTCTGGCACGGTGCTCCTGTCACAAAAATTAAACCTCAACAGGAAGCACTTACAGACATAAATATAAAGCAGGTGCCCGAGTTGGCATGTGAACTCGCATAGAAGCCCCGCCTGTCTGGCCCGCCCCACACACACTAACGGTATGCAACGTCTTCCCGCCCTTTCTCCACTATGATGGACAGCTCACTCAAGGGACCTCTGCGCCTTTTGGCGCGGTGGCAAAGTTACAGACACACATGGTCACTGGAAAACTCTTCTGGCCCTTTACGCAGCTGTAGTGTAGTAAAAGCACTTTACATTTACCCAACGAGGTAGCACTTACTGATTAGCCAGTAGAAAGTACTCCCGTTGAGTAGAGAGGTATTGCACAAAACAGTGGCATCTTCGTGGATAAATATGCAGGGCTGGATTCATTCTGGCACGGTGCTCCTGTCACAAAAATTAAACAGGAAGCACTTACAGACATAGACATGGAGGTCTTTGCATCCAAGAGTTTCTCGAGCGCAATCCCCGTGTAGTTCCTGTGACAAGGAGGCTGCTTTCCCCTCATCTGCTGCTCTGATCGGCCTCTGACCCTATCAAGGGGCATGTGAACTCGCAAAGAAGCCCCACCCCCGGAGGTATTTGCCGTTACGCGGAATTTTGCAATAGGCATTTTCACAAATTCCGCCCACCCCTAGTAATAGTGCATGTCTATGTTGTAGTGTACATTGTGCATTACATGCTGTTTTTGCTTCATTTTAATGGCTTGCAGTGTGATGCTTTTCCGCTAGGTAACAGTTTTTAGGGGATAAATATTAGCACTGGCGGGTGGGGGGACAGAAACACTTATTTTCTGTGTATTCACATTTTCTTTGTGTGTGTTTATCGTAGTTTGGCTGGTGGCCAGTTTCAAGATGTCTTTGTTTTTCCCGGTTCTGCGCATTAGAGAATGCTTGCATCATCTGGCTGGAGGAACCTCGTGCATGCCTTGTGCTCCACTGAACTGTACAACTCCAGCTGACTATGTTTGAGGCCATTTTGTGTGATGGCCGGCGAGTGGCTGAGAGCCAGAATGATAGCACAAGAACAGCTGAATGCCTGCCAAAGAGAACAGTCCAATGCCTGCCAAAGAATGACCAAGTGGAAACAGTTGAATCCCTGCCAATGAACATTTGAATGCCTGCTAATGAACTGAGGGACAGTTGAATTTGTATCTATCAGCTTGTCAAACATAAAGTTATTCACAGACATCCTGGGAGCTGAGAACTGTATTGTCATGACCGGACATCCTGGGAGCTGAGAACTGCAATGTCATGACCAATTAGAGCAAGGAAACGGCAAGAGTTGAAACATGTGAGGGTAGAGAGCCAGCAAACACAGTATAAATATCAGACCAAAATTTGGGTTTAGTGTCAGAGAAGCTGGTTGGAGAGAAGCTGTTTTGCATAGAAGCTGTTTGCAGAGATGCTGGGAGCTTGAAACTATGCCAGAATGCGCACTGATGACCCCTGTAGGTTCGAGATCTTGCGGGACACTAGCCTGGGTGAGAGAAGTCGTCGAGGAGGCCAAGGGTTAATTAAGTAAGTTGGGGTTTTAGTGCTGGGTAGGAAGGTTTTTGCGGAGGAAATCTTTAGAATTAAATGCATGTTTTTAACTATGGTTCACTGGGCTGATCTTCCGTGGCGTTGGGTCTACGTTGAGCTGATGAAGATTTCCATGGTTTACCTTGGGTTTCTTTGATTTTTCGAGAAGTTATTCCATCTGATGATTTGATCATTGCTGTGGGTTGAACAGTTTTGGGAGATTGTAGCAGAGACTTTGAACATTACATCTGTGTGATCGGAGCGTCACCAACGTTTGATATTTGGTACATATAATGCAATTCGAAATCTATACTTATATTCTAAAGATTTGATTTCTTCTGGAAATAAACTGAATTATGTTATATTTTGTAGCACCTAAATGCTAATGCAGAGCTGATTAATATTAGATAAACAAATTTGGATTAATAAGAAATGAGTTTGTGATTCCTTTAATTGAGTACTGAAAATTAATCAAGTGTTTCCTAGGCTTTAATTGTGTTTTAGCTGGTTCTAAATCACCATCAACCAGGGGGCGGAGCTTGTCCGACAAGAATATGGCCGCGCTCACTTAGAGCTCCGCACATCACCGCCACCATCCGCCAGGTATCCGGCCATATTCCCGCCGCAGCCGAGACACAGACACTGGCGCCGGCTGCCTGGGTGCCCACGGACTTCGGGGGGCACTCCCGATCACCGGCGGCATTGTTTTCCTCCTGCGCCACGGGCTCCCGGCGGCCGCGACGATGTGCGGCCTAGAATCCCCGCCATAGAGTTTGGTGCCGGCCGGCCCTCCAGACATCTGGACCGGCCGCTTCTGGTGCGAAGCCTGCTGCTCCGTTCCTGTTTTCTGGCTGCCGCTCCTGCTACCGGTAAGGGAGCTTGAGGCCACAACGTGCTGTGTGCCCGATTCGCCCTCCCCTGGGGCTGCCTGCTTGACCCTCTGCTGCCTTATGCCCTGCCTGTTGGGGTGCCCCCCTGCTGCCATCTGACGCTGCTGCCCCGTGGACCTGCGCTGCAGCTGGCGACTATCCTTTTCCTTGGGATTAGGGGTGGCGCATATGGGCGCGCTGCGCCTGGACACAACTGGGGTGTGCTGCCTCCTGCTGCTCACCTCCCTGGGTCTCTCTGCCTGACTTCCCCGGCCTGACGCGCCCGTCTAAGGCTCCTGACGGTGAGCGCCATATTTCTTGCTGTGTTTGCTGCTGCTTTGGGCTGCACCTTCCTGTCTTCGGGGGCCCGTCTCCTCGCCTGGCTCTGGGTCTTCTGTTCCTCTTGCTGCAACGAAGCTGACTGACTAGAGTTGGTGAGTTTGGCTCCCTTGGCCCTGAGATTCAGCGCCCCCCTCTTCTGCTTTGCGCCTGCCTGCTCCTTCCGGCGCCATTATGGGGAAGGTTGATCGCAATCAACCCAAACTACAATTTGAACCCCGTAAATCCCGTCGCATTTGAGGAGGGGGCAGAGGGTGTGGACACGACCCTCCCTGGAACTGACGCCGCAACCGACGACCCTGTAGGTGACATAAAACAGATTATCGCGTCAATGCAGCGTGGCCTCACCTCCATAGACTCTAAAATTGATACGCTGGCTTATCGCATGGACGGTGTATCTGAGCGTGTTGATAAGCAGGCTGAGCGCCTGGATATGGCGAAGCGTCGCATTGCTGAAGTAGAGGAATCCCAGATCGACGCGGGAGATGTGCGAAGGCAGATGGAGCACGCTCTTGCGACCCTACATGACAAGACGGAGGACTTAGAGGCCCGTTCGCGTCGCTCCAATCTGCGCATAACTGGCTTGGCGGAGTCCACAGTGACGGGGAACATGGAGCAGTTTGTAGAGCGCCTGTTGACCACTCTCCTGGGCGCCGATACCTTCTCCCACCTGTTCGTTGTTGAGACAGCTCCCTTGGGCCCCGACCTAATCCTGGCGCCCCTCCTCGGCCCATTATTGCTAAACTCTTAAACTGTCGGGACAGAGACGCGGCACTGCGCAATGCACGTGAATTGGGGCCCCTTAGGTACGAAGGATCAGACATCTCTCTATTCCCCGATTTCACTCTGAAAGTGCAGGAGGCGCGCCAGCAATTCGCCCCACTGAAACGCAAACTGCGAGACTACCACATTGACTATGCCATGCTCTATCCAGCATGCCTGAAGGTCCTTTTTGATGGCAAGCCCAGGATTTATTCCGACCCACAATCCTTGCACAAGGCCGTCTGAGATTGGGAGAAAGCCAACAGACCTTAGGGCAGTCAGACGCCCCCTTCCTCGCAGTCTACTGCTCCTGTGCACCTGGGCGATAATGACTGAATGATTTGTTGTGTGTTATATGTGTGCTCCATATGCTTTCCGTTGCTACTGTTTATGGTGCCATGATGTATTATTGTGTTCCCTGCTGGCTCGCCGTTGACCCTGCGGGGCGCATGGTATGCTTGGTGAAGCTCTACCAGAGCGCTGTGGTTCTTCCCCCTTGTGGGGCTTTACCTCATTCGCTTCCATGTTTTCTTTTCTCTGATACATGCGGCCGGCTCCCCACGCTGCTCCGCATGGGCCTGTTCCCCTCCAGTGGGCCTTAGCCCTCCTAAGCTATGTTGCTTTGACTCTTTGGCATTCCTATCTGTTTATCTCCTTGAGAGTTGTGGCAGACCTGCTACATGTAGGTGGTGTTTGCGTATTATGCTCAGTGTGTGTGGCTGGGCAACATCCGCCCCTTTGCGTTAACTGCTGATTTACCTCCAATGGGTTGGGGATGCCGAGAGGTGTTTGTTGACTGTTTCCCTATGTTGTTTGGGTGGGTTGTGCATTGTCTTTGCAAAGTTGGGTATTGCAAGGCGTGGGTGGGGGGTGGCAAGTGTTTATGGATTGTCTTTTCTTTTTCCTTTTTTTTTTTGCGTTATTTGGATCGCCAATTTCCTCATTTGGTATGTGAAGGATCTATATGTCCCTCCTTTTCCCGTTGCTTTATGGTGTGCATGCAGGCGTGCTGTCTACATGATAGATGTCCAGCTTGCTGCAGTGCAGGTTGCGATTCCCCATGTTGTTGTCAGCATTAGATATGTGTGATCATCGACCTAGGTCCCAATCATCTACTAATCTAACCCTTATGTCGTGGAATATTCGCGGTCTCAATGACCAGCGCAAGGTGAGGAAGGTTATAGCCTATTTAAAGCGAAAGGAGATTGATGTCGCGTTATTGCAAGAGACGCACCTGCCACCGGGCGCTGCACTCCTGACTAGCAAACAACTAGCAGGGCTTTCACACGCGGCTTGCTTTACCTCCCACGCCAGGGGTGTTTTGACCTGGGTTAACCCTAGGGCTGGCTTCAAGTTAACCCCTTTACACGCAGACTCTGCAGGCAGGTTCGTTATCTCACACTGTCACAGCCCTCGCTGGGAGTTCCTCGTGCTCAACTCCTATGGCCCTAATTACGACGACCCAGGGTTTTTTCAATCCTTTTTTTATTTAATTAAAGCACACTGTAATTTGCCGATCTTCTGTGGGGGTGACTTTAATTGTGTTATGGACACGACGTTAGACTGCTCTAGAGGCCCCACCCGTTCACTCTCTGCGTCGGCGAAGGCGGTGCAGGATATTACTCTGCAGCTTCAATTGGCAGATATGTGGCGCACCCGCTCGGCCGCTAGTGGAGGGTACACTCACTATTCCGCACAGTATGACATTCACACGTGAATTGACTATTGGTTTCTCTCACAATCCCTATTGCCTAAGGTGCTGCAGTGTACTGTTTTAGCTTGCTCTTTTCAGATCACTCCCCGGTCACGGTCGCGGTCCCTCCCCGCACTCCGCCCCCATTCTTGTGGCGCTTCCCGCCCTATTCACTGCTGGACTCTGTTTTTCACTCTGAACTGCGTGAGGCTGTCTCCTCCTTCTTCGATACAAATGTGGGTTCGGTTGACTCCTTTATGACGGTGTGGTAAACATTTAAGGTTTTCATTCAGGGTATTTCTATTAGTAAACATGCAGGAGTGCTTCGCGCTATCCGTGATCGCCTTACATTGCTGGAGGCCCGGCTTTCAGATATAGAGTCACGCCTGCTTATTTCAGATGACCCTGAACTGAGACAACTCCTTAAGTCCACATTGGCCGAATTCCATGAGGCCGCAGATAGCGAAGTCAAGCACATGGGTAAATACGCTATCGCCAGAGCGTATGGCGAAACCGATAGGCCTGGCTCGGTTCTGGCGGCAATGGCCCGCCGATGACTGGACGCGCGAGATGCTGCTGAGATAGAAGGCGATGATGGGTCGACTCTGACGCACCCTACTGATGTCAATGTGCAATTCTTATCTTACTATCAGGACCTATATAGCTCCAAACTTGCCCCGAGTGACGATGACATCACCAATTACTTGGAATATATACAACTTCCCTGGCTCCAAAATTGGCACAGAGAATTCTTGATGCGCCCCGTCGAAGCGGCGGAGATTCGACTAGCTCTTGGATCGATGCGCGAAAGCAGCGCACCTGGGCTTGACGGCCTCACAGTCCCCTTTTACAAAGCCTTCAGTGACCTCCTCATCCCACATATTATAACGCTATTCCATGAAATGGCCGCGAACGGCATCATGCCCACATCTATGCGTGAGGCTTTAATTATCACCCTTTTGAAGCCTAACAAGGACCCCCATAGATGCCCTTCTTACCGTCCGCTTTCTCTGATCAATGTGGACACTAAACTGTGTGCAAAGATCCTTGCCAATCGTCTAGCCCCGCTCCTTCCCCAAATTATTGGCCCTGAACAGGCTGGGTTCATCCCAAGTCGCACGCTCACACAAAATATCCGCACAGTTTTTGGCGCCTTGCAGCATATCTGTCCAGAGGTCAAAGCCGCCGCGCTATTCCTTGACGCCGAAAAGGCTTTTGATTCCATTGAATGGAAGTTTATGTACGCTGTGCTGCGGCGCGTTGGAGTTGGTGAGGAATTCATACAAATGGTGTCGGTGATATACAACTCCCCTGTGGCTCGGGTTCGCACGGGTGATGTGGTATCCTCCCCTTTTTTGATCTGCCGTGGCACGAGGCAAGGCTGTCCACTCTCCCCGCTGCTGTATGCGATAGCTGTCGAGCCACTGTTAGGGGCATTACGTGAATATCACAATCACAGAGGACTTCGCTTTCCACATTACAACCTCATTGTCTCGGCATTCGCAGACGACACGCTGTTGTACATCAGAGACCCTGAGACCCACCTACCCCCTGTGATATGGGAGGTATTACGCTTCGGGGGATTGTCTGGCCTGAGGATCGATTGGGATAAGTCTATTTTGTTCCCATTGACACCTACCACGGTCCACTTTCCGCTTGACTTCCCACTCCAGTGGACCATCGAACCGGTGCGGTACCTAGGTATCTAAGTTCATTCGGACGCCGAGGAGGTCCTTAGGGCCAATTATGGCACATTGATGGGGAAGATAGGTGATGACGTGGACAGATGGATACATCTCCCATTACCTTTAGTTGGCAGAGTATCCTTGATGAAAATGGTTGTGCTACCTCGTCTACTTTTTCTGTTTCTCAATATACCGATCGTGGTTCCTCCACAGCTGTTTCGTGATTTGCGATCTATGATGATCAAACTGGCATGGGAGGGCAAGACTCCGCAAGTCGCCTTTGACACGCTTATGCTTCCGTATGCCGCTGGCGGCCTTAACGCCCCCAACTTCGAATTGTATTATAGGGCTGTGCAGGCCTCCCATGCTCATAGCTGGGTGCATGGTCCTCAAGCTCTGCCCCACCTCCACATTGAGAGGGTTGTCACCGCCCCCTACTCATTGCCTCGACTACTGACACAGGCCCCCAACTCGACGAAGTGGCGTATTAGACTCCATTTATTCCGAAGTACACGCGTGGAATGTTCTGCTGCGAATATATGAGGAGGCGCAACTATACTCGCCCCGTATGTATATCGACTGGTGCCAGTGTTTTGTGCTCAGCTCAGATAGAGGTACCCTAGATTCCCTTCACAATCTATGTATATATCAAATGGGCGATCTATTTCGTCAAGGACGGTTGGGCACCTGGATGAGGTGGCAGGCACGAACGGCATACACTCAGCCCTCACCAAGTTTAATTTTTTTCGTAATCGGCACGCTTTGAAGGCGGTGCTGGGTGATGACTTACAGGAACCCTTGGCGATCCCCCCTCTGACAACTCTACTAAGCGCTCCCTCCCCGCGCGGTATCATCTCCAAGCTCTACGCGCTTGCACATAGTGAAAAAGCGTCTTCCCTTAGCGGCATTCGACGAGCTTGGCAGGCTGACATAGGAACTCCCATCTCTGACGACATCTGGTTTTATTGTTGTAAGGTTACTCGTGGGATCTCCCTGAATGGCCGCCACCGACTGGTTCATTTTAAATTTCTCAATAGAGTATATTACTTCCCTTTACGGCTTTTTAGATATGGGTTGTTAGACTCTGCCGATTGTGAGAGATGCTGTGCCCCACATGCAGATTTTTTCCACCTAGCGTGGCAATGCCCGTCAGTGTTTCACTATTGGGAACTAATTTTCCATAAGCTTAGCGATATTCTGGGGCTACTCCTCACCCCAGACCCCCTGCTGGCGCTTCTTGGCTACACCAGACCCCTTAAGAATGCTGTACGCAAATTGGCTGCTATGGGCCTCCTGCTTGCTAAGCGTCGATTAGCGGTGCGATGGCTGAGGGGCCCGCTACCTACAGTTGCGTAGTGGGAGCGTGACATGCTGTATTGCAACACCCAATCTGATGTCTACAGCAAACTGCTCCCCCCTTTTAATCACCCTAAAAGTTTTTGGGGGCTATTTGCTCAATATCGAGCTGCTGCTCAGTCAGCAATGGAGGATCCTGATGTCTAAAGTGTGACTGCACGATCTCGCTACACTTCTTCATTGGATAGTTTTGCATATACCCTCCTCCTGGTTCTCTTTGACACATGGCCTCCATCTTGTCCGCAGTTATTGGCGCCCGCATGGTTCTGTTGCACTACCTCACCATTAATATACTGAGTATGGGTTAATGTACTGTATGCACCTTTGCTGCCACTCACATTATCATGCACCTTTGCTCTGTATTACAACTGTGACCTTGCTATTGTTTTTTTTTTACCTTGGTGATCCATATTAATGCCTTCACTGCTTGACTTTCTAATTTTCTTTTTTGTTATGTCGGCTTTTTGTATGATTGCTTTCTTTTCATTTTCTTTTTCTCTGTTATTGTGTTGAAATAATAAAATACAACAATAAAAATTAAAAAAAATCACCATCAACCAGTCCAACTAATTGGTCCGTCGACCAAGTGGTGGAGTGCCTTGATGTTAAGGTCGGGATTCCATAGGTGCAGATGTATATAATGTATATAATGTAAAGAAATGTAATCCTGATAGGTAATAAGGTACCCAAATGTCCAGTGCCTTTTCTCCCGTGTACAGATTCATGTGAGACGAGTGCGTGTTGGTGTTATGAGGCCCACCAATGAATGAGTGTATGGATGAGTTATTATGGTGATGCGTCTGTGACATAGGGAGAATATGTAAATTTGCCCTTTCCGCTGGAGCAGTAGCAACTATTACATTAGATGGTAGATGCTATCCTAGATACGTTATGCAAACTCTTTACACGGTGCTAATGCAATCAGATCACGGACATGCTCAAAACAAAGAATGATCTGAAGCGCTTAAAAACTGTCAGCGCTTTTGAAGTTCTTGAGCCACTTGCTCACGTTGTTTGTTGAAGACCCTGCTCATAAAATGCTAGTAAAAAAGGCTCAAAGAGTAGTCCTTGAACGAGAGTACATCAAATCACGTTGACATTAAAAAATGAAGCCATATCGCTGAGCTAATAATCCATTTTATGAAAAGGTGGCCTGGGAGTGCATAAGGACTACAAGAGATAGTTAGCTTCGTTTCCCAGACGTTGGATCTGTACCTTTCTGTAGGGTCACTCCAAATCATTTGCCTTCACTCCCTTCTTTTGCTGAATCTCTTTTTGTTGGCTTTTAGGACTCTGTGCACTTTACCACAGCTAACTAGTGCTATATTGTGTGTGCCCTCTCCCTAAAACATGGTACAGTAGGTTTATACCCGATTGGCCTAATTAATTTACTTAAATGTCCCTAGTAAATTGTACTACATGTACCCATGACCTGTAAATTAAATGCTACTAGTAAGCCTGCATCATTTCGACCTGGTCAAACAAACCTCTTGCCAGGCCTAAACCTTACTTTTAAATACTTCTAAGTCACTTCTAAGATAGGCCCTAAATTCTCATAGGTCAGGGTGCATTGTATTTAAAAATTAAGATGTGTATTTACGTTTTATTTGTCCTGGTAGTGAAATCCTCCTAGAGTCATTTTCAATGTTGAAAGGTCTATCTCTACCATTGGCTAACACTGGTTTACCTTATTACATTTAATAAGTGATAACTTTGGATTGGGCGCAGCTATAGATACAACAAAAACAAATTTTAAATTCTCTTTGATGGTAAGGTCTGATTTTAGGTCATTATTCTGAAAATGGCACTTTTCAAAAGTTGTTTTTCCTTGTCCTAACTATTTGTGCCTTCTGCCAATATCCTGTTTACATGACTGTGAATGGCTCTGCTTTTGTTTTGTTTTTTATTCCCCCAGACAGTGAAACAAAGGGGACTAAGGGACATATTTACAAGGGAAGTGGCGGAGTGAGGCGTTAGCCTTCCTGGCTTAACGCCTCACTCCGCCACATCAGAAGCAGAGAGCTGCACCATATTTACAAGAATATGGTGCAGCTCTGAATTTCCCCCTGAATTGGCGCTATACTTAGTAGTCTAGCGTCAATGCAGGGACCCTTGCACCATAGTGCAAGGGTGTCTGCTTGCAGGGGAAGATTTCTCATGTGCAGGAAGCACCCCCTTCCGGCACATTAAATAATTTTTAAATGCCGTTTTGTAACTTCTATGCGTGCTGCTCAATACAGCACATATAGAAGTTCCAAAATGGCATTTTTTTAAAAAAAGAATTGTTTATATGCAGGAAGGGGGATCTTCCTGTACATAAACAATCATTGGCCTTTTGCTGTTTTCATGTGTGCTGCTCAATGCAGCACACATGAAAACACCAAAAATGAGGAGAAATGAATCAATGCTCCTTGTTGCGCCAGGGTAAGACCAGTTTTCTCTTAATTCTGGCGCTGCCTACTATTTACGCCTTTCTTGCAAATAGGGGGCAGCATCAGAATCAATGTGTGTTGAAGTGGAATGCCCACAGTGACACCCATTGCCCTTCCCTTTCACGCTAAGCATAGCGTGAAAGGGGGCCTTATTTACACGGCAGTGTTAAGCCTGTAGCCGTTACAGAATAAGGACTGCCCTGTTGCCAGCAGCATGCCCTGCTGCTTGAGGTCAGCCTTGTTTTTCAAGAAGAAAGGCTGGACCTGCTTAACATCATCCAAGGCTAACCTGAGTAGCTCCAAGGGTAAGTTGACAGACTTCCTGTTTGAGCTACAGGGACATCATTTTCTCTAGAGGCCTCTTTGCAACTGGTCAGCAGACCTGCTACAAATGGACTTGCCTGAGCCCTGTTGACCATTGCTGGAGTGAGTTTCTGATTATCAAGCGGTGCCGCCTTAGAGGACCCTTGGTTGGCACCAGTCTGAGCTTCTCCAAAGAAGAAAAGGTGAAATCCTGAAGATCGGGCACTTGACAAACTATTTCAGAGGACTAACCTGGTCCTATTTGCTGGCCCGATCTCCATCACAGTCAGCTTGAATTTGTGACTTTACCCCGGTCTAGCTTGACCAAATGACTGAGAGTGGTACTTTGTGCATCTAGGTGTTATTTTTAACCTAAAAATGTGAAACTGCATAACTCAGGGTCTACTGATTGTATCTTTGTCATCTGGTATTATTTTGTTTATAAAAATGTACAATATTTTTTCAAATTGGTGTGGGATTTCTATTCTGTTGGGTTTTCACTTTCTTGCTGTTTGTGTGATGCAAACATACTTTACACATTGCCTCTCAGTCAAGCCTGACGGCTTTGTGCCAGGTTACCAGAGGGTTAAGCCCAGATTAATTTAGAGGCTTTTGTGGTTCGTCCTTACAAGGACTGTAGCTGTTGCCTTAGTGGGGCTTCCACCCCTCAACCAATACGCCAGTTACTTACAAGAGAGCTCACAAATATTGACTTGTGTGGTATTTTACACAGTGTACAGATGTCTGTGAGAGTAAACTCTAATATAATCCATTATGCAAATGTAAAATTCTGGCAGTGATAATTCCTCATAAACAAGTAATTTGAAACTGAAAATTAAGAATAAATACAATACCTTGGCAAGTACGATTAGTTTAATGCTCCTGAACAGCTCTTCCTCGATGTTCGCGAGATAAATGGAACCTTTTAAACTGTGGCATGTGTTAGTGTCATCACCATAGAACCTCTACGTTTACAAATACAATTCTTCACTTCTCTATAAAAGATTTGAACTTGTGATAAACTGTGCTGCAAGTTAAAAGAAAGAAGCTGATGCTGAACAAGAACTATTATTAATCAGGGTGTGGCTAAAAGTTAGAAACCTCTTTGTGCAGCCTCAAGACTCTGAGCAAGGTTAAATTACATCTACAGGACTGTCTGTAGCCAGAAGTACAAAAGGACTGTGATAACGTTCTCCATCAATATCCATCATGGATTGGGTGAGGGACCGGCTACCATTATCTATGGCTTTGCCAACTCGGTTGTGATATGCCCACCACGTGGAGCAGCAAAGGGTGGATTGACTTCAGTGTCAACGGGGGTCCTTGTAGGTCTCAGATGAGGATGCTGGACAAGGTGTGGTATGTGATAACATCGTTTTCCAGAACATCTTTGACAAAAATTGCATTTCCCACAACAGCACAAAAACCAAACGTAGCTTTCAAACATGCATTTGTAATCTGGCAATGCAGCACAACACTTTCATTTGACAATATTTTCAAACTAATTTAAAGCAGATTATAAATATTTTGGAATGGAAAATAAATACATTTAAGGATAAATAGATAAAATAAAAGAGATAAGGGTGGCTATAATTAGGAATAAGAAGTCCTTTGCATATTCTGTGTAGTTGACTTGCATCTGATTTTATTGGTGGAAATAACAGACTGCAGGCAACAAATGGCTAGGCCAAGATAATGGTAACTTTCTAAAAGTGGCATTTTCAGAATTGTGACTTAAAATCTAACTTTACCAATATTTTATATCAAAATTCTCTAGACCCCAAAAATAATATTTCTACCTGTTCCTAAACAAAGGTTATCACCTATTAAATGTAATAACATACATCAATGTTATCCTATAGGAAATGCAGGCCTCACAGTACTGAAAAACTAATTTAGGAGTGTTTCACTACCAGGACATTTAAAACGTCAAAGTACATATCCAACGTTTTAAATACTCATTCATTCATTCATAACAACTTTATTTCGGCACATTTGCCCATAAAAGCAGTTTAAAATAGTAATTTAAATTGAATAAAATACAAATGGTTAAAAAGGAGAATAAAAGGATCTACATTCCACGCTATGAGCAGCATTTCCAAGCATCAGCCATCTTGGAAGACAGGACATAAAGTGCCTGTGCAATGTGCATTTAGAGGCTATTTCCAAGCAACATTTGGCTCCTTTTTGTGTTACAATTTTAAAGTTGTGCTACACATAGACATGGTGACTAAGAAAACAGAATAGCAATGCATTTACTCAGCCAGCATATTTGCCTCCAATTATCAACACGGTGTTAAGGTAAAACTACAGACATTAAGGGGCAATGATCTATATACATTCACTGTCAGGGAATGTTGTGCATAAACAATAATTTTGTTATCTCCACAGCAACCAAATAAATGTAGTATGTGCGAAAATCATCAATTAAAATATATCATAGACAATTGTCATTCCTATTTGTAGACTTATTTAAGATGGCTCTACGTGTGCACCACATGGTAAATAAAAAGCGTGAAATTGAAAAAACAATGGGCATGCGCATGTCAAATTTTAGAATCCTATACACTTTTTAAATACAATTTACACTCAATTATGGGCTGTTTAGGGCCTATCTTTGGGATGACTTGTATGTATTAGAAAAAGAGTTTTAGGCTTGGCAAGGGGCTTTTTGACAAGTCAAATTGGGAGTTTAAACTGCACTAGAGGCTGCAAATAGCAGGCCTGAGACATGTTTAGGGGTCTACCTGAGTGTTGCAGGCTCACCAATAACATTTAATTTACCAGACCTGGGTATACGGCATATCATATTACTAGGGACTTATAAGTTTATTAACTAGGCCAGTCAAGTGCAAGCTGAAGTTACCATGCTTTAGGGAGTAAGCCCAAGCACCTTAGCACTGGTTAGCAGGGGTAAAGTGCACAGAGTCCTAAGGCCAACAACAACAAATTGCAGCAAGAATAAAAGAAGAACAGGTAAAACATTTGGGGTAACCACCCTAAGGCTCACAGATCTAACAACATGGCTGTGGGTCAATGCACCAGCTTTCAGACAGAACTCAACTCATTTAAAATAGGTGAGGATGACACTTTATACATGGAGGAACAGAATTACAAGCCCCTTGTGACACTTTTACACTGCTGTTGCGTCACTTTTGTGATGCCGTGCGACATAAACAATGCGTCTATTTTACAACGTGACGCATCTAGGCAGATACGTCATGTTGTAAAGCCCTGCGTCACATTATACCTGCGTCAGGTATAATGAATGCAGGGTAGGCTTTCCCATGCAGGAAAGCCTTGTAGAAGCACGCTTGAAGCAGGCGTTAGGAGTGATGCAGTATAATGAGCATAGGCCTCCCCATGCATTGCTGGAGTTGCGTTGTGCTTGTGGCACAACTCCAGCAATGTGTGACTTCTGGGTCCTTGCACCAGGGTGCGCCGTATTGTAAATGTGGCGCATCCATGGTGGTGCAAGGATATCGCAGGCTTGCGCAGGGAAACTGACACATCTCTACAGATGCGTCAGTTTCTTGTAAATCTGCCCGTCAGTATTTCATTAACACTCACTGAACTTTAATCTCTGTAACGGTTTCATGTAAATTTTCACTCTGGCTTTTTAACTCTCATTTGCCAGCCTCAATCGAAAGTTGTCTTGCAATTGCTAATTGCTTTTAATTCCTATGAAGAGTTTGATGTGAACAATATAGAGCGTTCAAACGTTTCGAAGTAGATGCATTTACTTTCATTCACTTAATAACAATATTGGCCATGTAGGTATGGAACAATATACACTCATTTGTGTCTTGGTACATAAATAATATTGCTGCCAAGTGCAATGATGTTTCCTTTATTAACCTCAGGAGGATGATAAGTTGAGTTAACCCTGCTCAGGTAAAAACCTGTGAACTGCAGTCAATGATGCTCGGATCTCTGCAGGTGGCACATAACACCATCAGGATTCTTGCTATGTCTTTTTTTCAGTCTCAAACCTTTTAAATCTGAAGTTGTGCTGGTCTTTATTATCCCATAAGTTATTGTTCTACTGTAGTGTCAATTTTCAAATCCTTTAGTCAGCTTTTAGCATGCAGGGATATATTTTCTCCATCTACCCCGGTAGTGGTCTTTCCGGCGAATGTTTTTTTGTCCCTTTCCCCAACCCTGTTTTTGCATTGCAGATAGATTGATTCTCGTGCCTAGTTTGAAGGGCCAGCAATCTGCTCTGTATACCAGGGCATGCAAGACGTATTCCTAGAGGGGCATTGACCTTCACTTGGCCAGGATGTATATACGTGTGTTGTTCTTCTGGTGCAGTGCCTCATTCCTCGGTTTACTTCCTCTTTGGAAGTTTGGCAGTGGCATTACATGGTCAGGCATTCAAACCACGGGTGGAATACAGGCGTAGTAACCAATAAAGGTACAGACGTATTGCAGTGTAAAGGTGTGAGGTGTCAAGAAACCACAAGGAACTGCGAGTCTAAGAAGCTGTTTAACTCAAGAAGGAATGGAAGGGAGACAGTGAGAGAGAGTGATTATTCAATGTATATCTTGGTTTTCAGATAGTGCTACATTCTTCTGTCATTTCTGCTATACATCAAAAGTGCTATTATTATCAAATTTAATGGAGCTCAATTTACTGACCTTAGAAGGATGAGAGGCTGAGTTGGGCCGACTGGACAACCTGTAACGCGCAGGTTTCAGCGAATTCAGAAGCAAGCAAGCATTATCTGACTTGCGGCTAATTATGAGTTTCCCAGTATGATGTTGCAAAATTTCTGCACTTGTTAATACCGTTGCCATGGGTAGATGACATTACTAGGTGCGATTTTTCATCAGTACTGGGCGAAGTGTGCATTAAGTCCCACATGGTTCGTCTTTTTCTGAGTAGTTTTTCCTGATCACATTTTGCTGAGTTTTCCTGGTCAAAATCTAAATGGGCAAAATGGCTCAATGTGCGGGGTTTTCCACACAAATCGTAATCCCAATTTAGGGGTAAAGTCCAGTTTTCAATGTAGCATGAGCCATTAACCCTCTTGCTGGCAGTGGTAGGATAATACTGGGGATTGGGTGATATGTAAAGGTAGAGGGGCAAGATGAGGAGAATTAGAAACTGAGAGGGTCATTTAGGATTTAGTGATATAGATCTAATAATGCAATTAATAGTGTCTTGTGCTCGAGGGTGTTGAGGCTCCACCTTCCTTGTTTATGCTTCATTTTTAGTGGACCAATAGTTATTATTAGCTTATTTTGTGAGTATTTGTATAATTAGAACATGCCAACAACCACTGTGAATGAGGTTCAAGCAGCCATGGACAGTGAGTCTTATCTGATGGCTATTACAGGTGCAGAGAGGTACATGCACCAGCCATCAGACAGCTTTTCTAGGCCCGGACCAGCCCCAGTCCTGATGTAAGAGGCCTCACAAGTCACTGGACCATCCATTTGTGATGTCCTGTAACATCTCTACTAAATGTAGCCATGATCACTTAGGCTTCAAACATATAGTGTCTGGTGCTTCACTTTAATCGGAATCTCACCTGACCCTCTCCCATCTCGTCACATGATGGTGGGAGTGAGTGAGAATGAATGTAGCTTAAATAGCAAGGTCTTCCAAAGCTTCTCGGATGTCAGGTAGTTAGGTTCCAGCCCGATCAAACAAGGCAGAGTTCCATAAGAAGAGGACCAGGAAAGAGACGCTCCTGCCGCTGCTTTCTGTTGCTTGAAACAAGGGAACCTCAACTGGTTGGCATGAGAGTGAGTTACAATGAGTGAGAATACGTGAGTGTTGGACTTGGCCCTTTTTGGCTAAAGTTCCCTAAACGTTTTGCCTTCCCCCTAGACCTTTTATCTGACATGGTATTGCCAACTTAGATGCTTTGGGCACTTTGCCACTGCTGATCAGTGTCAAAGTGCAAGTGCTCCCTGTATAAAGTGTAATGATAATTGGTTTTCCATGATTGGTAGGTTTTCCTTACTACTAAAGTCCCTAGTAGAGTGCACTATGTGTGCCAGGGCTGGTAATGCAAATGCTACTAGTGGGGCTGCAGCACTAATTGTGCCACCCACATCAGTAGCCTTAAAGAGGGAATTCAGGCCTGCCACTGCATTGCCTGCACGCAGTTTGTTATACTGTCTTGTTGTCCTGACAAGTGCACCCACTTGCCAAGCCTTACCCTTCCCTTTTTATGCACAACAGGCACCCCTATGGTAGGCCCAAGGTACCCCCCTGGGCAGGGTGCAGTGTATGTGCAAGGTAGGACATGTACCGAGGTGTGTACCATGTCCTGACAGTGAATTACTCTCCTTTTAGTTTTTAACTGTTGAAAGGCCATCTCGCCCATAGGACAGAATTGGGGAGGCTGTGTAATATATTTCCAGCCTATCTTTCCATTGGCTTAAGATGGAGAGTGGAAGTTTAGTATGCCTGAACTCACAATTTAAATATCACTTCTTTTTGTGAAGGTGGTTTTTGCATTGTGTGTTTAGAAACCACTCCTTTAGAAGCGGCTGGGTTTTTGTGTTCTAACATTTCTGTGTGTCGCTGCCTGATTGTGGATTGACTGTCTGGATTTGAATGTGATAGGCTCTGGGGAATCTCTTGAACCAGAGGAGGAGGTGAGACAGCAACATGCTGACCTGCATCTGGAGTGTAGGGGGAAGGAGTAGCCCCTGGAGGTGAAGAGGCCTGGGCTGCTGCCATAAAACAATGGCTCCACCTCCTGCTGAGTGATTGAGGAACCAGACCCAGACTATCAAAGGAAGAAGGTGTCATTGGCAGGGAGACACCCAGAACTGGTTTGGACAGGGGTCAGAGCCCCCCTGAACACAAAGACTTCAATGACATGTAGGGATATAACTATGAGAGCTGAAAACCCTGAACATTGGAATGAAACTGTTCAAGACTGTAAAGGACTGAAACTACTTTGTGGTCAAGAGGAAACAGCTGAAGAGACTGAAGGAAAGGACTGACCCTTGCTGTGTGTTCTGGGGCTGTCCTGCAGTTTGCTGATTTAACCAAGGAGAGGCTAAAGGGACTTTGCTGTGTGATGTGTGCTCCTGCTTGAAAGGACTTTGCTGTGTGCTGTGTCCTGAAGTAACTTATCCCCAAGGGCCAGAGGAGAGCTGGCTCCCTGTTGGAATCCAAGTAAGTCTCAACGACGCTGTGTGCGTGTGCCTTGTGCAGCCTGAGACCTTCATGAGGATTGCCCTGTGACCGTGCACACCCAGAACTCAAGTGAGTCTCAGCGACGCCGTGTGCGTGTGCTTCGTGCAGCCTGAGACCTTTGTGAGGATTGTCCTGTGATCGTGTGCACCCAAAATCCAAGTGAGTCTCAGTGGCACTGTGTGCGTGTGCTTTGTGCAGCCTGAGACCTTTGTGAGGAATGCCCTGTGATCGTGTGCACCCACAATCCAAGTGAGTCTCAGCGAAGCTGTGTGCGTGTGCTTCATGCAGCCTGAGACCTTCGTGAGGATTGTCCTGTGACCGTGCACACCCGGAGCTCAAATAAGTCTCAGTGACGCTGGGTGCATGTGCTTCGTGCAGCCTGAGACCTTCCTTGAGGATTGCCCTGTGACCGTGCACCCCCGGAGCTCAAGTGAGTCTCAGCGATGGTGTGTGCGTGTGCCCTGTTGCAGCCTTAGACCTTCGTCATTGCCATCGGCCCGGACCGGCATCCCCAGAGGAGCTGTGCCGCTGGCCCGCGCCTGCCACTGCCAAGGAGGAGTGGCAGTACCGGGGCCGGAGTGTGGAGCTGTACTTTGTTTTCTACCATCCCCGAGTTGGGGGCATATTTTGGCAGTAGCTGACCGCGGGTCAGTAAGAGTGGCATAGAGACCGTCTAGAGCACCGTGATCGGTGCCGGAGTACATTATTGTTGGCATTACGAACTGCCTGATTGTTGCATTATTTTTGCATTACGAACTTGATGATTGTTGCATTACGCATTGCATTACTGTTGACATTATGAACTGCCTGATTGTTGCATTATGCATTGCATTTTTTTTGCATTACGAACTGCCTCATTCTTGCATTACGCATTTCATTATTTTTGCATTTCGAACTGCCTGATTGTTGCATTATGCATTACATTATTTTTGCATTACGAACTGCCTGATTGTTACATTACGCATTGCATTATTTCTGCATTATGAACTGCCTGATTGTTGCATTACGCATTGCATTATTTTAGCATAACAAACTGCCTGATTGTTGCATAACGAACTGCATTATTTTTACATTACAAAGTGCCCGATTCTTGCATTACGAACTGCATAGTATTGCATTAGGACTGCATTGGATTATCTAGAATTGCTCATTAATACTGCACGAACCTACAAGGGCTTGCTGGCCTAATAACCGACCAGGTGAAATATTACAAATACGCATATGTTGGATTTTTATCATGTGGTCTCATCGTATATCTTTTTTTTATAAACGTTTAATTATTTTTATGAAACTCGTGTGGAGTCCATTTGTGGTGTCACATAGGGTTACTGAGAGCGTGGTTGCAAATACTTTACACATTTGCCTATGAGATAAGCCTGGCTGCTCATGCCAAGCTACCGAGGGGGTGAGCAGGGGCTATCTGAGAAGGTGTCCTTCCTTTCCCTGACTTAGAAGCAAGGGTCTCTATTTGGACTAAGGTGTCAAGTTGTGCAAGCACTCTCTTACCTTCAGGAGCACTTGATTGTTTCGCAGAGACGCTATGTGCCGCCTTCCTAGAACTCTACTGGATAACCTATGAATTTTAATTTACATTAGGCTACTGAATAGAGCCCCGGGAGGAGGGCCGGATACTGGACGCACGTTGAAGGCCTGTTGTCGACCTGCGATGCAACAGAATATATGTATAAACAATGTGTGCCTAGTTTTTTTTATTTTGCACTAAGTTTTATTCTAGCCTTTTTATCTTTACTATTGTCTTTTATTAACAGTACTTATTCCTACCTGCGATCTGGGGATTTCTTGATATTGCGTCCAGCAGTCTTGTGAAGGTGTTGGAATGCAGTTTGATGACGTGTAGTTGCGAATACGCGATGTGACTTGATGTTGAAGTGCTGTTATCTAAATAAATAAACACAACCTTTAAATTCTAATCTCTCAATTGAATATTCAATATATTTTTTCTATTATCTTTTCTTTATCTCATATGTCACTTACTCTTGTAGGATTGCGTCAGCAAATCTTTATGCCTTCACCAGACCTATAAATAGCAGGGTAAAAACATACTACACAAAGATGCATGTAAATTACTTTTCTTAAAAAGTCTTTTTCTTTTAACTGAATGTCCGAGGTCTAGCCTATGCGAAACATAAGCAGAAAGTTCAAAAAATTATTGTTTAACCTAACTTCAGTTAAGTGGCTTCAAGCTTTCTTGCGTTGGGCGCCAGAAACTAAAACTTGTTACTTAGCTCTTCTTTCTCTGAATTTCTCTGTCCTTAGATCCCTTTGGTGATGCAATGGCGTCCTCCTGTGGATGAAGACAGAAGACGCGGCAACAACGGAATGCAGGTGAGTTCTTCGTCGAAGTCAGGAGGCTAAGCGAAGGAAATGGCTGGGTGTGGCATTAAATACCCATGCCACACCCAGAACGCCCAAAACGTTCCTTACGTTGCTCGCGCACGTAACGCGAGACGCGTCCTTCTGATCCCGGTTAGAGACTGGGTTGGACTTACTTGCAGTGCGCTCCGCTTGCTGCGCGCTGACTCTGCATCTAAGGCACCAGATTGGAAAACAATGCTGAAAGCAATTGACCTTATGCTAAAAACGGACTCCAGAAGCATTTACAAGTAAAATCACGAATATCACTAAGCATTGGCAAATGTTATGAACACGAATATCACTAAGCATTGGCAAATGTTAGTTTACATACATCGTGACTTATATACTTCGTTTTCAACCAATAAAGTATTAAATCATACCACATTGTACAACACGTCATAGATCATACCTTAAGGAGTGCTGGTTGCACGGGACAGGTGTGGGTTTCAAATGGGGATAAATCAAGGTGCTTTATAAGAAAGCGTGTCCTTGATTTTCGCATTTACTTAGGCTTCCTGACATAAGGTACCTACCTCAGCCAACTAACAGTGAGCTAGAGTGAGTGAGAGCAAGTGAGACTGAGTGAGAGTGAATATGTGAAAATGAGTGAGTAAGTGAGTGAGAATGAGTGTGAGTGACTGAAATTTGGTATGTGTGTGTGTGGCAGTGCTGCTGATCCTAGTGTCCTAAAACTAGTTCTTGGCTTACAGAGATACCCATGTCAAAATGGTGGTGCTGGCATATTGGAGGTAATTTTTGGCCTAGAGAATATGAGTGGCAAAATACTGGGATACTGGAGGTAAATCTTTTCGAAAGGGTACCTATATCAAAATGCTGACACTTGCAACCTTTTAGCAATTCTAGATATATGGGATATACCTGTGGCGAAATAATGATATTAGCACACAATGGGGCATATTTTCAAGGGCATTGCGCAACTACAGAATCTGTAAATCTGAGGCAGCGCCAAAAACTAATGGTGGTGAAAAGTAGGCATTAGAGTGGCACAACGACGAGAAATACTTTTATTTCTCCTTGTTTGGTCTTTCTATGTGTGCTGCATTGTGCAGCACACGTAGAAGGAACAAAACGCCATTAATGATTTTTTTTTGTGAAGGAATGTGTCCCTTCCTGCACAATAACAATCATTAATTAATGGTAATTTGCTAATTCTATGTGTGCTTGCAAAATGGTACTAAGGTATCAGCACTAGTGCGAGACAACTATTTTTAGCACTGGCGCAAGGGAAAATACAAGTGTGAGCCGTATTCCTGTGAATACGGCGCATTCCTGCGTTTTCTAAATGACATAATGCAGAGCGGCAAAATTGCTTGCAGCGCAGCACCATGTCCTAGTAAATGTACCCCAATATTTTTTTGGGTGTATGGAACAACAGTAGGAAAATACCGGCTTGCAATGCATATTGGATGCAATTTATGGTATATGGCGGCACCCACGTCGTATGAGTGACACCTATGACAACGTTCTGGCACTGGCACAGTAAAGGTAATTATTGACATATGGGGACACAAGCTGCACATTAGTGAAAAATAACAGAGCCCACTCTTGGGGAGCATCAGGCTTCATTGGTTATTTTAGGGGGCGGGGGCCCCTCAATCCCCAATCTTTCCAGGATGAAGCTGAGCTTACTTGCTCTGCTCACTGAAATTTAGGGCACGTGTCACTACAAAGCACTTTCAAAGATCACCAACTGCCATTTTGTGTGCAATAGTTCGGAGAAGAGCTTGAATGAATGTAAATCTCTCCAAAGGCAATAGAGAAGGAGCACAGCATTGGTGTTGCAAGACAGATGCTGCACAGTTTGCGAGGTGTTGAGGAGTGTCATGTGCGGTTGTCTAGGCATTAGCGTTTGTGGGACCTTTCTCTTGCATGGGGCAGGGCCAGCTCCTCCGTATGAGCAGAGGAGTGTCGCCCTGTCTGCGGAGAGTGCAGCAGGCACACACAAATAAGTAAAATGGCATGTCAATACCATTTTACTTAAATTCCGCCATGCAAGGGCAGGGAGCTGGGCTGAATACTCCAACCGCAGGATTACAGCTGTCCCTGCAATGTGCATGTTGGGTTGGCCAGCTCTATTGCTACAGTCAGCCCGACATGAGCAGTGCGCGCCCAGCAATCCCCTGGTTGTGAAAGAGCCGGGAGATTGCTGGCACAGGCCCCCGGCCTCAAAATGAGTGCTGGGTTAGCATGCTCCCACCAATCCTGGAGCTGCTGTCAGCAGGAGAGCAGCTCCTGGATTGGTTGTATTGGTGTCCACTGAGCAAGACGGAAGTCCTTCCCTTTCCTGCTCATGGACGCTGATCGGGGAGAAAGGTGTGCACCGGAGGAGCAGTATATGGTCAGTTTGGCGCCTTAGAGCCCTACCATATTTTATGAGTTGTAGCCTCCCCTGGCATAGGGCCCCACCTAACGCAGACCTTAACAGCCCCTGTGGTCCAGGGGGGATCCACCCTTCAGGTGGACACCCTTCAGCCTTAAGAGTATGAATATTTGTGACATATGGGAGACTCAGGGCCCCCGCAACACATTCTATGGGAGGAAGGGGCATAATTCTGATTTAATCCACTGCATGAAACCCTCGCTACGCCACTGGAGAGATAAATAGAAAGGGGCCAGAAATCAGGATGCCAGGATGAGAAGGGAGGAAGGAGTTATTAATGAGTAACAGACAAAAGAAGGGGAGAGACAAACTAAAAACGGTATATGGAGGTGAAAATGAAAGGGAGGAAAGGGGTAACAAAGAAAAGGATGGCAATAAAGAGGAGAGAAGAAATGAAAGGTAAAACCTGTGACCCATAAGCAGAGGTGCAGCCATCATTCATGCAGATGGTGTAGAGACATTGGTATCCAGGAGTGTGAGGTGCTCAAGAAATCCCAATTAGAGCTATATTTTAATACAGACCTAACATGGGAATTGGACCTCTCAGGCTGAGCTACTGGTAAGGAAGAGAGAAAAAAAGCAGGCAGTGAGCTTTGTGTGCCCTAAATGTTTCAGGGGATAATAACAAAGGCAAGGTAGCTCTGGTGAATACTGTAGTTGATGGATAGATCTGAGTTTTGTCTAGTCACAGTTTTGACTTACCATTAAGTAGCACAGAGAGTTAATATGCCTGCTGTAAAAGTACAACATGTAGCACACAGACCACAGATTTTATGTAGATAGTTCAGTGTGTTACTGCTTTTGAGATTCTTTTGTTACTTGAAGTTCGTGAGCTAAAACCCTCATATTGAAGCTAGTCAGCTCTGAACTGTCAGCAAAGAGCTGTATGCAAACTGCAAGGCATAGGCATAGGTTTAGAACATTATTGGGGTTTTTCTCAATAATTTGTCATTCTAGGTTTGCTCAAAAGGGCTCCTTCAATTTCTGAGTCTTTATTTCTTCTTACCAAGCACTCTTAACATATAATGCCTACCAGTATGTGCAATGTGTCTACTACACCTTATACCCTTTATTGTATTGTAATATTTCTTATATATTGATTTACATATATTAATGATTTGTTATCTCTATGTAAAATCTGTGTGTGATGTTAAGCGCTTTGACACCCTGCATTGGAATGAGTACTGTTATAAAATAAATTAACTAAATATTAGGGTCACTGATTGAGTATTGTAGTGAGGGAATCTGTAGACGAGGAGGTCAAGAGAGAGTGCCAATAAAGATTGTCACACTAGGTTCCACCAACTTGCTATCATATGTGTTTGTGATGTAATGTGTCCAAACACCACACACTGGAATGAGTAGTGCTTTAAAAAACAATAAATAAATGTGAGAAAGGTATTTTAGAGAAACAAGGGACTAATGGAGGGTGGCAGTGAGGGAATCTGTGGGGATAGAGGTCATGAAGAGGCAACAGCAAAGACTGGCGCACTGAGTACCGCTAACGCAAAAGCCAGTCCTGGGTGTTTGTGTGGCCTGTCCCAGACTCAGAAAGTGAAACACAGTGCCAGTGACTCAACCATATCTCATTTTTCATTGGGCATGGTCACTGGGCTGACCTCTTTATCCAGATCACTGTGAATTCCCTAAACTAAGGGCCTAATTATGATGTTGCGTGGACACCACCGACAGACTGTCAGTGACGGTCTGTCCAACCTCTGAGGCTGAGGTCCAACTGCTGGATTAGTATGCCGGTGATCAGAGCGCATCAGGTGGGGAGAAAGGCAACCGCCTCCAACAGGCTCAAGGAGCTCGTCAGGGCGGCAGTCAGAGCCTAATCCCTACAATGGGGCGGTGCCTGCGAGGCACCACCATAGGGATTAGGATGTCCCTTTTCCCTCTGCCTTTACATGGCGGTCTGACCACCATGTAGAGGCAGACGGAAAGGGAGTTTGGGTGGCCCCATATCGGCCCCTGTCCCGCATGTCTCTCACTATAGGGCCAGAGGGGGGTACATGTGGGGTGCTCCCAAACTTTCATGCACCGTGTGCAAAACACCACATGGTGCCTGGCTCACGGTGCTGTTTGTAAATATCCCTTTTTCTATTGTGGCTTGTGTAGTGGCCTTTTTCCTGGCTTCTGGACAAGCCGCTATAGAAACAGGCACGTTTACAACCACCTGCAACATGGCCATATCCTAATTGGGCTGTGGGAACTGCCGACTCCTTGTCGGACGGTCCCGTGCCTGAAACGATTGAGGGCGGATGCTTGTCTGACCGCCATCGTAATGAGGTCCTATGTTTTTTTATCTTTCATTTAAATGCCGTGATTGGGAGAGAAATGATATGTAGCCAACAGTAAAATCTTAGTGAAAGGGAACTAAGAACACACTATAATGTGAATTGCACCCATTTGTAAAATAAAATAAAAGATCTTTAAAGAGCTTATTTGATCCTGTATTTTACTCACAAACCTATGTATTATAACTCTCAAACATAAACGTCAAATTTAAAATATGCTTCTTAAGTGCACAACTCAAATGATGGCAGACTGGGATTGTATATTTCATCACATTTTGGGATTAGTTCCTGGCACATTTGGCAGAGAGGTGTGTCCATTTTCACACACACTCACACCCATTTGTCATCATTATGAGATACCTCCAACTTGTTCTATCTTGATACGCAACATCATTGTGCATTCTGGCGCTTGAAGCTCTGCCTTTAGCTTTCGATACATTGGATTGGAAATCCCCATTTGCACAGTACTTTTGGATATAAAGCCATGAATGACTGGCGGTGTCCTGTGTGACGCCCCTCTTGACAGCTGTGCACACCTCTCCCTTCACACTGCATCCCCTCTTTTGTCACTTTGCATTGCTGTGCTATTCTATCTGTTTGAGTGAGAGATGCCCATACTATACCTCACTTGTGAAGGTGGCTGTCATTGGTCCTTGCTTCCCATGGTGTATCGCTCTTGTTAGGGATGTCTGTAGTACTCCTGTTTCTGGTGCTGTGTCTATTTCTTGAGGGAGACCCCCATATCTGCTGCTCCTATTTGTCATGTTTTTTGTGAGAAGGGCTTGCACAGCTGCTGCCCATGCTGGGCCTGGTTAGCTACAGAGGCTTGTACTGCGGATTCAATAGTGATTTCAGTGCTGATGTCCAAACTGCAACTCTTCTGTGTAAGGAACGTTTGCAGTGCTGCTGCTCATTTTGTCCCTATTCTTTGTGTGAAGGAAGCTTGCACACCAGTTGCCTCTTCTATGCTTGTTTTGTACAGGGAAGCTTGCAGTGCAGCTCTGTAAGCTATTCTTCTACAGTGGTGCTGCCTGTACATTTGCATGCATGGTGAAATCTTGCTCTCCTGAGCAATGCTGCAATCTGTTGTAGTTCCTGCTGTAGGTGTGAGTGACGCTTGCACTGCTTCTACCCGTGAACTACTTCCTGTGAGTGTGAAACATTGAACTTCTCCTGTCTCTGCTGTACCTGTTCCTCGAGCAAGCAAGAATCTTGCCCTATTGCTGCTTTTGCTGCTGCATTCCATTGCAAGGGTTGAAAGAAATCTTATGCACTTGGGCGCAGGTTCATAAATAACCCCTTGAGGAAACAGGTCTGGCAGAAGAGAGGGTGTAGGGTAGTTAGGATTCAGCATGTTGATAGAGAAAGACTATGGGCCCGATTCACAGAACTAACTTAAGACAAAATCCTAAACTTACTACTTTTGGTATTCACAGAAGTTAGGATTTTGTCTTAAGTAAACTTAAGACAAACTTAAGACAAACTTAAGACAGACTTAAGACAGACTTAAGACAGACTTAAGACAGACTTAAGACAGACTTAAGACAAACTTAAGACAGACTTAAGACAGACTTAAGACAGACTTAAGTTAGGATTTTGTCTTAAGTTTGTCTCAAGTTTGTCTTAAGTCTGTCTTAAGTCTGTCTTAAGTCTGTTTTAAGTGTGTCTTAAGTGTGTCTTAAGTTTGTCTTAAGTTTGTCTTAAGTCTGTCTTAAGTTTGTCTTAAGTCAAACTTAGGACAAAATCCTAACTTCTGTGAATACCAAAAGTAGTAAGTTTAGGATTTTGTCTTAAGTTAGTTCTATGAATCGGGCCCTGAGAAAATAAGAGATACAAATAAGTGAGAGAGAAGCAAAGGAACACGGAGGAAGAAGGAACAATGAAGTGGATGCAAAGGGAGAGAGTATGAAAGGGGATAGAAAATGTGAGAGGTAGAGAAAAGGAAAAGATTGAAAACGCCTAAATGGGAGAGAATGAAAGGGATGTGGATAATGCATGAGAAACAAAGAAGGTGATAGACAAATGATAAGGAAGAGAGATACAAGAAAGGGGGTAATAACCAAGTAATGCAAGATGAGGAAGAAACAAGAAAGGAAAATGACAAGAACAAGCAAATACACATATGAAAGGAACTGACAGGAAAATAACAAAGGAATGGGAAAAAGGAACTGAGGGGCAGAAAGAATAGATAAAGTTAGGCCAAAGGGAGACCAATGACAAAGAGCATGAGCCCATGAGTCAGAGTATGTAGGAGTATGAGGCAAACACAAAAACGGAAGAGATAGCCTTGCAAAAGTGGATAACTACATCAGACGCGACGGTCACTAACTTTCTTTTATAGAAAGAATTAAGCGCAAAAGAATGGGGAAGAGAGATAAGACAAGTGTGAAACAAGGTATTAGAAAGGGAGAGATGTAAGCTAAGCAGCAGGAAGTTGAACGAGCTGAAAAGAAATTTGGGACTAATGACAGTAAGAAAGAAATGAGAAAAAAGAATACGCATGGGAAAGATAGAGGTAGCAGTGAAGGAAACACGTGTGGTAAGAGTTTGAAAATGGGAGAGGGGTTGAAGGTGGATGAAGTAGGGAAACCGGGGATGCAATAGTGAAAAAAATATAGAGGCAGAGATGGTGATGAATATCTCATTGCGTGATGATGATGATGATGATGAGAAAATGAGAGGAATAAAGTAGGAACTGAAGAGAGAGATATTTAGTGGTGAAAGGTAAGACTGAATGTGAAAGGGAGAATGGGTGATACAGAAAATCGAGAACATGAGGTGTGCATGTGGAAGTCAAGTGCACGGAAGGAGAGGAGAATAAGCAGAGAGTGGCAGTGAAACTGGGAGAGATAGAGGTGAGTGAGAGATAGGTAGACATACAGCTTAATGAATGAGAGTTGTAGGTATACAGCAAATTGGAAGAGAAAGAGTGAACTAATGAAATATTGAGGTGCAAAGACACCCTTCAGAAAAAAAGAAGAGGGCAACATTGTCAGAATAAATAGGGGCGGTGTGATGGAACATGGCAGAGGCACAGGAGCAAAAGTGTGAGAACAGGAGTTGGAGTGAAGAAAACTGGGAATGGCAGAAATGAGAATGACAGAGGTAAAGGACAGCAGTGCTAGTGAGAGGGAGGATTAAATATGTTTGTGAGAGGTAGCAGTGCTGGAAGAATGGGGGATTGATGATGTGATAAAAACAGAAAACGTAATAAAAGAATGAGAGCTAAAGATGAGAGTAA
The DNA here is from genome assembly GCF_964204655.1 of Triturus cristatus. NCBI lineage: Eukaryota > Metazoa > Chordata > Amphibia > Caudata > Salamandridae > Triturus > Triturus cristatus. Next base: position 63,597,710 of record NC_140590.1, read on the forward strand.
GACTCAGAATTATGAGATTAAGAAATGTGAGAGAGAAAATAGCCAGCATCAATTTCCATGTGTATATTGCAAATGCAATTTTCAATAGCAGAAAGGCACCGCCTTTTACTCCCAGTGATCTTTTATATGCTTGTAACCCTATGACTGTTCCTTGGTGTACCTCTGTGTCACCAAGCATTTCTCCTTTTGGAGCTCCTTTAGCCCCATTTTGTAAATTAATAACACCAAATACGTTTTATATACTCTGCTGTTTCCGTGACTGCAGAACGTGTTAATCTCCTTGAAGCTATTCGTATCACTGAAAACCCTGACTATCGTTCGGGAGTAGGTTGCAAGGGTCAGGTGCTTGATAACAGTGGAAGGTAGGGTGAATGGATATGGGAGGGCGGGTGTTAGATCTGGGGGTCTCTAGTTGGCAGAGGCAGGTACCACTGTCCAAATAGGGACCCTTACTTCTAGTCAAGGTAAGGGGGATACACTCTTTAGATAACCCCTGCTCACCCCCTTGGTAGCTTGGCACGAGCAGACAGGCTTATCAAAGGCAATGTGTAAAGGATTTGTACCAACACTCACAGTAACACAGTGAAAACACCACAAATGGACTCCACACCAGTGTAGATAAATAAAGTACTTTTATATAAACTACACAAGACCAAAACGACAAAAATCCAACATACACAGTTCAAGAATATGGTTTCAAAAGAGTTCTTAGCTTAGCGACAAAATAATCCACATTAGCGTCGATTTTAGCCAACAGTACCTGGTGATGCGATAAAAGTTCCTAGCAGCGCTCAGGCGTTGAAAAACAAGCAACAGCGTCAGTCCTGAGACCCTGGGAAGGCGATGCGACAACCCCACTGCACGCAGCGGGCGTGTGCGACGAATTTGGCCTGTATGGGGAGTGAGGCGATACTTGTATGGATTCCAAGGCGAAGCTTCTCCGCTAGAAATTTAATTGCAAAGGCACGATGCGACGCTCTTCGATGTTTCTGCGACGATGTTCGCAGCAATGAAATACGGCCCGCTAACGAGCGGTGCGACGATCTTCGATGGCTCTGCGACGATGTTCGCAGCAACGAAATACGGCCCGCTAACGAGCGGTGCGACGATCTCACTCAGCGGCGGCAGGCTCTGTGACAATACTCGCAGCGACGGGAATCTTACCGCTCCGGGGGCGATGCGCTCCGAAGATGTAGGCGATGTTGACGCTGCAGCGGCAACAGGCGCTACGACGATCTTCGCGGTGAAAGAAATTTTCTCGCTAAGCCGGCGGTGCGTGAAAAAGTTGCAGATCTTTTACTTCTTTTCTCTGGGTCCGCTTCCTAACAGCAGGCACCACTTCCAGAGGCCCCACAATTGGACCCAGCACTCTAGGAAGGGAAGAACTCACACAGCAGAGTTCAGGGGCAAGCTGGGGGTGAAGTCCTTTTGTTCCTGGGACTTCTTAACAGGAGGCCAGTGATGGAGCAGGTTTCACAAAAATGTTGTATACCTCCCCCATGTAGCTTGAAAACACTAATTAAATAATCTATTAACTATAATATTATTAAATGAGTTTGTATGTTTATTAATCAACACTTATTAATATAAATTACAAGTGGGATTGCAATTGCATGGCTAAATATAATTTTATGACTAAAATATGTACGCATATTAACAATAGTAGATGTGGTAATTAGAAAATTGCATGATGTATGTTACTTTGTAATGTTTTGTATTGTTGCCTAGAAGGAAGATCGAAATGGTGAATATAAATGCTTTATATGTTGCTAAACGCTAGATAAATACAAAAACATAGAGGGATTAGTAAGGGGTATACATTAGATTTGTTATTTCTTTATATTAATTATTCTTTTGTGTTTGTTTTGCTTAAATTAGCATTTGGGCCTAAACCAAAGATGGCTGCGGAGACTCCATGGTGAAGTGGCCATTTTCTCATGCGGCGCGGAGTAAACAGCGCCTGCGTGAGAGTTTCCATGATCCTCGCAGTGACCTCTGAACATAGTACCCCAACAAGGATGACACATTGGACGTCTTTCAAGAAAGAGGAACAATGCACTTTTACAGAGAACCGGAACGACTTGATACAATTTTTACCGGTGACCTCACCCCTTGAACTGTACTGAAATCCTGGGAACACATCGGACGATCCTAACCAACCAATCATGACCACCCTAAACTTTAAGATTGTTACTTCTATGTTCAAGTTCTTTATAAAAGCTTAGCAGAATAGGGACATACACACCCCCACCGATTGAATCCTGACGACCTTCCCTTTTCACTTGACGCTTGTCGTTTGCCGCCTCCTACCCTTACTTTGATCACCAGGATGCTGTCCGACTCTTTGACGACTGCGAACTTTTGACTGACGCTTGCACGTCTTTGGGCCTTTGCCGATCTTTGGGACTGTAACGTGCTAGGCAGAGAACTCTGAGCTTTGGCTCATTTCGGACGATCTATACAGGGCCAATGAATTAGAAGACCCAGAATAGTAAGATTAGGTAAATATGAAGTTCTGTGATTTTCTGAAAATTTGATATAAACTTTGCGAAACGAATGCATATTAAAGCTTTATGAAATTTAGATAAATTATTATTGATTAACAAGAAACAAATGAGTTTGTGGTTTTTCAGCTAAGGAGGAAAGGATTCTGAATCTTAAAATGTGTTTTAGCTGGTTCTAAATCACCATCAATCAATCCAACTAAATTTGGTCCATTGACTAAAGTGGGAGGAGTGCCTTGATGTTTGGGATTGAGGATCTGTAGGTGAAAGGGCGTTAATGTAATATTTGTAAATGACTTTTCCTTCCCTATAGGTTATAAGGTATTTCCCCACATGTCCAGCGTTTGAATTACTCATCCCTCCTGTGTGTGCAGACTTCAGAGAGAGACGTGTGAGTGTTGGTGTTATGGGCCCCACCAATGAATGTGTGTGTGAATGAGCTAGCGTGATGTAGGGTCTGCGATGCAGGGAGGGTATCGGAAAGGTTATTCCCCGTTTTTCCTGTTCTTTCGTTGGATCAGTATTTCTGGTAGCAGAGTTATGGTTTTTATTGTTTTGGTTTGGTGATTTTGCTTGTAAATTGCTTATTGCTTATTGATTATTGACTGTGGATAAGTATTGGTTTATGTATTAACACTCTATGTTGAGCCGCGTCGAGTTCTATGTTGTTTGACGGCTTCTGGGATGTAGGAAGTCGGAAGTTTGTAACGGTTCCGTAGTAGAGCAGAGGTAAGCGCTGCTCTCGGGAAGACGGAATTGTTGTTGCCCTGTAGGTACACGGGGAAAACGTGTGACGATTGAAGTTGCACGACGCATTGTCTGGGTTCGATTCGGTAACATCGTCGTGTGTTGCCATTAGAGGCATTTTCTGTATGAGAGAAGTGTATGGTAGCGAAGGTCACCTGTGAAATTTTGGTCTTAGGTACCAGGGGGCAGATTTATGTTCCCTGGCGCATCCCTGCAAATCAGCATGGATGCGCCAGGGAAGATGCGTCACGCAAGTTTACCCTTGCGCCACAATAGATGCGCCGCATTTACAATGCAGCGCATCGTGGCGCAAAGATAAACAGATGCATGACGCATCTGATGGCAGAAGGGCGGCGCATTGCTGGAGTTGCGTCGCAAGCGCGACGCAGCTCCAGCAAGGCTCGGGGTGCCCTATCAGTACAATGCTGCGTCAATCCTTACGCCTGCTTCAAGCAGGCGCAGGGATTTGACGCAGCATGGCCGGAAAAGTGACTGAGTGAAATCTTGTAGATTTTACTCAGCCACTTTTCGGAGGCGTTCCTGCGCCGAAACGCCCCTCCTGTGAAGGTACGCCCACATGTGGCGCAAGCTTTACAACGTGACGCATCTCCCTAGATGCGTCACGTTGTAAATCTGCCGCAGCATGGCGCTGGCTTTGCGCCGCCGCTGCGTCACAAAAGTGACGCAACGGTGGCGCAAAAGTGACGCACAGGGCTCATAAATCTGCCCCTAGGAGTCTAGAAGGCACTCTGATTACGCTTATCACTGGAAAGGTAATAGGTGTTCCCTAAGCTTGCTAGAAGGATAAAGTAGAGGGAATTGCTACTTTTATTAACGTGTGTCATAATTCTGTAGTAGGACAGACTGTTCGCTGGTCTCGGGAAAGACAGAATTCTGTGTGAATGAACTACATTTTTCCGTATGAAAGTACGTGAATGAGAAGGCATTCAGGTTAATTGTGAAACTCTGGTTTTATTTCTCAGGAGCATTGGGTCTCCAACTAGGTGCCTTAATTCTGGAGAAACGGTTAGCTAATGCTTGTTAGAAGGGTAAGGTAGAGGGATGTGCTACTTTATCAACGGAAGTAACGATTCCGTAGTAGGGCAGAGGTAAGCGCTGCTCTCGGGAAAGACGGAATTCTTGTGAAAAAGGTCATTAACAATACTTGGTTAGCGAAACAGATAATGGTGGCGTATTTATGTCGTAACTAACAATTTTGTAAGTCAGAAGAACGTAAAGAAAAGTTTGCCGATACATTTTGTAAAGAAGGGATCAGCAGAAGCAGGAGTAGCGAGAAAAGCTGACGTCAGAAATACCGCGCTGGGATTGGCTAACAGAGACGTTCCGGATTGGTGCGTTGGTGTACGCCGTGCTAGGAGTGGAGAAATACAGGGTGACGTAGAAGCTCCTGATTGGTGCGTTAGTGTGAGACGCGCTGGGATTGGAGAATTGCAGAAGTGACATAGACGCTCCTGATTGGTGTGTTAGTGTAAGTCACGCTACGATTGGTTAAAACAACAGAATAGTCGTAGGGAAATATAGCGAAACAGAAAAATACAAAATGGTGTATTACGATCCACCAGAAAAAGAGAAAAAGACCTGGTTTGGAAAGATCAAGAGTTTATTTAAAAAGGACAAACCGATTAAGACTAGAGATGGACAATTACTTCCTCCACCGAAATCGCCCGCATCCTTCATGGTTGCGAAATATGGATATCATACTTGTATCTGGTTAAACAACTGGGTGAAGTACACGAAAAGTGATGGAGTTTTGGCATTCCCAGAACATGGTTCATTTAATTTAGTGGTTTCGAGAAATTTGAGAGAAAGAATGATGAATCTAGAACCAAGGCCTAGACCAACTCAATTTGAAGCATTGACAAAATGGGAAGATGAGGTGCATGACAGAGAAAGACAGAGGAGTGGCGGAAGATATAGGTACATGTTTGGTAGATCTCATTGTCAGGAGAACCATGATGACAGGATGAGGAGATGGCGAAGTGCAAACATGGCTGATGGTCTGTTTCCGGTATGACATGCTGAAGAAGTTGGAAGTAGAACATGTGTGGAAAAGAGAAATAATATTGAGTCAAAGGGATATGGTGTGCATGAATCAGAGGATGATGTTCTTGATGACATGTTTTATAAAAATCCACCCCCTTATCAGTCAGATTCTACCATGTTGATACCAAGTGCCCCAGTGAAAGAGACTTCATGGAATATACAGTTTGAGACAGTATTACCAGAAATAGGTAGGAACAATCCTTTTAAAGTGGAGCAAACCCAACATGGTAATGAAAATTCCAGGGAATTGTCAAAATCTACTTTAGAATTAACTGAGAAGATTAGTGAATTAACTAAAAATTTGGAAGCCGTAACTGTTCCAGTAACTATAGGACCCGTAATGCCTATTTTTGATAAGCAAAAAGATAGTGAGCATTGTTTGACGATTCCTTATAAAAGTAATAAACACAGAGAAAGCCTAGAAAAGAATATAGATCAGTATCCATGGAGACCAATGACAAGCATGTTAGAACAGAGTATTCCTAAAAATTTGACAGTAAATCAAAGTTTAGCAGACAGCATCATAATGACGACAGAGTCAGTTCTAGGAACACCAGAGAGATTAACACAACAAAATTCTGGGAAAGACAGTGTAGGGATAACTGCAGATGAATTGAGTGAATGGTTAAGGAGTTTGCAGCAAAAAGATAAAGAATCTCAATCTATAGGTGTAGCTAAGCTAAGAATGACATTAGAAGAGTTAATAGTAGGAACCATCCCAACTGAAAAACTTAAGAACTATCAGGATGAAGAATTATTATTTCTATGCAAGAGCATAACATGGAGAGCAAAGAATCTACATGAAAGACTAAAAGAAGTGGCAAATATGATGGGTATAGACTTTGAAAAGGTAAAGGCTTTACAGAAACCATATAGAGTAGGTTTTTCTGAAAAGGATATTGAAAACATGAATACCATGGGAAGAATGACCCAGATCAAGGACATAATCATTTTGTTGAGAAAATGGGGAGATGTAGATAAATGGAAGAGTAGGTGGTACAGGAAACGAGATGATGCCTCAGACAAAAACTTTGCAGCTTTCCCCGTAAGAGAAAAGGGAAAGGTAGTAACAGAATGTCCCATGAGAGAGGAGGACATGAAAATATTCCCTGGACTAGACAAGATATTTTGTCATTTACCAATGATTTTCCTCGACTACGCGAAAAGCCAGTCGAGTGGTATAGGTAAGTGGACAGATTCGTTAAATTATCAAAGGTCTTATGGATTGATTTAAACAGTCTTTTTGACATAATAGTACCAGCAGACCTATGGACAGAGTGCAAGCTTATGATTAATTGGCCTACACAGGAATATCCTAGAGACCCAAAAACAGGAGACCCTGATCCGGAAGTTATAAAAAAATATGAACAAGTAATTATGTTCCTGAAAAACAAGGTACCTCCCAAGGAAACTGATTGGGTAAAAATTGACAGGACTCATCAGGAAGCTAAGGAATCGGTACATGCCTACTATGAAAGGTTGATTCTTGCCTTTAAACAATTCAGTGGTGATGAAAACTTGAGTGAAAAGGATTTAAGTCACTTTGTATACAGATTTGTATATGGGCTAAGACCAGAATTAAGTGAAATGATTAAACAGCATACAGTAGATTGGCAGAACAAGAAAATAGATGAAGTATTGAGACATGCAAAGTATTTTAGTGATGAGATTGAAGCTAAACAACGTAAGTTGAAAGAAAAAGCAATGTGGGCACAAGTCAAAGTAGCAGAAAGACAGGAAGCTCATTTGATTGAACAAGCTAGTGGAACAGGTATGAAACAAAAATGTAATAATGGAAAAGGAAAAGGACAATTTAACATAGAAGAAGCCAAAAAGAAATGGCCTTGTCATAATTGCGGAAGGATAGGGCATTGGAAATCCGAGTGTAAGTTTCCCCCAAATACTAATACTGATAATGCATCATTGAATCCGCAGGTGCAGAAAGAGGTGAGTTGTCAACCGCAGCGACAGCAGCAGGTTGTTGCCCAACAGAATCAGACGCCAAAACCGCCTTTTCCACAGACCGTAAATACACAGAAATACAGTAATGAGACAGGATTCTACAACGAAGAACAGGTAAATAAGCTGCCGCGCGCTAGCGCTGTTTCGCAGTATTGGCTAAAACGCGATCAGAGTGAGTCGGAAGAAGAATATTGACGGTGCCGAAGGGAGGAAGAAGAGTGCGTACTTGATGCAACTCTGGAAGTAGACCAGACAGGCCCTTTTGTGGACGGAAAGGTAAATGACGAAAATATTACTTTCCTAGTTGACACTGGTGCTACTCGATCAACTGTCAGGACAGCTGATGTTAAAAATCTTCCTCTCTCGGATGAAACAATCCAAATGGTTGGAGTATCCAACAGACAAATTAAGACGTATCTCACAGAACCAGTAAAAGTCAGTATAGGGAAATTTTCCGAAATGCACCGCTTTGTTGTGTGCGATTCAAGTCCTGTAAATTTGTTAGGGAGAGACTTACTGTGCAAGATGAATTGCACTATATTTTGTACCCCTGATGGCATAGCATTTGAGACCCCTGATGAAGATGCACTGTATAAAATGACAATAGCAAATATGGAACCTGAGATTACTGAAGCCTTTGCAGTATTCAACCCTGATGAACTACCACAAGAATTGAAAAACTCAGTAAAAGCAGAAGTCTGGGATTTCACAGGAGAGGATGTAGGATTAATGAGAAATGTGGATCCTGTAAAAATAACACTAAAGGAAGAAATAAGCTATCCAAATGTTCCCTAATATAGATTAACACCTGAGATAATTGAAGGAGTTACTCCTATAATTGAAAAAATGATTAAACAAGGTATTTTGAGAGAAATAATGAGTAGTCCATGTAATTCACCAATTGTGGGACTGAAAAAGCCTAATGGAAAGTTCAGGATAGTACAAGATTTGAGAAAGATAAACAAAATCGTTGTGTCATGTTGTCCTATTGTACCAAATCCATCTGTGATTTTGTATCAGATTCCGCATGATGCAAAATGGTATACAGTGATTGATTTGTGTCACGCTTTCTTTTCCATCCCTTTCCATCCCATTACATCATGATAGCCAACAAATTTTTGCGTTCCGTTTTGGTGAACGTATTTTGGCATGGTGCCGAATCCCACAGGGGTATACAGAAAGCCCCTCAATATTTAATCAGATTTTGAAAAAAATCCTTAGAAGATCTGCAGATGCCCGAGAATTCAGTGCTAGTTCAATTATTGATGATTTGCTAGTAGCATCAAAAACCCGAGAAGCTTGTGTAATGGACACAGCAGCATTGTTGAACCATTTGGCAGATGGAGGACTTAAGGTATCCCCATCAAAACTACAATTTTGTCAGAAAGAAGTACAATATTTAGGACATAAATTTGAAAAAGGACAGAGGAAAATAACTACAGACCGAATCAAAATAATAAAAGGAATGAGAGCCCCAATGATGCAAAGAGAAGTGAGAATGTTTCTTGGAATGGTCGGATATTGTCGACAGTGGATAAATAACAAGAAGTGATGTAAAAGACCCCATTGATTTGAATAAAGAATAGTTAGCAGCTTTTAAGCAATTAAGAGACAGTTTGTGTGAAGCACCAGCATTGGGTATGCCTGATTATGAAAAAGAGTTTGAGTTGTATTGCAGTGAAAGGAATGGATGTGCACTTTCTGTACTAATACAGAAACATGGAAAATTGAGAAGACCAATTGCATATTTTTCAGCTATGCTAGACCTTGTAGCTGTAGCATTGCCAGGTTGTTTGAAAGCAGTAGCTGCTACTTGTAAGAGTCTGGAACAGAGTGAAGGAATTGTGATGGGATATCCTGTGCGAGTGTTTGTACCTCATGATGTGGCAATCTTATTAACAAGGAGCCACACTCAATTCATGACACATAGTCGGCTGACCAAATATGAGAAAGTCATTTTAGGTGCAACCAATGTGAGCCTGACGAGATGCTTGAATGTAAATCCTTCAACGTTATTGCCTGACGTAGAGAATGTGGAAGTCAGAGATGAAGTAGATCATTGTTAGGATGTGCTTGACTTCTGTACCAAACCACGTCCTGATATAAAAGATGTACCATTGACAGAAAGTGACTTTGTGATGTTTGTGGACGGGTCACGCTTGAGAACAGAAGAGGGAATGCTAAGTGCAGCATATGCAGTATGCACAGTTGCAGTAGTGATGGAAGCATCCTACCTGAGGGGTGTAAAATCAGCCCAGGTTGCTGAACTAGTAGCTTTAACTAGAGCATGCAAGATAGGAAAGAATGTGAGAGTGACTGTGATAACTGATAGTCAGTATGGCTTTGGTGTTGTACATGATTTTGGCCAAATATGGCTGCAGAGAGGATTTCTGACTTCAAGTGGAACCCCTATAAAGAATGCTGAAGTGGTTGGGAAATTGCTGGAGGCGATACAGCTGCCTAAGCAATTGGCTGTTGTGAAGTGTGCTGCACATTCAAATATGGGAGACTATGTTGCAGTTGGTAACAAATATGCCAATGATGTGGCTCAATATTGTGCAAGCAACCAAAATTCGATTAATCAGGCTAAGGAAAGGGAGATTAATTCTTGCCCCCTACTGTTTAATAGCATTGTGAGTACTTGGGAAGAAGTGAGGCAGTTGCAGGAAGAAGCAGGAGATGAGGAAATGAGGCAGTGGATAAAAGCAGGATGTGCACCCAGAGAACATGATCATGTGTGGGTTTATCGAGATGGAAGACCAGTCATGCCTGACAGTATGGTGTCTGCCATGGCACGGATGTATCATGGACAAGCACACATAGGGAGAGATGCCAAGATTAGGTTGTTTAAGCAAACGTGGTACAATGCAAAATTCAGACTGGTAGCCAAGAGCCTTTGTCAAAGATGCCTAATATGTCAGCAGTTCAATCTTGGAAGAAAGACAGTGGTGAGTCTAGGAACAATAGGTCGAGAAGGAGGGCCTTTTACCAGAATGCAGATTGATTTCATTGAAATGCCTCCTTGTAACAGGTTGAGGTATGTTCTAGTGATGGTCTACTTATTTTCTAGATGGGTAGAAGCATATTCCACAAGAAGAAGTGATGGAATAACAGTAGCAAAATTGCTTTTGAGGGAATGTATTCCTAGATTTGGGTTCCCAGTGACAATTGAATCAGATAGAGGAAAGCACTTCCATAATGAGATCATGAAATTAATTTGTTGAAGCATTGAATGTACAACCAAAACTACATTGTGCATATCGCCCAGAGGCTTCTGGTGTGGTGGAACAAATGAATGGCACTATTATAAACAGATTGGGAAAAATGTGTTTAGCCACAGATTTGAAATGGCCTGATGTCTTGCCTCTGGTACTCATGACTATTAGATCTATTCCAGATAGAACCACAGGTCTGAGTCCCCATGAAATTGTCATGGGAAGAGCAATGCGACATGTTTTTATTCCAGTCAACAAGCTGTTGCCTATAACTGATGACTTGGTGTTGGATTACTGTAAGGGACTGGCTGACGCAGTTCATTCTGTGTTTCATCAGGTTGGATCGGATGCCACCACGCTTGAAAAGAAGAAAGCTCATGATCTGAGCCCAGGAGACTGGGTGAGAATCAAAGTACACAGAAGAAGGAACTGTCTGTCCCACATTGGGGAAAACCACGACAAGTGATTTTGATCACAACCACAGCTGTAAAGTGTGCTGGAATAAAGAACTGGATTCATGCTAGTCATACACTGCGAATTCCAAATCCAGTAGACAACAAAGAAGGAGAATATTTTGAGGAATCAGAGTCAAGCTCTGAATCTGATACTGAAGGCAACAGAACAAGAGAGAACCCAGAAAGGGAGGAATCAGAACCAGATGTGATCGTTGCCCCAGAAAGTATTCCCTTAAGGAGAAGATTACAGATTTTTGATACCAGCTGAGAGTCAGAGACAGAACAAACACTGGTATGTTCAAGAAAAGATAAAAGCAGTGAAACAATCAAAGAAGATATTAATAAAGAGATTCCTGATGGAAAGCTGAGAGAAATTCCACCCAAAATAGAAGAAAAATAGATGGACAGGTGCCAGATACAGAGAGTGAGGGAAAGATTCTTGCGGAAGATCCCCGAGGAGTTGTAGGGAATCCGAACACTCAGTTAGAAGAAGGGATAGTTAATCAGCAGGAAGATTGTGTGCAAGAACTACGAGGAGGGACAGAAGTAGGGAACAATAAGGTGGTGGAAAGAGAAACAGCTGAAAACAAAAAGCAAGTTGAAACAGAAACAGAAGATAGTGATGAAGAGGTACCAGAAGATCGAGTCCTGAGAAAGAGAGTATGGAGAGCTCAAAAGAATAATAAAGGAAATAATTCAAAAAGATCAGCAAAAGAGGAAATCTGGCCAAACAAGATAAAGAGATTGAGATATCGACTAACACGAGTGAATTCATCAAGAGCAGAACAAGTGAATGAAGTATTTAGTCAAGAAAAATCAAAAAATGAGAAAATAACTACAGAAGAAGAAAACAAGAGAACGAGAAAACCTAACCAGAAGTATAAGTCGCCAGAATGGTCGTATGTGGCTTTGCCTGAAATTAAAGAAGAGGCAGATAGCCAAGAAAACCCAGAGGTGACTGTACAAGAAGTGGTTGAGGAAGACGAAGAATCGGAAATCCTGAGAGTTATCTTCTCCGATATTGGAGAAGAGACGGATGTTCAGGAAGTTCTGTATCAAGATTATGAGAGAAAAGTAAAAGACGATCAAATGCCAAACTGAAGAGACAAAGAGCAATACTGATGGAAAGACAATAAATTACTGAAATAGACATAACTGATAGAACCAAGATAGAGCCTTGGGTTAGACAAAGCTAGTTGTGAAGTAGAAGAGGCTAAGTCAAAAGACACTGTTCATTTTTCAAAATGGCAAACACAGAGAATAGAAAAACTAAATGTAGTTTTCTTAGAAGGTGGCTAAAAATGTTTTGTTGTTTTACACGATTACTAATGCTTCTTTGGGGTATTTTGGCTTTGATGATTTCATTTAAAGTTACCTTAGATACAATAGAAGGACATAGTGAGAATAAAACTAATGTAGAAAAGTTTCAGAAAGAATATCTAACCAATGTGGATAGAAATTACTTACACCAAGACAGGTCTATAAATGATTTTTCGAACAATGTATTTTCAAATTTATTGTACGAATATGTAAAGACAATGGATGTGTACGTTTGTATGCAGTTACCTGCATCTGTATCCGAAGGAGTAACATACCATCATCTTCCAGTAACGTATGGAATAACATGTAGTGTAATAGCAAGTTTATTTTATAAAATAGGTAAATTAGAATATTATTTTTCAGATGTAGATAACGTATTTTCACAAGTACCCGTAATTAACAAATTGAATAAAGTCAAACCTGCAAAGGTATTAGGTGAGTTTTTCTTAGAAACTAAAGAACTAAAGAATCTATATTTAGAAATAATCTAACTTGTAGTCTAAAGAAAGAAGAGAAAGTGTTTTTGGATATGGTTGAAGAAAGGAGATTGAAAATGCAAAGGAAAGTACCTGAGGGAAGTAAAGAAAAGACAGTCTGGGATGTTGAAAAGGAAAAGCATTTGAGAGGAGAAGCTAGTCCAACAATAGCTTTAGATTAGCCTCAGAAGGGAAAGTTTTTTATTAGAAGGAATCAAACTGCATATGATAATTACTTTGTAGGTAACAGTGATTGCCATGATACATATCGAATCATGGGTGAATGGGGATTTAAAGGTGGAAATGATCCAGTCTTTCCTGGATTGTATTTTATCTGCGGGAACAAGGCATATTATCGTTTGCCAGATCATTGGTATGGCACATGTTATGTAGGTCTGGTTTTTCCAAAGATATTCCACATGGGAAGAGGAGAATATGGTGTGCATAAGTTAAGTAGTCTACTAACTCGTAGAAAAAGAGAGTCTTGGTCAGAAATTGTATGAGACATTTTTGGAGCATTGATACCAGCAGTGGGAATATCTCTGAATGCGCATAAAATTAGGAAATTATCAACAGTAGTGGATTGCTTGTCAACAAGCACCGCTGGAGGATTCTTATTGGTAAATACTAAAATGGTTGCCATGCGTGCCATGGTGATGCAAAATCGACTTGCCCTTGACATAATATTGTCAAAAGAAGGAGGAGTCTGTGGAATACTGAAAGTTCAACATTGTTGTACTTACATTCCAGACGAAAGTAAAGATCTGAAAGTCTATATCAAAAATATAACTGAATTGCATGAGGAAATTGTACCACTGGAGGTTGAAAGTGTTTGGGAAAAGCTTAGAAAGAAACTTATTTCTATTAAAGATTTCTTATTTAACTTAGGTAGCACATTTATAGGTAGAATCGTATTTCCATTAACATGTGTGGTATTTCTAGTATTAATATTAAGATTAGGATGTTTATGTTATAAAAGAAAGAAAATACAGAAAAATTTTAAAAGAGAAAATTTGAAAAGAAGACAGAATAAGAAACAAGAGAGGGAATTTAAAGAAGTAGAATTAGAAGAGATGAAAGACAATATGTATAAAACAGCTAGAAGAGAAGAAATTGGGGAAACAGAGATGTGAATTAATCTAAAGAATTCATTTAGCTTTCTATGATAAATTGACACAAACTTTTATGGTGTGGTGATAAAATCACCAAAGGGGGATTGATGGAGCAGGTTTTACAAAAACTTTGTATACCTCCCCCATGTAGCTTGAAAACACTAATTAAATAATCTATTAACTATAATATTATTAAATGAGTTTGCATGTTTATTAATCAACACTTATTAATATAAATTACACGTGGAATTGCAATTGCATGGCTAAATATAATTTTATGGCTAAAATATGTACGCATATTAACAATAGTAGATGTGGTAATTAGAAAATTGCATGATATATGTTGCTTTGTAATGTTTTGTATTGTTGCCCAGAAGGAAGATCGAAATGGTGAATAGAAATGCTTTATATGTTGTTAAACGCTAGATAAATACAAAAACATAGAGGGATTAGTAAGGGGTAAACATTAGATTTGAAATTTCTTTATATTAATTATTCTTTTGTGTTTGTTTTGCTTAAATTAGCATTTGGGCCTAAACCAAAGATGGCTGCGGAGACTCCATGGTGAAGTGGCCATTTTCTCATGTGGCGTGGAGTAAACAGCGCCTGCGTGAGAGTTTCCATGATCCTCGCAGTGACCACTGAACATAGTACCCCAACAAGGATGACACATTGGACGTCTTCCAAGAAAGAGGAACAATGCACTTTTACAGAGAACCGGAACGACTTGATACAATTTTTACCGGTGACCTCACCCCTTGAACTGTACTGAAATCCTGGGAACACATCCGACGATCCTAACCAAACAATCATGACCACCCTAAACTATAAGATTGTTACTTCTATGTTCAAGTTCTTTATAAAAGCTTAGCAGAATAGGCACATACACACCCCCACCGATAGAATCCTGACGACCTTCCCTTTTGACTTGACGCTTGTCGTTTGCCGCCTCCTACCCTTCCTTTGATGACCAGGATGCTGTCCGACTCTTTGACGACTGCAAACTTTTCACTGATGCTTGCTCGTCTTTGGTCCTTTGCTGATCTTTGGGACTGTAACGTGCTAGGCAGGGAACTCTGAGCTCAGGCTCATTTTGGACGATCTATACAGAGCCAATGAATAAGAAGACCCAGAATAGTAAGATTAGGTAAATATGAAGTTCTGTGATTTTCTGAAAATTTGATATAAACTTTGCGAAACAAATGCATACTAAAGCTTTATGAAATTTAGATAAATTATTATTGATTAACAAGAAACACATGAGTTTGTGGTTTCTAAAAGTGCTGTTTTCACACACAGGATTTAAAAACCATCTTTGCTAAAAGATGTCTTATTAAATTCTGAGTTCAGGGATACCAGACTTTAATTTTCTTTCTTGCTCCTATGGGAAGATATGCAGGTAAACATTATACTCAGCATTTCCCATTATAGCCTATGGGCAAGATAGCCTTTTAATAGTGAAAAACAAAAATGGCTGTAATTCACTACCAGACCATGTCACCTACACCAATACATGCTCTACCTTTCACATACACCGCACCCTGCCCAGGGGGGTACGTAGGGCCTTCCATAGGGGTGTCCAATGTGTACAGAAAGGGAAGGGTTAGGCCTGCCCAGTGTGGACACTGGTCAGGTCAGCATGGCAGTTAGCAACTTCACCCAGGCACTGCGGTGGCAGGCCTGTGACACCATTTTAAGGCTAGTCCTGTGGGTGGCACACTCAGTGTTGCAGGCCCACTAGTAGCATTTGAATCACCAGCCCTGCAACACTCAGTGTACTTTACTAGGGGCTAACAGGTGAAACAAATATACCAATCATGGATAACCAATCAATATAACAATTTACCTAGGGAGCACTTGCACTTTGACACTGATCAGCAGTGGCAAAGTGCCCAAAGCATCTAAACCAGCAAAAATGAAATCCAACACAGCGTCAAAAATATAGGAGGTAGAGGCAAAAAGTCAGGGGAAACCACGCCAAAGATGCCAGGTCTAACACGTGTCCCCTCCAGCTGAAAGTGGGGAGAACTACCCACCCTCTTGGGAGTTCTCATCGCTAAGGCAGAAAAACCTGGACAGACCATCAGTGTTGGGGTGTTCTGTACCGGGACGGTGTTCCACCGTAAAGTCCATTCCCTGTAGGGAGATGGACCACCTCAACAGTTTTGGGTTCTCACCCCTCATCTGCATTAACCATCTGAGGGGCCTGTGGTCTGTCTGAACCCGGAATTGAGTCCCAAACAAGTAGGGCCTCAGCTTCTTCAGAGCCCAGACCACAGCAAAAGCTTCCCTTTCAATCGCACTCCACCTCTGTTCCATGGGAAGTAGCCTCCTACTAATGAAAGCTACAGGTTGGTCCAAGCCCTCGTCATTGATCTGTGAGAGTACCGCTCCCACACCATGCTCTGAAGCGTCTGTCTGCACTACAAACTCACTGGAGAAATCAGGTGCCTTGAGCACCGGTGCCGAGCACATGGCAGTCTTCAGGGCATCAAAAGCAGTTTGACAGGCATCGGTCCAATTCACTCTCCTGGGCTGCTTCCTTGAAGTCAGCTCTGTCAAGGGGGCAACAATGGTGCCATATCCCTTGACAAATTGGCGATAATACCCGGTGAGTCCTAGGAAGGCTCTCACCTCTGTCTGGGTCTTGGGGGGCTCCCAAGCCAGGATGGTATCAATCTTCGCTTGGAGGAGCGCCATCTGGCCGCTCCCTACCTGGTGTCCCAAGTACACCACAGAACCCTGCCCTATCTGGCACTTACTGGCCTTGATAGTGAGGCCTGCCCTTTGCAGAGCCTTCAACACTTTACAGAGGTGCTGCAAGTGTTCCTCCCACGTGGAGCTGAACACAGCAATGTCATCCAGGTATGCAGCGCTGAATTCCTCCAGCCCGGACAGTACCTGGTTGCCCAGTCTCTGGAATCTGGCAGGGGCTTTCTTCAACCCAAAGGGCATAACTCGGAACTGTAAGTGCCCCTCTGGCGTTGAAAATGCAGACCTCTCCTTGGCCCCCTCAGTTAAGGCAGTCTGCCAGTACCCAGATGTTAAATTAAACATACTGAGGTACTGGGCAGCTCCCAACCGATCCACAAGCTCATCAGCTCTGGGGATGGGGTGCGCGTCAGTCTTGGTGACCGCATTGAGCCCACGGTAGTCCACACAAAACCGGAGTTCTGTGGTGGCACCGGGCGCAGCAGCTTTTGGAACTAAGACCACTGGGCTAGCCCAGGGGCTGCTGGAGGGCTCAATTACCCCTAGCGCCAACACCTTGGAAACCTCTTCCTTGATGCTGGCCCTGACCTTGTCAGCTACCCTGTAGAATTTCTGCTTTACAGGTAGACTATCTCCAGTGTCCACATCATGGACGCACCAGTTGGTGACACCTGGGGTCAGGGAGAACAGGGAGGAAAACTGACCCAACACCTGACGACAGTCCCTCTGCTGTTCCAGGGTCAGGGTGGGCGAGAGGACCACACCATCCACTGACCCATCTTGCTCCTTGGCTGCCAGGAGGTCAGGAAGAGGGTCACTGTCCTCTTCCATTCCCGCATCTGTAGCCAGGAGCATGGTTACATCAGACCTCTCGAAGTGGGGTTTGAGGCGGTTCACATGTAAGACCCTCAGGGGCTGCCTGGGAGTCTGCAAGTTAACCAGGTAGGTTACTTCGCTCTTGCGCTCCACCACCTCATATGGCCCAGTCCACTTGTCCTTGAGCGCACAAGGCTCCACTGGTGCCATTACCCACACTTTCTGCCCAGGTTGAAATTCGACCAGAGTGGCATTCTGGTCGTACCATCTTTTCATTTCTTCCTGGCTGGCTTCTAGGTTCTCTTGGGCGAGCTTCCTGAAGCGCAGTGTCTGGTTGCGGAAGGCCAGCATAGAGCTGAACACATCCTGGGGGGTTTTCCCGGGGGATTTCTCCCACCCCTCCTTCATCAGAGTGAGAGGTCCTCTAACAGGGTGACCATACAGAAGCTCAAAGGGACTGAACCCTAAGGACTTCTAAAGCACCTGTCTGTAGTCAAACAACAGGCATGGTAAGAAGATGTCCCATTTCCGTCTCATGGGCTCCGCAAGGCCCATAATCATACCTTTCAGGGTTCGGTTGAACCTTTCAACCAACCCATTTCCTTGAGGGTTGTAAGGAGTGGTGAACTTATAAGTTACCCCACACTCCTCCCACAGAGACTTCATGTACCTAGATATGAAGTTGGTACCCCGGTCAGAGATCACCTCTCTGGGGAACCCCACACAGGAAAAGATCCCCATCAATGCATGGCCCACCACGGGTGCTGTGATTGTCCTGAGAGGGACTGCTTCCGGGTACCGGGTAGCGTGGTCCACCAAGACCAGGATGAACCTGTTGCCTAAGGCTGTCTTGGGGTCCAGTGGCCCCACAATATCGATGCCCACCCGCTCAAAAGGGTGCTCACTACAGGAAAGGGTTGGAGGGGTGCCTTGCAATTCCCTCTGCTCTTCCTACTTGCCTGACAAGTCTGGCAAGTCCTACAGAATGTCCCGACGTGCTTCTTCACCTGGGGCCAGAGGAAGTGGGTGACAAGCCTTTGGAAGGTCTTGTCTTGCCCCAGATGGCCTGCGAGAGGCACGTCATGAGCCAGACCCAGTAGGAAGTCCCTGAAGCGCTCGGGTACCACCAGCACACGGGCTGCACCGGGCTCAGCGAACTTAGGCTCACTATAAAGCAACCCATCCTCCCAGTAAATGAGATGATCCTTGGCCGCTCCACCTGCTGCCTGGTCTGCAGCCTGCTGCCGCATACCAATAAGGGAAGGGCATTCCTTCTGTGCCCTGCAGCACTCCTCCCTGGAGGGGCCACCCTCTTGCTGTCAATGGGTCAGCTCAGGTAGGTCCCCCAGTTCGGCCACCTGTTCCCCTATAGGTTCCAGGGCATCCCCCTCAGGTTCTGCTCCTTCCTGGACCGTGGGAACGGTGGGGGCTGGTTTCCCACGCCCTCTGCTCCTTCTCCTCTGGGCAGGTACCTGGGCCACTGTTTCAGGCTCTAGGTCTGCTGAATCACCCCTACTGACTGCCATAGACTGAGTGGTCACACAGATCCACTCAGGCAAACCCAACATCTCCATGTGAGCCTGGCGTTCCACCTCCTTCCATGGGGAACTCTCCAGGTCATTACCTAGCAGACAGTCTACAGGCATGGATGGACTCACAACAACCTTCAAGAGATCTGAGTCCCCCCTCCACTCAAAGGGAACCTGTGCCACTTTACAGAGGCGCACTGAGTTGTCAGCTGCAACTACTGGGTGAAGTATATTGGGAATGACCTGCTCTTCAGACACCCACTGACACCTCACAAATGTCACGCTGGCTCCTGTGTCTCTCAGAGCCTCCACCCTTCTCCCATTGATGGTCACCCACTGCCCGTATTTCTTAGTGTTATTGGGCAGGTAGGTTTCCTTGACCATCTCTTGGTCTCCTAAAGAGACAAGGGTCGTAACTTCTGGTCCCGCCCCTTCACTAGAAATGAAATCCTCCCCCAAAGCTATACTCACTAAACCCTGTTTAGGAGCACCAGTGGGTGCTGGAGGTTTATTGGGACAACTAGGGCCAATGTGTCCTACCTCATTGCAGTGATAGCAGGTAGGTGGGCCCCTGGGGTCCCGCCTGCCCCTAGGGTGCCAGGTCGGTTTGAGCTTGGGGGGTTGGGACTCCTTTCCCTGGGAACTGTTTTGGGGCCCTTGAGAGAACTCCTTTTGGTTACCCTTGGCCCCCCCACTCTTTTGCTGGGGACCCTGCCCACCTTTGGCTGTGGTACCCACAATTCCTCTGTGGACCCTGGTACTGGTCCAGCGGTCCGCCTCCTTAGCAAGCTCAATGGGGTCCGTCAGCTTGCTGTCTAAAAGATGCTAGCGCAGCTCTGGAACACATAGACTACTCAAGTGCTCCCAACTAATTAAATGCAACAACCCCTTGTAATCAGTTACTTTGCTGCCCTTCATCCAGCCTTCCAGTGCACGTGAGTACAGATTCACACACTCCATCCAAATCTCAGACTCTTTCTTCTTGGAGTCCCTAAACTGCAGTCTATACTGCTCTGGAGTAAGTCCATACCTGACACATAGGGCCTCCTTCATATTGGGGAAGGTCATGGCACCTGCTAATTCTAAGGGCTCTAGAGCACTCCTCCCAGAAGCCTCAAAATGTTTCCACAGGCCCGCCCCCCAATGCTGATCAGGCACACCATTCATCCTCAATGCAATCTCATACGAGGTAAACCAGGCATAGATATGATATCCTCACTCCTATTATAATTCTGCACCAAATCTTTGGGGATATATTCTTTGCCCCCTTGCACTGGCTGTGCGCTGCCACCATTGGAACTGGTCTCCACCTGTTTGGCTCTGATGTCCAGTTCCCTCATGCTCAACTCATGAGCCAAAAGCAATCTTTTCTCTTCTTTCTCTACTTCCAATTACTTCATCTTCATTCGCATGATTTCCAATTCATGCTCTCTCACCCTTTGGTTCTCCTCTAACTCTTCTGGGGTGAAGCCCCTACTGGAATGGTTGCTGCCAGCCCTTGAGACTGGTCTGCCCACGGGCAGATCTTGGGGAACAAAACCATTCTCTTCACCTGCATCACCGTCCTCTTGGGCCTCCCACCAGGCCTTCAGGACTCTTTGTAGCACATCCTTTCTAGATCCGCTTTTCACAGGGTAACCAAGGTCTTTGCAGAATTGCTTGAGCTCCTCAACTTTGTATGAATACAGATCCTCAATGGAAAACTCCAACCCTGCCCTCTCACTTGTTGCCACCTGAGACATGATGCTCTAGAAGAGTTACTCAAAAATAGAACCAAAAACACAGTATGTGGTTGCGTAGTGGTTTGCATTTAAACTAGTGATGAACACCAATTACTGTGGGTCAAGTACAAATACAAGTTCTAATCCTCACCGCTGACCACCAATGTTAGATCTGGGGGTCTCTAGTTGGCAGAGGTAGGTACCACTGTCCAAATAGGGAACCTAACTTTTAGTCAGGGTAAGGGGGATACACTCTTTAGATAACCCCTGCTCACCACCTTGGTTGCTTAGCACGAGCAGACAGGCTTATCAAAGGCAATGTGTAAAGTATTTGTACCAACACTCACAGTAACACAGTGAAAACACCACAAATGGACTCCACACCAGTGTAGATAAATAACGTATTTTTATATAAACTACACAAGACCAAAACAACAAAAATCCAACATACACAGTTCAAGAATATGGTTTCAAAAGAGTTCTTAGCTTAGCGACAAAATAATCCACATTAGCGTCGATTTTAGCCAACAGTACCTGGTGATGCGATAAAAGTTCCTAGCGGCGCTCAGGCGTTGAAAAACAAGCAACAGCGTCAGTCCTGAGACCCTGGGGAGGCGATGCGACAACCCCGCTGCACGCAGCGGGCGTGTGCGACGATTCCGGCCTGTATGGGGAGTGAGGCAATACTTGTATGGATTCCAAGGCGTAGCTTCTCCGGTAGAAATGTACTTGCAAAGGCACGATGCGATGATCTTCGATGTTTCTGCGACGATACTCGCAGTAACGGAAATCTTCCCGCTTCGGGGGCGATGCGCTCCGAAAATGAACGCGGCGTTGACGCTGCAGCGGCGACAGGCGGCGGAAATTTTCTCGCTAAGCTGGCGGTGTGTGAAACATTTGCAGATCTTTTACTTCTTTTCTCTGGGTCAGCTTCCCAACAGCAGGCACCACTTCCAGAGGCCCCACAATTGGATCAAGCACGCTAGGAAGGGCAGAACTCACACAGCAGAGTTCAGAGGGAAGCTGGGGGTGAAGTCCTTTTGTTCCTGGGACTTCTTAACAGGAGGCCAGCTCTACTCAGGCCCTTGGAGATTCCTTCAAACCAGGGGACAAAGCACACAGCAAAGTCCTTCTCCTCTCCTTGGCAGCAAAGCAACTGCAGGTCAGCCTTACTGCAGGTCAGTCCTTCCTCTTCAGTCTTCCAGCTTTCTCCTTGGCAGAGGTTCCTTCTTGATTCCAGGATGATCTAATTTTCTGTAGTCTGGGTCCCAATACTTATACCCCAAAATCCTTTGTCCTCTGAAGGCAGAGGGGCCTTGGCCTAGTCAGAACCAGTTCTGGCCAGTCCTGGAGCACTCTGTTTACTTGGTTTCTTCTTTCCTTTGAGAGAGAGGGGCAGGGTCGTCAGCCGCCCAGCAGTGGGTGGAGCCAGCATTGTGGAAGGCAGGCACAGCCCTATTCAGGCCCAGGTGCTACTCCTCCCACCCAGCTGCAGGGGAATTTCCCTATTCAGCCCTGGGCTGACTCATTCAGCCTCTGGGAGCCACCCCTGTCCCTGTCACTCACAAACTAGACAGTCAATTCACAAACAGGCCAAGGCACACAGAAAGGGCAGAAAAGGAAACAGCCACTTTCTAAAAGTGCTGTTTTCACACACAGGATTTAAAAAACATCTTTCCTAAAAGATTTGTTATTAAATTCTGAGTTCAGGGATACCAGACTTTAATTTTCTTTCTTACTCCTATGGGAAGATATACAGGTAAATATTATACTCAGGATTCCCCATTATAGCCTATGGGCAAGATAGCCTTTCAATAGTGAAAAACAATAATGGCTGTAAATCACTACCAGAGCATGTCACCTACACCAATACATGCTCTACCTTTCACATACACTGCACCCTGCCCAGGGGGGTACCTAGGGCCTTCCATAGGGGTGTCCAATGTGTACAGAAAGGGAAGGGTTAGGCCTGCCCAGTGTGGGCACTGGCCAGGTCAGCATGGCAGTTAGCAGCTGCACCCAGGCACTGCAAGCAGGCCTAAGACATCATTTTAGCGCTACTCCTGTGGGTGGCACAATCAGTGCTGCAGCCCACTAGTAGCATTTGAATCACCAGCCCTGGCACTCTCAGTGCACTTTACTAGGTACTAACAGGTGAAACAAATATACCAATCATGGATAACCAATCAATATAACAATTTATCTAGGGAGCACTAGCACTTTGACACTGATCAGCAGTGGCAAAGTGCCTAAAGCATCTAAACCAGCAAAAACGAAATCCAGCACAGTGTCACAAATACAGGAGGTAGAGGCAAAAAGTCAGGGGAAACCACGCCAAAGATGCCAGGTCTAACAGCGGGCCTCTAAGGTTTTGTCATGTCACTGAATATCATTAAATGCATAATGCATAACAATCGACTCAAGGACGAATATGTGGGGGCTCCGGGTGGAGTGTCTTGGATGACTGATTTTCATAGACGTTCCTTCAGCTGTTGCGGCAGAACCAGGACTTCTGTTGATGATAGAGAACAATAACCTCCAAGTTAGTCTCCAGAAATCAATGTGGAATTATTTTATTGTTAGACATCAGTAGCCATCAGCCTACAAAGGTACATTTGCAAGCACACTGCCAGGCTGAAGAGTTTTCAAATGCTGAGACTCATAAGGATGCCAGGCTTTCAATCTATCATGAAACCACCGATAAAAGACTGGAATTAATGGGGAGGGTGGCGCTCACTATTGTGGTTGATTGAATCTTGGGCCACAGGGAGATAAACAGATTATTTGACAATCAGATGGGCAGGAGCTGCTAAGGGAGCAAGTTGATTTAGAAACTGAATCTAGTGTAAAGAATCTCACAACAGAGCTTCCTTTAATGATCCTCAAACACCTGCTACAGCATGCGTTCGGCTGTGGGTCAAAATGAACTGTAGAATACCCAATATGCACCAGATTGAACTAGAACAAAGCACTGACACAGTTATGATGTCTGGCTTGATGTTTGTGTGACACATAGTATTTGTTAGTTCTGTTGGCAAAATTTTTGGATGGTAAGAATTGTGTCTTGTGTGTTAATTAAGTTGTACAATATATTTGAACTATAAAAGATATAGAATTATAACTACAACGCTCAAAATAAATAATACAAAGGAAATTATGTTGGATTTTATTTTTAAATTAAATATTTTTCTTAAATATATATTTGTTTAGTTTAATAAAGCATGGTGTATACAGTTAGTAAAGCAAAAATAGCAGCGGTTTGGTCGTAGTAAACTTTTTAGCTCTGTTTGGTTCATTTTTAGTTATTACTTTAAAGTACGTTTGAAGAGCAAGAAGTTGATAGAACTGCGGTTTCATTGGTATATTGTTGTAAACTGCATTGTTAGAATTTCTAAAGTGCAATTTTGTCTGAATGTTAGTTTGTGATTTAGTGCAAAATGTTAGGATGTGAGAAGTGTATGGTTAGTTTGCATGAGCTGCGTTAGTTTTGCCAAAAGATGTATATTTTGCAGGATACAGGCAATGCAAGACGCTATGAAATTAATAGGCAAGTTGTTGTTGACTTATTAAGTGTTGCAAAGTTCAAGATTAACATAAACTGCCCTTTCTTCACAAAACCACCTCCTCAGCACAGGCGAAACTGATATACATAGTGCAGAGGTGGACGGTATGGTCGTTTAAGTATGGTGGATAAGGTAGTTTAAGTATTGTAGGCAAGTATGTAGAAACTATAGCTTAGTAGGTGGGTAGGTTAGGTACGCTATCCGTAGTAGGTACAGTGGGTAGGTATGGGAGCTATATAGGAGGACCTGGCCTGGCAGTTTGGGCTGGACTGTTCCCATTGGCCGCATGGTAAAGACTGATTTGCATATGGCTGGGTTCAAACTGGAATGGCCTGGGGAGCAAAAAACGATGGATTTAGGCCCAGATCTCTGTACTTGGGTAAATGTATGACATTGTTCTGCATTCTGTCCATCAATTGTTCTTTTTAATTTTAGAAAGTTGGCATTTTCTTGCCCAAAGTTTCTTAGGCCTATCTAGGTGGTTCCATGTTCCTGGGCCTGATAATAGTCCCCCCATCAATAATTTGTAGCTGGCCCAGCCCTGCTCTTGCTATTGTCACCCTAGACAGTTGGGAGCCAGGATCAGGGTTATGGAATGAACTCACCAGAACCAGTTTTGGGGATAAGCCGGAGAATTCCCCATTCACAGGCAGGAACCAGGTAGAAATGTGGCATCCTCAGAACTTCCCATCAGAATACTCCTGGACCTTTAGCAGATTCAGAAGAAGGACTTCTCCGCTGCCAGAGGATCCGCCTTGCCGCTTGATGGACTCTCTTGCGGTCTGAAAAAGTAAGATTGGACTTGCTTGCCTTGATCCTAGAATACCTTGAGTAACTACAAGGGTCAGTTGGGTGACATCTTGTGTGAGCTATAGGGACACAACAATCTCCTATATGCCTCCCTGCATCTGCCCAGCTGACCAACTGGAGAGATAATCATGAGAGGTGCTTTCTACATCATTGGACTGTTTTAAAAAAAAACGTTAACATTCAATATCTCCTGTTTTACTGATTGGATTTTTGTTTTTCTAGTATCATTATATTTAATACATTTTACACTATTATTCTAAATTGGTTCAGGATTTGTCTTGTATTGCGTTTTTACTTTGTGTGCTGCATGAATACTTCTCACATTGCCTCTAAGTTAAGCCTGGCTGCTTTTGTGCTAAGCTACCAGAGTGTTAAGCACAGGTTAATTTTGTGACTTTTGTGGTTCACTCTGACAAGGACTGTGGCTGTTGCCTGAGTGGGGCTTTCACCTCTCTCCATCGATAACCCAATTTCATACATACATCCTTTTCACAAATTGATGAAAGGAGGTATACAGATACAGCGGTCTGTGGTTAAGCTTAACAACAAATAAAGCAGGAAAAGTCCCAGTCGCTAGCAGGCGTTTTGGTATCAGCAAAAAAGTAATTGCAAGACCAATAGTTGTGTTTGTTTACAGTGGTGCTAAATGGGACACACCTCCTTAAATCTGCTGAATTGTGCTTATGGGTGCTCCCTGGATGGAATGTTGTCCCATGCTGAAAAACATTTCAGTGGCCATTTTCGAAAGGGAGTGGGATAAGGTCCTCCATTGGCATACATCTTTCAGTTGACTGCAAGCTGAATACCATCATCCACTGTGTCACCTGGAGCCTTGTGTTTTACACTTAAGACAGGTGAAGATGTTATCTACACCTGACCAGTGGCTGTAGGCAAAGGTGGATGAAGATAGTCATACATTACCTGACTTTACCCTAAGTGATATTAAACCAGCCTAACCTATTGGAACTCTCAATTTCCTGGTGCAGGATGTCCTGTGGGTGAGTCAAGCTGCATCAGTAAATCCTTAGCTGGTGGTTTAGCGTAGGCATGGCAGTATCCTTACAATCCCCACATCACAGGAATTTAAGCCTGCATGTTGGCATCCTTGTTATTCTCTTTGTATACTGCTGACATGCGGAAACGTTTAGACTCAGTATGTGCATTCGTGCAAAGGCTTGGAGCAGGAAGTTTAAGAGCCACATATATGTTGATCACACAATTATTCGTAATTTAACCGGGATTAGCTTTCAGCGTTCTATAGATAATTACAGAATATAATCTATTAAAACAATTTAACCATGAATGCAACTTGCAGCTAAGGGAGTGTAAGTCCGTTGGCATATTGATGTCCAAAAAGATTGACTGATCCACCCATTGCAACTACTTCAGTGTTTCCTTAGCCCCTAGCTCAAACCTGAACACGCACCTCTTTCTGGTTACATCAAAGTTGTTGTCTCATCAATAGCCCTTGGCCCTGTTAAACTGTATAGAAAGTTATTGGGCCCAACAGTTGTGGGCTCCTGCAGGATGGGGCTTGTTGAAGCGTTTTCTTTCTTAGTACAGTAGTAACCAAGTACAGCATGTACTTACATTGCAACACTTTAATACATAACGATGTACAAACCATCTTTGCTTTACCTCAAGGTAAATCACACATCCAGGTTAGGCTTGAATGTGCCTTAATTTAAACGTCCCTATTGGTTGATAAAACATTGTTGATATAATGGATTATCATTGGGAGATAAAAATACACGGCTCTAATTCATGTGGTTACAATTTACAACCCAACCTCGTCCTTCATCACAAGCGGGATGGACGTGTATGAGGGATTTACCATTCTAGTAAATACATCCAATTTTCAAGTTCAAACATGATAATGGGGCATACAATATGTAATTTTGTGCCTACTGTACCAAATTCCTCATGTTCCAGTAATTAACAGATGTTTTACCCCCTTGGACTTTAGCAGGTTTGTCAACAAAAAATGATCTGGGTGCATTGTGGGTTTCGTATTTTATCGCCTCTGGTTACTACTGGGGTCGTCATTGTGTTTGGAGATCAAAGATATACTGATTCTGAGCAGAGATGAAGGGACCTTGATCCTCCATTGCAAGTACAGCTATTAGATGCTTCATCGTTTGCAACAATGACTTATTTTAGATTTCTGTCACCTTACTGCCTTTGAATTTCGAACCAGGTTGGGAAACAATTATAAGTTACCTAACATATCCAGGCTGTATTATAAAGACAAAGTAAATGTAACGCATTTCAAGGCCTTTTATTCATCATTAATAGTAACTTAGAACAATTCTTTAAGCCATTGCCTAACGAAAATAATATAAGAAGTAATAATCATGGAATTTCACTGTGTAAGGAAGCAGGCGTCAACAATATTTGTGCATAGACAAGATCCAGTGGCAGTAGAAAAAGGGTCCACCTCCAGATATCACCAACACCCCTGTGGGATGTATGACGTTACAACGCATACTTTTACAACGCATGCACTTACAACGCAATTTTTACAATGCAACATCCACTACAACGCATTCCATTACATCGCATTACACTACAACGCATTCCATTACATCGCATACTACCTTTACAACGCATACCATTACAACGCATAATGTTACATTGCATTTAAGGTAAGTATTGGATAGTATAGGGGTAAAAATTACTATTCTTACTCCAGGGGGTGCAACAGTAGGGTAAGTGTTGGATAGTATAGGGGTAAAAATTACTATTCTTACTCTAGGGGGTGCAACAGTAGGGTAAGTGTTGGATAGTATAGGGATAAAAATTACTATTCTAACTCCAGGGGGTGCAACAGTAGGGTAAGTGTTGGATAGTATAGGGGTAAAAATTACTATTCTAACTCCAGGGGGTGCAACAGTAGGGTAAGTGTTGGATAGTATAGGGGTAAAAATTACTATTCTAACTCCAGGGGGTGCAACAGTAGGGTAAGTGTTGGATAGTATAGGGGTAAAAATTACTATTCTAACTCCAGGGGGTGCAACAGTAGGGTAAGTGTTGGATAGTATAGGGGTAAAAATTACTATTCTAACTCCAGGGGGTGCAACAGTAGGGTAAGTGTTGGATAGTATAGGGGTAAAAATTACTATTCTAACTCCAGGGGGTGCAACAGTAGGGTAAGTGTTGGATAGTATAGGGGTAAAAATTACTATTCTAACTCCAGGGGGTGCAACAGTAGGGTAAGTGTTGGATAGTGTAGGGGTTAAAAATTACTATTCTAACTCCAGGGGGTGCAACAGTAGGGTAAGTGTTGGATAGTGTAGGGGTTAAAAATTAATATTCTAACTCCAGGGGGTGCAACAGTAGGGTAAGTGTTGGATAGTGTAGGGGTTAAAAATTAATATTCTAACTCCAATGGTATGCATTGTAATGGTATGCGTTGTAATGGTATGCGTTGTAATGCCTGCATTGTAGTGACATGCGATGTAGTGTCTGCGTTGTAATGGTATGCGTTGTAAAGGTATGCGTTGTAGTGTCATGCGTTGTAAAGGATGTTCCGTTGTAATGGCTGCGTTGTAAATGTAGTGCGTTGTAAAAGTTGCGTTGTAAAGGTTGTTCCCCCCCCTGTGTAGCAGACAGGGTGTTCGAGGGATCAGGCGAGGGAAAGGATAGGGAAGGGGACAGCATGGGAATTAGAACCTGTAACAAAAAAAGAATACAGATATAAGAATTTATGCAGATAACTTCTACTCTCGTTCGGTCTCGCTAAAAGAAGTTTGATGTACCTGGGAAGGGACAAAGCTGTCTACCATTCCAACGGTGTACCTCCAACATCCGTCGATGAGTACCATCTCTGCAATGAGAAACTACAAGGATTAACGGTGCTTCCCCCAAAGCCAAGCAACCATGCGAGAACATATACTCATACACACGTACCCCCAGGCACTAACTCCTCTGAAGCAAACGATTGTGCAGACTCATGGAAATAAGCCCCTCCGATGAGGCCCTCTTTCATGAAGCTGGAGTGAAGTACGAATGTCTTGGAATAGCCGAAAACAGTTCAAAAAGTAGCCCCCAGCATACACAGTAGTACGCGGTTCCTTCAACCCCAGTACTCCGCTATGATTCCCGTGGGTTTTGAAGTGATGCCTACCCTGTACACCACTATAGAAGTCCGTGGTTCCTTTACCGCTGTAAGTCTCTTATGGATCTCTGTAGTTATGCCCCAATAGTCAGAGGACACTCACGGTAGTACACGGTTCCTATTCACCGCTGTACTCCGCTATGTCACGAAAAGGAAAGAAATAGAAAATATAAGGAGCACCGTGTCCCTTACTCCTCACTCGGAAATAAGCGGCAGTCGCCCGCCGTATTCCGCTCTGTGAACATCAAAAAGAATCCCAGACACCCCGTGAAAGGCAGCGGCCCGCTCACGAGGCTACTCACTGTTCGGGACGCAACGTCCTCCAGTCCCAGAAGCCGGCTCTGTGTCTCCGCACGGCCAGGTCAAGGCTTCCAGAATAGCCCGCAATGCCGCTACCAAACGAGGACTGGAACAACGTCAGAATTACGAGCGCTGGCCCGCGCGTTCATAGCGCCTTTATCCCCTCCCCCCGCAAAGCATCAAGGGAGTTGTAGTTTTTTGTATTAGGGATTCCGCAATGTAGGCGCCGCTGCACCTGATCCCTGACAATGTTGGTCTAATAACAGATTACAGCGAGATCATGAGTTACATTGAGGTATATGTCTGTATTTTTGCAGGCTACTTAGCGCATGGTTCTCATTTAACGTGGTGGTTTTTTAATTACACTATCCTCTCTTTGAACTATCTGTGATTTTTTGTAGTTGCTTTAACTAACTGAACAAATCAAAATGCTATTGCTATTCCTAAACCCCACCCCATGTCAAAATGATGTCTCCTGATTATCTTCATCTTTATTCCCTTCTCACCTTGACTCTTCTTCTGACTCAGTTGCTGCTAGTGCACCATCTAACACCTGCAATATTCCAACATGTCACATGCTCTCTAAACACTGGAGGCAAATGATCACACAGCTGGCCTGCATGTAATAGTTTTTGAAATGTGCGATACTAAGAAATATAATGGATATTGGGCTTAGGGCACCAGAGAGGGAATGACTGAAGCTGAGCACCAGCCCATGGCAGTGAGGCGAGGCTAGGGCTACTTGTTGGACTTGCACGTGGGTGTATAAAAGTAGTTATGTGATGTTTCTCTACTAGTTTTTCTCTGATGGTAGACACTTGTCTTAATAATGTTAACTGTAAGAACCAACAATGATTAATGGAATTCTTGAAATAATCTCAGCCCTAGATATTTATTCTGGACTACATTACATTCCGTTTGTTCAGTGTGCCACTACAGAAAGGGACTAACCATAAGCAAATCGGTTTTGACCCCACTTTAGTCATTATTGCTAAGCCATGTCCTTTCTACAAGGGAACACCCTTGCAGACATTTTTCGGCCTTGTTGGTCCTCATGTTCGAGGGGAGGCTAGTGTCCAAGAGTACAATGAGCTATGAGGTTCACTCATAAGGTACCACAAAGCTGAAGTTACTTGGGGTTGCTTACACTCTTGTTTAGAGGCGACATGACCTAGCAGTGTGAGCTGTCGTATTCCATTGGTGTAAGACCAGTTTGGTTTGCGTATGTTAAGTCCCCTTCGTTAATGACAGAAACAAGCCAAATACTATGGTGTAGAATGCACCCATAGTAATTTTCCATAGCTCAGATTAAATAAAGCTAATCCATACTCCACTTTTTTGCCATCCAAATGTACTGTTAACTTTCTTTGGCTTTTATGAGATTCTCAATAGTCTCAATAGGATCCCATATGCTTGCATGGCAAGTAGACTGACTCAGAAGGTATCAGTTCCTTTCCACTATTTGTTTCGCTGTATATCGAATGAAAATTCTTCAAGTTTGAATGTGATCTGGTGAATTTAGGGCATGCATGAGATGTTTGTGTTTACAGCATCCCTGAAGTCAAATCGCAGTGCTGATTGATTATGGATGCTACCAAATCTCACCCATCTCATCATTCGTTGTCTTCATCTATACTCCATGGTTTGGGCTGGCCATTCTCCCACTCTAGCATTTTCCTGGAGGGCTACAGTCATTGGGGATCATGGTAGAGCTAGAGAGTTTGCTATGACCCAACCAAGCACCCACGCTCCCATTCTAGTTCTGGCCTCTCGTATTTTGTGGCAGGATTAAACAATTTGCCTGGGCTGGTTTTAATTCCTATCCAGCTCTGTTTAATACGAAAGAACTGTGTCTTCGCTTCATGGTTGCCATTCGAAGGAATAAAGCTTGGATCATGATCTCTTTGAAGCATATTCACCTGCAACATGTGAAAATCGCTCAAATCAGACATGAGTTTATCTTCTAGAACTAAAGAAACCTGTAATTTAAGGTAAATAAACATTATTCCAAACAAATGCATGCAGAAGAATGCATTTCTGTTTTAAACACTATAAAGTAGAAACTACTCTTAGTTCATTTGAGTATTTGGAATTTCAACAATACGTTATCTTCTTAATGAACTACAATCCTTGAATCAGTCTCACTTCAATGACTTTTCTCGGTTCTATAGCAGGTTTAGGTTTTAGGATGTTAGGTTTTAGGATTAGGATTAGCAAAACACATCATGGTAAAGATTGAAATGATGGAAAAATACAGTGCCATGCAGTGCCCTAGGAAGGGGGGCGATCGAGTTTTGGGGGCGGTGCCCCCCCTGACCTGCGGCTGTTGCAGGGCGGAAAGGATAAGAATCGCCAGCACCTGCTACGCCACTGGTGCAATGTGATTCAAAGGAAAGGTATGGATCTGCTGCAAAACGTGGTGCTTGTTCTTTGTAAATAAGTGTTCAACATTGACTAGAAGTTTGCCCAAAAAATCATTTAATCTTGTGAAATCTGAGACACAGAAATGTGATTATAGTTCCATGCATACAGAAAGCAATGCTTTTCCCAATATGAAGATACAATCAGAGCACTCCTTCCTTTTTGGAATTGCACACATCAATCCAAAAGGTCGCAAACAAAACATCCACAGGTGTGATGGGATTTACAAATAGACATTATAGGGCCATATGTAGGTACCTAAATACCGGTCGGTAACAGCCAAAAATCGGTAAATTTCCCGTTACCGACCGGTATTTAGGCAACTGAGATGTAGAAGGCTGGATTTAAGGATTCGGTAATTTACCGATTCGTTATTTTAAGGAATCGGTAAAATACCGAATCGGTAAATTACCAAATCCTTAAATCCTATGTAGGGAGCACTCAAGCGAGTGCATTTTTGTTTTAAGGATTCTTTATTTACCACCAACTACAGGTTGTGGTAAATACCGAATAACTTTTAAAAAGCAATTGTGTGCTTTTCTAGAAATGCCATGTGGCAGACATACATGCCCTTAGGGCATGTATGTGCGCCACATGTGCACACATGCACGATTCAGGTGTGCGACAGGGTGTCAATGTGACACCCTGACACCCTTGAATATGCTCCCCCTATTACCGATTCGGTATTTACCGAATCGGTAATAGTGAATTGCTTCCCATTCATTCCTATGGGCCTCCAGGCCCATAGGAATGACTAGGAAGGTATTCCTTATTACCGATTCGGTAAATACCGAATCGGTAATAACGAATATTACCGAATCGGTAAAGTTTACCGATTTTTTACCTACATTCTATTTACCGATTCTTAAATACCGAATCGGTAAAATTCGGTATTTAGGAATCGGTAAATAGAAATTACCTACATATGGCCCTAAGTCTTTTATGCCATTGGGTGTTTCCAAAGTATGACTTGACAATAATAAGAAATTCCATTGTGCATGCATACATTCACCTGAAGTCAAAAATCCTTTGTTGCAGACACACTATGGGGCTTCTATTGAGGCATTTTTGAGTACTGTAAGTAGCACTCCAATAGTACTACTTCCAGCAGTCACACATGGCATTCACATATCTCCATCCACACATATCTGCCTCTGCACTTATTATCTTTTATGTGCAGGTTTTCCTGCCTATGGAGGTATTTGTTTTAGTAGTAACTGTGGGAGGGACAAGAAGGAATGACTGGAAAATGGGCAATATTTGCTCCTAAATGGGCGGGATTTGGGGAATTTGAAGGGTGTTTAAGGAGGCACATATACTGACAAAACAGGGTCCAATCTACTCCAGCTAAGCCTTATAGAAAGTAATTCACCACACATGACCAGTCATTGGTAGTGCAACGCAATCTCATAGAGATCAGTAGATAGAAAGAATAACACCAGCAATACAAATAGAAAAACAGGAAAACAAAAAATTTGGAATGTCCAAAATATAAGATATTATGATTTGCATAATTTCTATTTATTTTAATATGAGTTCAAAACCATCAACATTTTTAGGTGCATACAACATGAATCACATAATCCGACAAGGCTTCAAACACAGGCCATATACCTGCTTTTGCAATTAGGCAGGAAGTGAACAGTCAGGACTCACAACACCCATGAACAGGTGAAACTCATTACAATTGCAACCAATTCAACATAGCCTCCTCACATAGGTAAGCAAGACACACACCAGAAGCACGTGTTTGACTAAAATTGTAAATATCTTTGCTGCATTTTCCCTCATTTTGAAAAACAATTATTTGAGAATAGATTAGAAGAGACAGGATTTAATAACATATGTTTTGCTAAGTAGTTTGGCTAGGCGGAGTTCATGTAAATTAATTGTTATATGATGTTAGTAAATATAATATGTTGGCTGATAGACAAGACATGGCAGTGAAGTCTGCCTATCTGTGAAGTGTAGGATGAAGGACAGAGAAGCAGAGGTGGTGATACAAGAACTAGTTTAGAGAGAGGGGTGCTAAATTCTTACCTGGCTTCATGTTGATGTTCACTGGAAAAGGCAAATTATATAGCAGACCACGATCCATGATGATGAGGACATGCTCTTTGGGGGGAATTAGGCAGCCTCCTGGAAGAGCATTCGCCACCTGTTTCCAGAAGAATTCTCCTTCAACCACCTCTTGTTACATGTTTGTGAGGTCCACCACGTGCGTGCCTCCACCACTAAATGCTCTGACATAGTCTGTCAGCTCCTTTCATGTAGCCTCCTACTCCACTGTACTGAGCGTGTATGGAGACAGACCATGTAGTTCCCTGTGAATTCCCTGAATCCCACCCATTTTGTAGTAAATACTTCCCATTTTTCAGGCACTCCCCCTTGCCCCTCCCACATTCACCAGAAAAACATATACCTCCATATGTGGAGAACCCTACGACTCACGCTAGTGAAAGTTTGAACATAAGGATTAAGGATAAACCTTTGAGCGGCCTCTGTGTTGTCGAATTGCATCTTTGTGTAATGGAGAGATGCTAACATGTTGCGTACTGTAGAATAATGCCATGTAATATGTACATTGAAAGAGATTGAGAAAGCCAGCTTTCCCTGTTCATGCCTTTAATGTGTGTTCTTTCCACTGGCAGCCTGTACACAGGGGCGCTGCTTCACCTTGCCCTGCAAAAAAGCACGTGGTGAAGGCGTGGGAATGTGCTAATACTAACACTGATACTGGACCGTCTTCGCTAAAGATTAGAACAGAGCTGCCAAAGCGTACCATGGTTAGTATTCTCTGAACCTGTTAGGTAGCCATATCGCACTCAAACTCTGAACCTAATGTCTGTGTTTTTGATTCTATATGTTGCACTTTCTAGTCATTAAAGGCTCTCATTTTCCTATACGCCTTCTTGCTATTATAATTATTTTTTTTGCGTGAATATTTTTATTGAGTTTCAAACACAGGGGGCCCGATTCACAGAACTAACTTAAGACAAAATCCTAAACTTACTACCATTTTGGTATTCACAGAAGGCACTTACTCATTTTGGTATTCACAGAAGGCACTTACTCATTTCGGTATTCACAGAAGTTAGGAGTCCTAACTTTAGGACTCCTAAATCCCTTCTGTGAATACCGAAAGTCTTAAAATTAGGATTTTTCTCAGTTTAGTAGTAGTATAGTTAGGACTCCTAACTTTAGGACTCCTAAATGCCTTCTGTGAATACCGAAAGTCTTAAAATGAGGATTTTTCTCAATTTAGTAGTAGTAAAGTTAGGACTCCTAACTTTAGGACTCCTAAATGCCTTCTGTGAATACCGAAAGCCTTACAATTTTGATTTTTCTCAGTTTGGTAGTAGTATAGTTAGTACTCCTAACTTTAGGACTCCTAAATGCCTTCTGTGAATACCGAAAGTCTTACAATAAGGATTTTTCTCAATTTAGTGGTAGTAAAGTTAGGACTCCTAACTTTAGGACACCTAAATGCCTTCTGTGAATACCGAAAGCCTTAAAATTAGGATTTTTCTCAGTTTAGTAGTAGTAAAGTTAGGAGTCCTAACTTTAGGACTCCTAAACAGAGAAAAATCCTAATTTTAAGACTTTCGGTATTCACAGAAGACATTTAGGAGTCCTAAAGTTAGGACTCCTAACTTCTGTGAATACCGAAGTGAGTAAATGTCTTCTGTGAATACCAAAATGAGTAAGTGCCTTCTGTGAATACCAAAATGGTAGTAAGTTTAGGATTTTGTCTTAAGTTAGTTCTGTGAATCGGGCCCAGTGAGTTCATAGGTAATTGGCCATTGAATAGTTATACAATCACAAAGACAAACATGAATAGCTAAGCAATAGTGAATCATTATTTAGTTCGACAAGATGCCTTAACAAGGCTAACATGGCTAACCACACAGGTCATAACTCATGTCCACAGCTAACAAGCCCCCCCTCCTCCTCTGGTCCCGAACTTCAGAAGGTGGAGACGTCGCCAAGCTGGCCACTAAGCTGTAGCCACAAGGAGCATAGCTTTGCAACTCTCACCAAGCAAAGCTCAATTAAAAAAAGCCCAATGCCCTCCAACGGGATGAAATGCAGACAGGGTTATCCCACCACACAGCACACTATATACAAAGGTCTATGTTGCCTCGTAGGCGAGGTGACTACCATTCATGTTACTAGTCAGGCGTTCTAACGCTAAAAAGTACCAGAGTCTTTGATGCTACTGAGTGAGAAGTAGGCAGGCTGTATTTTTCCAGGTAAAAGAGATTGTCAGTTTGTTGGTTCTTAAACACTGCAATATCTTATGCCATTCCTGTTTCTACATTGCCAGCAAGTCAGATGGTTTAGGCCCAGCAGCATTGTTTCCTACGTAAAGGGTATGGGAAATCCCAAAATGTCTTCTGTAAGTGTGTACACTACCTGTTCCCAAAACGGCTGAACCTTAGTACAGCCCCACCCAATGTGCTGGGCCTATCAAAGCTCTCCACAATTTGTCCAGCTTCTAGGAGACATGTTATGGTACCTGTGGTACAGTCAGGACGATGTATAAAGCCACCCGAACCATATTTTGTAGTGCTTTTCCCTATCTAGGCCCAATAAGAAAGAACTGTGAATGTTCCTTTCCAGCTTTTCCCATTGCTTGGGGGCAGTCTGTTTCACCAGGACTGGTTCCAAGTCCTTGTTGTGTTTCCAGACTTCAGGTAAATCGTGCCCTAAAAGCAAATGATGGGGTTGGTGATCCAATGCCGAATCTGAGCAGAGCGAGAACACTCAGTCTCACGCATCAGATCCACCAAAAGGACCTTCATCCAGAACAAAATCCTCACCGACTCCAGCACCTCAAAGGAACTCTTCAGTATCATTCAGGAATTCACCAAACCCCCCAGCGAAGCCTCGGATGTCACACCCTCCCAAGACCTCTGCAACAAACTCGGCTCCTACTTCCATCTGAAAATCAAGTCCCTTCAATGAACAGACATCAGTCACCGAAACCACTCCTACCTCCAGCAACGCCAGCCACCCTACAACCTCCACCTGGACCCTGGTCCCCACCAAAGACACTGCCATGATCATGAACAGCATCCACTGGGGAGACCCCACAAACCCCTGCCGTCTGCACATCTTCCACAGAGCAGCCACAACCATAGCACCCGAGCTACGACGCACCATCAACGCCACCTTTGAATACGGCACATTCCAAGCCCCTCCTCAAAAAGCCTTCTGCAGACCCAACGGACCTCAAAAACTACAGACCCATCTCTCTCCTCCTCTTCGCGGCTAAAGTCACCGACAAGATTGTGAATATCCAGCTAATGAACTTCATCAAAGACAATTCCATCCTCGACCCTTCCAAATCCGCATTCCGCAGCAACCACAGCACAGAGACCGCCCATCTCGCTGCCACAGACGACATCCACATTCTCCTTGACCAGGGCCACACCGCGGCCCTCATCCTACTAGATCTCTCTGCAGCCTTCGACACCGTCTCACACCGCACTCTCACAGCCAGACTCCAAGATGCTGGCATACAGGGAACCGCCCTTGACTGGATCCGCTTCTTCTTCACTTGCCGAACCCAAAGAATCAGACTCCCACCTTTCCTCTATGAACCCACAGAGATCAACTGTAGAGTCACCCAAGGATCATCGCTCAGCCCCACGCTCTTCAACATCCACATAGTCCCCCTCGCCACCATCGTCAGATGGCATGGACTCAGCATAGAATATGGGCAACCCAGATGTGAATATGTTCTAGCAATATGACCTTACTCTGTGTTTGGTCTGTGAGAGTGAGCGAGACAATTTTGCATTGGTATATGGTAGATTTTTTCTGTGTTCAATGTGCAAGTGTCGGCATGATTGATGGCATTTGTGAGCACCCGTTGGCTCTTTGCCCTTGTGATTGCCCTTTCTTATGGTCCAGGACTGACAAAGAGTATCCAGTCACTAAGAGCATGCATGGCTGTGGTTTTTGAGTGCAGGGGTGAACTTTCATACCTAGATTTACAAAAAGGGAATTAGTGTTATGCCAAAAGGTCAGTGGTGCCTGAATGGGAGCACTGTGAGGTCCACAACCTCACAGGTGGCGTGCCACTATTGTGTAAGGCTATCTTACCTTACCCACGTGTCAACAGTGGTTCGAATTGTACACTGCGGAGCATTTCCCACTCACACTAGGGCCTCGGGAGACAAAGTAACTAAGTTAGCCCAGGAAAACTAGAGGTCCTGCCCAGCTACCCAGAACTCTCTGGTCTCAATATTTCCTTTGCCCAAGTCAGGCCCCGATTGGAGTAGGGATGCTTGGTGGCTTCCTTCGCTGCATTGTGGTATTTTGACACTTCGTTGGTTGTAATTGAATTTTATATCAGTTATTGGTTTTGTGCTACGTAGAACCTTGATCAGAATTATCCTTTTTAATCCCAAATAAGAAATAGCTGATGATCCACTCTAAATGTTATCTAGAGTGTACCAATACCATTTTGCTAAGTCTGCTTGAATATCTTATGTTATTGCTGCGCACTGGTCAAAATGCAGCCACATGGCTGCCTATGAACTGTTCCCAATCACTCCATGGTTAAAGCCCATTTGATCAAGCTTCACTGGCGACGTTTAGACAAACACATCGCCTTCACAACATTGTGTATGATTTGTAAGGTAGTAAACAATGCCAGGTCAGTGTATCACAGTTCAAACTGTACACCTCTACTTGATGTCTCATTTCCTCTTCTCAGGCACTTCTAAAGGTACCTTCTTCAGATTTCTGGTGATGTGGCCAGATTCTTGCCTACCTGGTTATCTCCAAGAATCCTCTCAAGTCGCCAGGATCTTTTTATCTGCTAAATAGTGTAGAGGGGAGGAAATACAATTATCAAAACATAATCACCAAAATTTGATTTCATTTGGAAAGGACCACTGACTCTGAATCTAAAATGTATAAGATTTTATTACAACCAAAAATAGCTGAACATACAGACACCTCAATACAAGGTGTAAGAGATAAATGGGCACTAATACAAAAGCAAGTCTACGGAGGATTCTCATCCGACTCAAGACAAAAAGAATTACTGACTCCAAAATCATCAAGAAAGCAATGATTAAGCCAATATCCAAATTAGGAATCATTAGTCTAAAAACGAAAAGCGTTAGTCTATCCCTACACTAACTCTAAAGTGACTTCCCAGGCAAGAGAATAAAGGTGTCAGAAGTGCAGACTTCCTAAGAAGTACATTCACTTAGTCAGAGCTCGATCTAAGATGCTCTTTCTAGCTTCCCGTCTAAACCTCAACTGCTCAACCCACGG
Organism: Triturus cristatus; assembly: GCF_964204655.1. Taxonomy (NCBI): domain Eukaryota; kingdom Metazoa; phylum Chordata; class Amphibia; order Caudata; family Salamandridae; genus Triturus; species Triturus cristatus. The sequence goes on from NC_140590.1 coordinate 63,636,850, forward strand.
GGCACTGTCCCTAATACAAAACCCCAAAATCATAGAACACGCCCTTCGGCACACCTCCTCAGCCATGTCTTTTCCCAGTAGTTTTCCATCAACTTGTCTGGCGTCCAACAACGGTTAGCTTGACCTTGGGTCCCAGGCACCTTCTCCGCTGAAAGTATCATCTTCACATTTCAATGCACTCCCCTGTTGGCTTCTCGCAGCATCCTAACTCCTAAAACAAAGACCTAGTCTCACTAACGAGCTAAATGTCCTTGCACCTGCAACAGAAACATGGGAACGAAAAACATTTCACGTCTCAAAGATTTTATATTTCCCTGCAACCCAAAGCCCTTACCAAGGGAAATTATTTTCGGCCTACAACGTTAGCTAACATAAGAAACGAACAGGCCTTTCTCTTTAACGGTATATGCGATCAGGCCTTTACACTGTTAAACACGCTATTAAATCACACTCTAAGCATTAGTTCCTTATTTTCATATACGTGAATAAGCAACCTACATGAGTAATTTTAACATGGCACACGTTTAACCTAATACATTGCATTGCACGAAAACTAATCCTTGTGCAATTACTAAATACATTCACAATAACTTGCGGTGTTGCTCTTCACAAAAGCATTATTACATTTCTAATCACCTCTATGTTAAACGATGACAACAATACATTTCTACGGCACTCCTTAACCTACATCGAATAATATGCGGGTGCTGACTAACGGTGAATATGATGCACCCCTACAAATTTCAGGATCACATGACGCTCTATCAGTGGTTTTGACCCTTCCACATTGATCGCTATTGGTGGACTATGTCTTGTGTATTTATATTCTCAAGTTATAGGCCCCCATGGCTGAATCTCGTATTTTAGCTGAGCTCTCAACAGTGATACACTTGATTCGACCAAACTTGAAACATGACCATTCAAGAAATCACTGGCCATGAAGAACCATGAAAAGCCATGCTTTGTCCAATGACTAGATATACCTTCTCCCTCGGTACCCCGACTTTTGCCCTCTTGAAGCAAGTTTGCCAAATGTTTCACTTATATGAACTTCTAATGATAGGGCATAGCTTAGAACTATTTGTTTATTTTTTTATTAAACGTGTTGGGTTGGGACGTGGACTTGCTGACAATCACTTTGGGGCATATCAACAAGGGCTTTATCTCTGCTTTTTTGGCTTTAAAAGACAAAAAAGCAGAGATAAAACTAGCGCCCTATCAACAACAGGGTGCTAACACGCATGTTAGCACCCTTTTACTCTACGCTTCCCCTTGCATCTCTAATGAGATGCAAAGGGGGCGTTCCAGAGTAAAATAATAGGAGAAATGTCGCTAAGCGACATTTCTCCTATTATCAAGAATGTCGCTAACCCTGTTAGAGACAAAAAAAGCAGCGCTAACCGCGGTTAACGCTGTTTTTTTTACGTCTGGTATTTTTCTGACTTAGCCATGATATCCTATGGAAGGAGGATATCATGGCTAAGTTTGTCTGTCCCTATCAACAAGCTAACGTGAGATTATCGCTGGGTTTCCAGCGATAATCTCACGTTAGCCACTTAGCGTGAGGATTTTTATCGCTATTGAGATAAGCGTTGCTAATAGCACGCTATCTCAGCGATAAAAATCAACGCTAGCCAGCGATAATTATCCGAGCGGTAAGTGCGCTTAGCGATAATTATCGCCGGTTGTTGTTGATATGCCCCTTTGTCCTTTGTTTTAGAAATGGTATCACAGGTGCACCTTTGTCATTTTTAAAAAACGTTTAGGTTTCATAACGTGCAAAGGCAACGACGTTTAAAAAATTGGTGGAAACAAATGGGCTCTGTACCGTAGCAGACTCATTACCACTGCAGCACACTGCTTGACAGCACCTTACTGTAGTTTCCATTGGAGCCCTTGACCTCACATTCTACCTCTCCTGGAAGTCCCAAGACATACTTCCAGCAGTGGAAACAGGGGATGACCCTGCTGAGGGGCAACCATGAAGTTTCCACACTGCTACTCAGGGGTAAGGCAGCCCTGAGTGGCAAACACCAATAAAAAACATTTGCTGCATCGTGATCTTGCATACGTTTTGGGAGGGGACTTTTGCCTGCAGGGAATAGGAACTCATCTCTCGAAATCAAACCTTGGATGAAGGCTGGGAACTTCACATGACCAAGGCTGACCTCGTGCACACTGGGATTTAACTCACCCACTACCATTTTCAAAATTGCTTAGTCTCGGAGCTGTGACTTGATTTTTATTGCAGTTAAACAACTTGAATCGTCCTTCTTTCCGTGATCAAGACTAATGCGTGGTGCAGTGCGCCCCCTAAATAAATCAATTTAAAATGGTTTTACCACGTATATCAAATGATAATGCCACCCCTTTAAAATCTCACAGTTCTTGTGATCCCCGGCTCGCAGTAATTTAGTAATATGGGCCAAATGCAGGCAAGGGAAACAGGTTTGCTCTCAGGTCTGGTAGCAAAAGACAGAGCGAACTATGTAAGGCTGCCCGGGGGGGGGGGTTGCGCAGCGGCCCGCCCCTTGGAGGGCGGCCGCCTTAGTGCCACAGGAAGGCACAGGGGTGGGAGGTCGAGTCCCTGGGATAGACCAAGGGAGACCCCAGCAGATAGCTGCTTCCGGCGGGGAGGACTCAGGGGGTACATATTCTGTCTCCGCCCCCTCCTCGCCCTCTTGTCCGCTCGTTCGCCTTCCCTCCCATCCGTGGCCCCTCAGTCCACTTGCTTCACACGCCCCCCCGTGAGGGGTGGGCGGAGCATACATGGCAGCCCCCGGTTGCTCAGACCCATAACCGCCTGTCGGCTAACGGGGCGCCGTCGTTCTTCCAGGGGACAACGCTAAAACATCCCTGGGTATCCTGGCTTAGCACCCCGCGGTGCTGCTGCATGATGTACCCCTTGGTATGTGCAGACCCTGGATCGCCCTGTAACTCCTCCTGCAACCAATGGTTGTGGGTTCGTGCACAGCAGTAGCAAGGGAATTACAGTCTGCTCCATCAGGCCACATGTTCCATCATTAGCACCAGCAGCTGTAGAGCTCCTTTTTTCACTCGGGACTGGGACTGGCAATGTCTAACTCTTACAGCCAGACATGGAATAGGCAAAGGACATACCTTGTTGAGGCAGTAGTATTGTCTGTCTCGCTTCCAGGCCAGTTGGGGGTTACCGTTTGGGGTACGGTTCGACTTTCTGGTTGCGTTTGGATGCTGGGACAGGTGCCCGTGCACCTGTCCAAGAGGACATGCAGCACGGCGATAAGTGGTTCAGTTGCTCCAGTTATTTGTGTTAACGGGCAGGTGAAGCAGCAGAACTTAGAGGGGCCTGGGTCTGACCTCTGGTTCAAGGGCGGAGCCTGGCCAGCTCACTTAGTAGCCCGTCTTTGAGTTCGGCGAAACAGGTACTATTGATGTGAGTAACGGTAACGGGCAACTTCTCCCGCCCTCCAGCACTGGCTGGCAGCTATGCAGGGTGGAAGTGGCCTTCCACAGGGGCGACTTGGTCCATATGATTGGGGGAAACTCCTGGGAAACATAGTTGGGCTACAAGTAGCAGGAGAACTATTATCTTTCCCAGTATTCAACATAGAAGGGTATTTATGCTTTGGTCCCCCCCGGGTCACGCTGCCTTGTCTGCTCCCTAGTACGCTAGCAGAAAGTTGGGAGGGCAAGGCTTCACATAGGGTGGTGAATGTCAGAAGGTGATGGCATACTCCGACTAGTGCTAGACTCAGATAACGGAGGAAAGAGGAGGTACAAACCTTGTCATCTCTTAACTCACTCACATTGGCACCTCCTGGTAGGAGTGGCTTGGAATAGGTTTTGTTCTTCAGCCAGGAAAAGGTATCATTGGACCATCGCCTATTCTTGGGCAGGTTAAATTCAGTCCTAAATCCATGGGGAGTTTAGAATGGTGGTGACTGATGGAATGCGATGGACATACTCCAACTGAGTGAAAGAGGAAGTAAGGCGGGCTTTTCAACTCTTACCTCCTCCCGCATTGGCACTGTCAGGCAGGAGTGTCTTGTCAAAGGGATTGTTCCTCAGCCATGCAAAGGCTACATTGGACCATCGTCCAGTTATAGGTTTAAGGTCATTTTAGACAAAAATCCACGGGGGAGTTTAGAAAGGATGGGGGCTCCTGTCCTGATGGTGCATGCTGGCCGCCGGTCCGGTTGGGCGTAGACTTGTTTTGGCTGGACCTGGGAGGTAAAAAGGCCTACCTGGGGCCATGCGCAGTTGCGCAGAACAAAGAGGTCTTGGCTTCATCGTCTTATGCACGCCAAGTCCACAGGGTGCCTGGAGGGTGATGGGGTTCACCTCTCCACTTTAGGCATGGATTTAATTTTACTGGATCTTGGGGAAGCATTGGCAGCTGCGGGTTGCAAATAGTAGTGGTACCTTGGTGGGGGGCCCTGGTAGTGACGGTGGCCACTCCCAAGGCTGTGGAGGAGTTACAGGGCGATCCAGGGTCTGCACATACCAAGGGGTATAGCATGCAGCAGCACCGCGTGGTGCTAAGCCAGGATACCCAGGGATGGTTAGCGTGTCCCCTTGAAGAACGATGGCGCCCCGCTATCCGACAGGCGGTTGTGGGTCTGAGCAACCGGGGGCTGCCATGTATGCTCCGCCCACCCATCACGGGGGGCGTGTGAAGCAAGTGGACTGGTGGTCCACAGATGGGAGGGGGGGACCCTCCCAATATTTGGTATACACCAGTTGGCGTTGCCATGGTGACTCTAGGCTTATCAGACGGGCAGGCGGCATAGGGGCTGGCCTGCCCTGGGATCGCCCGTAAGATAACCCACCATGTTTGCATATTGCTTATGCTAATAAACCTGCAGCAATATTTCTCCACTTACATTCAGTGTCGTGTGTTTTATGTATGTACTTATGTGTTTTGTGATAACTGTTGCCGATATTGGCACTATGTAAGGCTGCCCGGGGGGGGGGGGGGTTGCGCAGCGGCCCGCCCCTTGGAGGGCGGCCGCCTTAGTGCCACAGGAAGGCACAGGGGTGGGAGGTCGAGTCCCTGGGATAGACCAAGGGAGACCCCAGCAGATAGCTGCTTCCGGCGGGGAGGACTCAGGGGGTACATATTCTGTCTCCGCCCCCTCCTCGCCCTCTTGTCCGCTCGTTCGCCTTGCCCGCCCCTCCGCTTACCCGGCGTCCGGAGGGACAAAGGGGGGGCCAGGTTTTCTAACAATTTTCACTTTGTGTTGCAGGAGGAGTTACAGGGCGATCCAGGGTCTGCACATACCAAGGGGTATAGCATGCAGCAGCACCGCGTGGTGCTAAGCCAGGATACCCAGGGATGGTTAGCGTGTCCCCTGGAAGAACGACGGCGCCCCGCTATCCGACAGGCGGTTGTGGGTCTGAGCAACCGGGGGCTGCCATGTATGCTCCGCCCACCCATCACGGGGGGGCGTGTGAAGCAAGTGGACTGGTGGTCCACAGATGGGAGGGGGGGACCCTCCCAATATTTGGTATACACCAGTTGGCGTTGCCATGGTGACTCTAGGCTTATCAGACGGGCAGGCGGCATAGGGGCTGGCCTGCCCTGGGATCGCCCGTAAGATAACCCACCATGTTTGCATATTGCTTATGCTAATAAACCTGCAGCAATATTTCTCCACTTACATTCAGTGTTGTGTGTTTTATTTATGTACTTATGTGTTTTGTGATAACTGTTGCCGATATTGGCACTATGGTGCTGTGGGCGCCTCCGAACGTGGGATCGGCTGCTCCACTGCTCCAATGAGTGATTTAATGATAGAGGTGCCCAGCTCCTTGGTGTCAACAGAAAAGAGAAGAAAATGATCGTGAGGTCCTTCATTTCAGTTTAGTGTCAGCGGGACGGGTGCTGAAGGGTCCACTCAGGTGCGCGCCCCGGAAATCTACAGTTCACAATTTGTTCATGTGTTGCCAAAAGCTAAAATGCATTCCAATACTCCGAATACCAAACTAGCGACTGAGCATATATTTTAGAGGAGACCCAGCACTTTAGGGTTGGAACAGTCTGCAGTGTTGGCCATGCCGAGGGTCGTTCCTTTATTTTCATGTCGCATCCACGTTTTACCAGAAACAGAGAACCCCGTCTTCCTTGTACTTGAGTTTAACTTGTGAACGTGTATCTTTTCCACTTGCAGCCTGTTCACAGGGGCACTCCTTTATCTGGCACTGCCAATGCCCACGCGCAGGCCCGGGAGCGTGTTAAAAACAAGCATTGGCATAGCCAATAGGTCTCGCCTTTGGGACCTTATAAGTGTTTAGCCATGCAACAGTTGCATAACTAAACACTTATAAGGTCCCAAAAGCGAGAGTGAAAGTGATCGCGATCAAACGTCAAAGCGGCCGTGCGACCGCGAAAGTAATCGCGGTAAAAGTGGCGCACGCGCCCGCGCACATGCACTGTAGCTCTAGGCTGGCCTGGTAGACCTTTTTGGAGCCCTCTCAATAAGTCTCGCCAGACCAGCGCATGCGCTGGGTCAGGCGAGACCTAATAACATGACGAATGGACCAGCACCCCGGGAGACTAGGGCAGTGGCAGAAAAACGCGAAACTGTGGGTATTATCAAGCCATGTCCTAGGTAGACAATCATAATCACTGAATCCATTATATGGAATTTGTTTTTAATCATTTCACATCCTATTTTTTTAGGACTAATTTTCACTTATGTCTAAGAACGGTTTCAGTGTGTGGTTATGTGTGTGTGTTAATAAGTGTGTGCCCGTGTTGTGGTAAACCTTTTACGTAATGCGTAATTCGTTGCCCATCTATAGTCATGGATACATAAAAAAATAAAAATCTATATTTGCTGGTTTTAGCCTGAATAGTTTAATCTGAAAGAGGTGTTAGTTCTTGTGTTAGCGGTGGCAGTTCCTCAGGGCTGCAAGATATTTTACAGAGAAGATACTTGTGTCCAAGGGGGTTGCTTTAATGGCTAAGTAGGTTGGGCAAGGGGCACGTTTTACCCAAACTTTCATCACAATGTGCTGCTGCCTTCCCCCATACAACAGCCTCACTTTCCCCCTCATCTACCATGCTCCCGGCTCATGTAACAATCCATTTAATCAAATTATGCACTTCACAAGGGAGGCTGCGCCGACCTCTAGTTTTACAAAAAATATCAATTTTTGGTGCTTTTAATCTTTATGCGAGAATTCCTCTATAAAGTCACAGAAGCTATCCATGCACGTAGTCCTGGCTGCCTCTGTCAACTAGTTACAAAATGGTCATATTCGTTACCTGATAATTGTGTCTAAGGGAAACTCAAAATCATAGACTGTCTTCTCCTGACTAGGCCTGGGCGAAAATTTCGTTCCGTTCGCGGATATTGCGATAATTTGACATTTTCGCGTTCCGCGGAGAGCGCGAAAATGTCAAAATTTCCGGTTTCCGCAGCTTGGCGATAATTTGTTTCTTGCTCGCCCTGTAAAATAATACATTCTCGCGAGCGCGCGATCGCCTTACCTGAATCCCTGCGTTCGCCGACAAGTTTTCTTGATCCGGTTGCGTTCTCCATGAGATGTTGTATTGTTTTTAGCCATTTGCGCTGTCTCGCGACAGTTCGCGCCCGCAGTGACGTCATGCGTTGCGCGATCACGTCTTTCTTCTCGCGATCATGCACCGCGAGACAACTCAAAACAAGATGGCCGCGCCCGCAAGCAACCACAAGGGTAAGTTGGCGACCCGCAACCATGCAGAAAATCTCGCGAACATGCGGGGAAAAAACTTCCGCATCTTCGCGATATTTCTGCTTGTTTGCGATAATTTTAAACATTTTCGCGATAATTTGTGAAAGTTAATTTCGCAAATTCCGCCCACCCCTACTCCTGACCTGGACATGCCACTATTTGGTCCTGTTTTCTACCAAATTGCTACTTAATCCATGCTAAGTTACGAAGAAGTTACCCTTCTGTTCAGTCTATTGGGTTAGAGTTCCTCAACAAGCATTCAAGAAGCATTTGACACTCATTTTTGCATGGCACCTAATTGCCTGGACACAAATGAAACCCTATCAGATTTCAAATCAGGTATCTACGAAGCACCTCAGAAGGCTGCGCCTTTCATACGTGACGTTAGAAAGCTCGTAGACGCCAGCATTCATGGTTTTCTGAAAACTCGCAGGAGACACAACTTAAACATCAATTGGGAAAAATGACACCTAACCTACTGCTTGGGGATGCCATGCTCTTCAGAGCACAATTAACAAGCATTTGCAATGCAATTGGTCTCACCTTTGTACCTCCGTAATGTGCCAACATGCTCCGGTGCTGATCCCGGGTGTACCTGTGTAAGGCAATGTGAGCTTCTCACAGAAGGGACCACTGCAAACACAGGTACTTAGGTCGTGTGAGGTTCAGCGAGGGGCTCAGAAAAAGGGATGTCTACCAGAGAAGGGGCTAATGCATTGCACTTATGTGAGAACAATACAGAAGCAAGGATCCAGCTGAAAATAGCCTGCATGACTCATAATGCTCTACACCACAATACTCCCATTTACCTGGCTAATAAACTTGAACGGTCAGGAGGCAGCCGCTCCTTGAGAAGTGCCAATTCTCTATTGCTGACACCGCCGAAGCTCAACAAGAAGACAACATACAACCGTTTTTTTTTTTTTTTTTGCATATTTATATAGCGCGAACTCGACCCGAAGGTATTGGAGCGCTTTACATAGCACCGTATTTACATTACACATTCAGGCACAGGGAGATGAAGTGATTTGCCCAGAATCACAGGATGTGGACGCGACCTCGAGGCTCCAACCCTGGTTTCCTGCACCAGAGGCGGCAGCGCAGCCGACGGATCACAGCCTCTCCCCGTTCATTCTCTGGCCCAGCCCCTAGAATATGGGACTCATTGTCACACACTATCAGAACCAACCCTTCGATTGCTGCCTTCAAAATAGACATGAAATGATTTCCGAAGAACAAATACAACCCTTTTGAGTGTCTCAGGATGACACTAATGTTGACAATATCTGATCAAAATTCAACCTGCTAGATAGATTCTCTGCAGTTCTCTTATAACCGTTTTTGCCATTTACACTGTTTGTATAACCTGTCTATGATTTGTTCAGTTCTTAGATACCCGGATGAGTCACTTCCACGCTTTATAAAACTCTTTAACTACAAAAAAATAAAATAAAATAAGGGAACCCAAACACATTGTTAGACACTGCCACCTCCGTGACGCTCAGTGAGAGACTCACAGGAAGAAAGCACCCAAACAAGTTCAAAGATTCATCCCCCATGAGAGGTACAGTGAGCATCTCCTCGAAAGAAATTACACAAACATCAAGGTCAGACACCCAGCTCCTGTGTGAGCTAAAGTGAGGGTCCACAGAAAGAAAGAAAACGAAAACAAAAGGTCAGCCACGCACCCCAGCCAATGTTAGGTACAGTGAGGGTGTCACAAAGAAACCACGAGAATACAAGGTCAGACACCCAGCGCCTGCGTGAGCAAAAGTGAGGAGCCCACAGAAACTACCCATACAAACACATGGTCAGGCACCTAACCACAGTGATGGGTCCATAGAAAGAAATAACATGAACAAAAGGTCAGCCACCCAGCCCCTGTGAGGTGCAGTGAGGGGGTCACAAAAAACTCCAATATACAAGGTCAGACACCCATCACAGTGAGGGATTACAGCCCAGTGTGAGGTGGTGTGAGGGGTTTATAGCAGCAATGTTCAGCAATAACAGGATGGAGGGGAAATAAACATTATTAGTCAAAAACAGCAGCTAAGTCAAGTCAAGTCAAGTCAGAGATATTTATATTGCGCACATATCACTCAAAGAGTCTCATGGCGCTTGCAGATACTCCGGAAAGAAAGGAGGGCCACAGATTTAATTATCGACAAGCCAGGAAACCCCTGGTTTCCTTGGACCTAGCCCCAGGGTAACCCCGCTTCTTCCGAAACCACTGTTTACATATCACTTATCGGGCCGTGGCTGGTGTGGGGCATGGAACGATTCCTTAACAGTAAGGGTGGACTCTCTACCCTTCTTGGGCAATGGAGGTCCAGACGGGTCTGACGTCCATCTCCTCTCTCTGACATCCCAGGCCTCTAACCGGTCTGCGCCTGCCTTTGTGATCCATTTCCTCAGGAGTGCGCACTGCTCTCTGTGGTGACGCTGACTTTTGTTTTCACTGCCATTGGCAGCGTTCATGGGGCATGACTTGATTTTAAAGAAAATATGTGTGCCACAGTCAAGGTGTTGTAAGGAAGGCTCTAGGAATTAAGGGGTGCCATGGTTGCCGTAGACAGATACTGGATAGAAACTGGATAGTCATGCACAGATGGGAGGAGAGGCCAACGCATGCTGTGAAGTAGCGTTGAGGCTGACTAAAAGAAATCATTAGTAAAATCATCATGGGGCTGGAACAGACACAGAAAGGAGGGACAAACATCAAAAACAAGCCAACATTTATAAATGCCACACATAATGTACTGTGGGTTAACCGCTCCCTATGTACAATGCTAAGTTAGCACAACCGCGTCAGCTGTTAGAAAGCCATCTCGCCGCTTCTGCTGCTTTTGCACACGACACTGTTGTTACATGTTATTCATTTGAGAAATGCTTACTCGACTTTGCTCCACATGAGAACCGTCTGTTGTTTAAACATCCTTAACAGTGAGCAGTGACCTTGGTCTGTACACCGTGTAAAGAACGAGTCTGGGTCACTAGACGGTGCAGGTTGTTGTGTTCAGGTTGATCGTACCACTTTTTAGTCATAACATGCACGCAGCTGCCGATACCTGAAAGACGAGTGCTTTAATATTACAGAGCAGCATGTTTTAGATTCAGTCGGAGAGAAGAGCTGTTGCAGGAGAGAGCCTAGCTGATCCTGTGATGTGATTCCACTAAGCTGATCTATACGGTATGGGGTCCCCCATTCATGCCTAAGAGACCTTCTATTAGTCTAATAATAGTCTATTAGTTGCTAGAGAAAGGAGGGTGGTTGCTTTCCACTGTCATTATTATTATGATTGCTCCTTTCATTTTGTATGGTATTGTAACAATGCTGATGGTTCTGATCTTGACCGTTTGTCTGCTTGTGTTAGCCGAAGTACTGCACCTTAGGACGCGAGGTTTATAAAATAAACTCTTTAAACTACCGTGTCTTTGTTATTCTGTTGTGGACTGATATAAATATACGAACAGGTATTTCTGATTCCCACCATTCCTGAGAATATCTAAGTCGCTTGTTCTGGGTTGTCTATACTTTGGGACCGCCGAGCTAAATCTCGGATAACGAATGGGACACTAAGCTAGTCGGATAAGGGGTTCTTGGTTCTGAGGGGAGTTTCTGATACACCACAATTCTCTGAGGTCCTGGTTTCCTGCGCATAGTTCTGTGCATAAGCAGAATCCCTGCAACATGGCGCACCTAACGTTTGGTCTTTTGATCTGAAACGCCTTAGTAGTGCTTGTATTAGTCCACAACGCCCTCACTCTAGTTTCCGGTTGACGGGAGTGACGGCATAACCCACCTAGGTTTCGACTATAGGTTCTTTCAAGCTTGATAATTAAAAAGGGTTACTTTTTTCTGAACCCCAGTGCTACTGTGGATATCGTTGTTGCTCTTTAGTGTGTCCTAATGGCGGTCGACATACCCGCACATAGTCGGGTTCCTCTACGTCAACATTTGAGGACGTATGGGGTGCCTGATGATGGGCTGGCTGTGGTCTTTTTGGTGAGTGCAGATGCAATGTACCCATATGAGTTGTTTTACTCATGGGTGACTATTCAAGCGGTGGATGCGAACGATGATACGTTCCACACTGCCACTCAGGTACCTGCAGCCTATGCCCCGTATAGGACTCTAGAAATACCTATTTCTGCCTGGCAGCATACCATTTGGTTTAATGGCGCCCTTCTCCATGCGGTGGCACCAGCGAGAATGGGCCCTTTGTCCATTGCAGGGGCTACATGGCCGCTGCTGGCCGGTTTTACGCCTCATCCCCGCTACTTGACGGTAGGGGTGGCTGAGTTGCAGGTACTACACACTGCCCTGATTACGGTCCATAGGGCTTTAGTTCAGTACGTGTCTCGCAACGTGCAAGTGGGGGCACCTGCTGTTGCGGGCCACACGACTGACCACCACGCAGTGGTCATTAGTCCTGTTATGGTTAATTCGGTTGTGGGCAAGCGCCCCCAAAGTAGGGATGAATTTCCCTACTGGCTTGCTGAGAAATTTGATCAACTGGAAGCGGTTTTTCCACACACCACTCCTGTGGAGAAACACAGGATTCTCACCATTACTTTACCGAAGGACCTGGTCCCTGATATTGTCGACTGTGACAATTGGGGCAAGGTCTTTGCTGCGACCTATTCGAAGTGCTATGGCACTCCGTCTATGTCTGTACTACCCTCCGTCATCAAGAAAGTGCAAGACAATCATGGTGCGGAGGAGGCCATTGAATTGGGAATGAGGCTTGTCGACAGCTTCGATGTGGTTTGTTCCATGGTGATGGGCAACCTCAAAGGAGATGCCATGCAGTTCCAAGTTGGAAATATGCTGGAACTTGTGGATGCCGCTGACAGGCCAAGGGAATTCGCAAAAATTATTGCTCAAGCCTACAGAATGGTGGGTCGTAGCGCCTTGGGTGTGAGGCCCGCCGTGATCATTCCTGATGTAGTACAGCAGTCTAAGGTGAGTTTGTCTACGAAAGACGAAAAGCCCAACTTTCCGAAACAAAGTTGGCGTGCCAAAAAGCAGGGGAAGCAGCAACAGAAACAGGGGTCTCGTTCTGCCTCGCCCGTTCAGTCGTCTAGTGACCGCACATATGATTTGCGCGATCGTTCTAGTATTAAATCACCTGATAGGTTTCAGGTTTCTGAACAACGCTCTCCTCGTTCTTCACAAGAAACATCAGCTTCACAATCCGGTGGTGGAGACCGTGGGAAAGGAAGGGGTACTCAAGGTCGTGAGCAACCCCGCCAGACTGACGGTAAAGGCAAGCAGGACGATTCTGCACGTCAACGGCCCCCGTTTCAGAAAAAGAAAGTTGCTGCTCTGACAGCCAGATATGCCTCAGATGGTACGGACACAGCTTCAGAACCGGACATGGGCGCTAACGCTGCTAGACAGCGCGGCGGAAGTTACAGTAGTGCGGCAAGCATTGCGTCCATATCTGGCGGCGACAGCAACTGTTACATTTGTAAGTGTTGAAACTGCTGATACTCGTGTAGCTCCCCCTGAACGATTGTTTGAAATAGTCCTTATAATTGAGGGTGACATACAACGCAAAATTACAATGTTTTTTTGGGATAATCTGACCTCCACATATGATATTCTTTTGGCGGAGGCGGATTGGCCCCCTGCTTTCGTTTTAGATGCTCCTAGAGGGGAGGAGGTGATCCTCCCGTCCTTTGGGCACACAGTGCCGACGGAACATTCTACTAGGTTGGCCGGGGAGTGGGCGCAGGTGCTTGCGCCTGCGTTGTATCGTAATCAGGTCGGCTGGGATAAATTTTCTCCCAACCATAAGATTCCGTTGTGGTCCGACCCCCAGCCACAACCCCAATATCCCATGCATCGCGAGGCAAGACCTCACGTCGCGTCTATCCTTGAACAATTGGAATATCAAGGAGTAATTGAAACATGTGTGTCACCCATGAATAACCCTTTATTCACTGTGACAAAGCCCGACGGGTCGTACCGCCTAGTTTTGGATTACCGGCACTTAAATTCACACTGCCGGACGTGCGCGGTACAAAATACTCACAGTTCGGCTCTCGTCGATAGTCTCGTGAGAAAACGGTTTAAAACCACACTTGACATTTCCAATGGCTTTTATAGCCATAACCTGTCCCCTCATAGTTATGAGTGGACGGCGTTTACCTCGGGTGGCAAACAAAAACAGTTCAAAAGGCTCCCAATGGGCTATAAAAACAGCCCTGGGGTCTTTGCCGCTCGAGTGGTCTCTCTCTTGGAGATGGTAGACACGGAAGCTTACTCGTATGTAGATGACATCTATCTGACGGACGACGAGTTGCTTCCACACCTTGCTCGCGTGGATAACATAATTACACTGGGCCCGATTCACAGAACTAACTTAAGACAAAATCCTAAACTTACTACCATTTTGGTATTCACAGAAGGCACTTACTCATTTTGGTATTCACAGAAGGCACTTACTCATTTTGGTATTCACAGAAGTTAGGACTCCTAACTTTAGGACTCCTAAATGCCTTCTGTGAATACCGAAAGCCTTAAAATTGGGATTTTTCTCATTTTAGTAGTAGTATATTTAGGACTCCTAACTTTAGGACTCCTAAATGCCTTCTGTGACTACCAAAAGTCTTAAAATTAGGATTTTTCTCAATTTAGTTGTACTAAAGTTAGGACTCCTAACTGCCTTCTGCGAATACCGAAAGCCTTAAAATTGGGATTTTTCTCAGTTTAGTAGTAGTATATTTAGGACTCCTAACTTTAGGACTCCTAAATGCCTTCTGTGAATACCGAAAGTCTTAATATTCGGATTTTTCTCAATTTAGTAGTCGTAAAGTTAGGAGTCCTAACTTTAGAACTCCTAAACTGAGAAAAATCCTAATTTTAGGACTTTCGGTATTCACAGAAGGCATTTAGGAGTCGTAAAGTTAGGACTCCTAACTTCTGTGAATACCAAAGTGAGTAAGTGTCTTCTGTGAATACCAAAATGAGTAAGTGCCTTCTGTGAATACGAAAATGGTAGTAAGTTTAGGAGTTGTCTTAAGTTAGTTCTGTGAATCGGGCCCTATGTTTGCTGACTTCGGTAACAAGTTCAACTTTGCGAAGTCCCACATTGCCGAGTATACAGTGTTGTTCTTGGGGTGCGAACTCAACAATGAGGGTCGAGGCTTGGCTCCGCAGTTCCTTGAGAAATGCGCACGCCTTCGTGCGCCTACAACGCTGAAGAAATGACAATCTCTGCTGGGCTTTCTGAATTTCGGTCGTACCTACATTCCTGACTATGCCCAGCGTATCAAGTCGCTATACGCCTTGGTACAACCTACTTTTACCAAATCTTGCTGGCTGCCAGAGCATTCAGCTGCATTGCAATCTTTGCAGTCTGATCTTCTTGCTTCTAAATTCTTACAAACTCGTGATAACCACACTAACCTGGTCATTAGAATCGTACCGGGTGCAGTGGGTTTCACCTACGTAACGTTCAATGAAGGCGACACCGTCCCCATTGCTTACAAATCTCATCTGTACACTTCGGCTGAACTGCGCTTTTCCGCTGTCGAAAAAGTACTGACAGCAGTTCAGATGGCGATCCTGAAAGAACGAGCGCTATCACAGGGGAAACGCATGCTGGTGGTAACACCATATCCTGACCTTGAGGCGGTGATGAAAGCTAGTGTACCTAATTCTAAGGCTTTGCATCCGAGGTGGATACAATGGGCTACTTCCTTGACCTCGCCTGACGTCACATATATCTTTGACGCGGCATTACAGACACAGGAGTTCTTGGAATATGAATTCGTTCATCCGGCTCCTCTGACTTTGCGCCCCCTCGAGGAGTACCATTGTGTCATTTACACTGATGGGTCTGCGCAACCCGCGACTGGATCAAAGCACGCCTATTCAGCGGCCTGCGCAATTGTTGTCGGTACCTTCGTAAATGGCGAGTTCCAATCTGATGTCGTGCATACGCAGTCATTGGGTGATTGTACCGCGCAGTTAGCAGAGCTTCGGGCTCTGGTGCTTGCCCTGGAGTTTGCTGATCCTCGAGTCACTACTCTTGTCGTGAGTGACTCGTACTATTGTGTTCAATCGTACAACGACAATCTACATTTTTGGACTCAAAATGACTATCGTGATTCCAAAGGTAGCACAATAAAGCATAAAACGCTTTGGGTTCGAGTGGCAGAACATAAAGAACGTCTGCCTCTCGTGAATGTAATTCACACTCTTGGTCACCAACGTGTTGGCGTCCATGCTGTCGGTAACAGTCTGGCTGACGAGGCAGCAAAAACAGCAGTGGCGACATACTTAGTAGCAGCAGTTACAAGATCCAAAACTAAGATTGATGATGACATCTTGGCAGCTATTGCTGCTTCCGAGACAGGGAAAGACTTCCCAAGAGGTTTCCATTCTCGCTACCATTATCGCTTAAGTCCTGATAACGTCCCGTTAGTGAGGATTAACGACGTTGGTGACAGATTGATTCCCAACGCGGACTGCAGACCATCTCTGATATCAGCTGCCCACGAAGGCATTGCGTCCGCGCATGCCGGAGTATCGGCTACTGTATCTCTATTGCAGCAACGTTACTGGTGGTACGGTTTGTACAAACAAGCACGCGCATACGTCCTTAATTGTGACATTTGCCAGCAGATAAAACCTTCATCTGCAGCGCGTCCACCACAAACGCGGCTGTATATATCTAATCAACCACTTGCATGTGTTTATTTAGATCATTGCGGTCCTTTTACCTCTGATACTGCGTACAAGTACATCTTGGTTAGAGTGGATTCGTGAACTTTTATTAGTATGCTTTTCCGTTTATTTCTTAGTCCCATTTCAGTATCTACGACTAGCTCTCACCACTTCCCGGTTCTCCTTATAAGGAAAACGCCAGTCTCCATATACCCTTCCTTGAGAGCGATAGCCATGGAACCAGTGACATGTTTCCGTTGAAATACCTGGTAAGGACTGCATTCACGCTAGTTTCAGCCTCTCTTTTTTCCTTTAAAAATTCGCCCACGCTGTTATCCTTTTAGCAGTAATCCTAAACACTGCGTATTTTTTTCTGTAGATTGCTCTAATGAGTGTTACCATTTACGCTGAATATCTGATTCACGTCCCAAAGACACGAGCCTTTCTAATGATTGAATAGAAACGAGAGCAGGTAAACCATTTGCCGTTTATCATAAAACTTGAGGTTAGCTATTCGTACACATTTCCCCCCCCCCCCCCCCAAATTCCGACTAAAGTCATAACTTGTATACTTTCAGGTTTCTTTTAAACCCTGTGTTCATCTACATCTTTTGACTACTTTATCATCACGGGTCTGCACACCGTACTTAGACAATTTCCTGACTGGCCCATAAATTTCCGGCCCGGATACTACTAGTACGCTCTGTTTTGTTGCATCTGGGTAAGTAAGTAGGCCTGGCTTTAGATAAATTGAGTCCCCCTAAATACATCTAGGTATTTTAATATAGCCTGTCTTTTGTATATTCTCAGGCTAACTTTAACTACGTGACTATCCTTACTGAATTCTCTGGATCTCACTATTTGCCCGTCCAGTTATACTGAACAAACTCTGACGACATACCATCGGCTTGGACATTGTTTTCATGTCTAGTGACCTATGAGTAAGTAGTTAGGATTAATCCTTTACCTTTTAGTCCCATCAAAACTTTAAGTATTTTTTCCTCGCCTCTTTGAATATACTATAACAGCCTATCATGAGGCACGTTTCCAGCATTATTTTGACCTCTAAATTGTTCGTCCTCCACTAATGGTAGACGTCCCGCTTATACAGATCCCCCCTTACTACCTTATGAACTAGACAATATTTGAGATCCCCCTTCGCATACTAGAAAAATCCTAATTTAAGCTTCACTGTATTTATCTTAGTCCCGTGAGGCTTGCCTATTTCCACACAGTATTCCAACTATGTCCACAAATCTTGCAATGGTCATTGTGTATTCTTTTCTTTTCATTGTAGCTTTTTAAACGATAAACTAAAGATTGAAGAAGCTGCCCCTCGGTATCCTCTTATACAAGAGTTTCTTTTGACAAGTACGTTTATACTAAAAATATTCTTTTGACAAATCTTGTCTTCTGTTATTTATTTTCTTTACTTAGGTGGTTGGAACTGTATCGGTATTTTCTCACATAAAATTCATTTTGTTGGGTGGTTACAGTATCACGGGTGTATAAGAGGTTCTCTCTCCTCTTCTGTTTCCACAGCTCTTGCTCCTCCTTTTTTAATAAACTGAAAAACTAAAATAATATTCACAATTGCTTATTGTGGCTTTTTTACACCCACAGACCAACGGCTGTCAATATTCAATGTTTAACTTTATTGTATGAGCTTGGACATCAAACTAGGCCCCGAAGCCTTGTTTTTCTGAAAGACCACTCTAATATGCCCTGAAGAAGGAGCCTGCAAAAAGCATTTTTGAGCTCCGAAACGCGCGTTGGCGCTGGTCCAATGTTCAAACTCCACAACCTATGATTTTAATTATCAATATATTGTTGTTTTCTTGAGTTTTCAGGTTTATTGTCCTTAATTGGTTGTAATATATGTTGTATATATGTTTCTTATTTATGTCATGGTTTGTACAGTGTTCATGATTAGTCACAATTGTGTTTTAACATTTCGATGTTAATTGTATTATATGTATCATTATACAGTCTGAAAAATATATATGTATATGTTTTCTGAGTCCGTTGAAAAAATGATAAAAAATGAAAAAATGAATTAATAAATGAAATAACATAGTTTTATACACCGTTGACTGTGGGTTCTACTTTATCTCATGGACATATTGCCTTTCACTTAAATAGATTAGTGTAGGAAGTTTTGTTTTTTGAATAGTGTCCTTCCCTGATTCCTTCCTCACTTATTGATATATTCAGGGTCCCTCTGCTGTAGTCTATAGAGTGGATTCGTGCACACGTTTTCTGTGGGTGTGGCCACAAAGGAGTGCTGATGCCCGAACTGTCATCAAGGATTTGCGTGTCTTTATTGGAAGTTTTGCATGTGGTACCCTTCATTCTGACCAGGGCCCTGCGTTCGCCTCTAAGGCGTACAAAGAAGCCATGAGAAGTTTGGGGGTCCAAGTCAAATTTCGTCTCCATACCGGCCTGAGGGCAACAGTGTTGTGGAGTGAATGAACCGTGACCTAAAGCAATCTTTGACAGCCAGGGTTTTAGGTACTGGCCGGAACTGGCTAGCCCACTTGCATGACGTGCAACGTGCACTTAATAATCTCCCTAGAAGGTCTCTGGGTGGGCGGACCCCGTGCATGATGCTCTTTGGCATACGAATGTTTGTCCCGGACCTTGATGGTCTAGCCATGGCGACGGCAGCCGCGCCTTTTGACCTAGATGATCACTGTGCTGTATTGCAGAATCTTCAAGAAGCCAGAGACACTCTAGCAAAGGAACACGTACCCTCTACATACGAAGCAGAGCTCCAGATTCCGGTGGTCGGCTGGCTACCTCGAGTTGGTGACCTGGTCCGTGAGAAGGTAGAGAACAAGAAGGAGTTCGGCCCCTCTTATCGAGCACCGGTCCCGGTGCTTGGAGTCCTGGGTACACGTACAGTTATTTTACCTCCACTTCCTGGTCGCAAGCATAACAGGTACATCTCAATTGACAATGTCAAGCTACAGCGGGTGGCCGATACTCCATAGTATGACACCTTCAATTTCTTGCCCTTCTAAACTGCGAAATTCTGTTGTGGTGCCGCTCTCTACCATCGTGCCTGAAGTTGCCGTTGAGATGCATACAGTTACTGGTCCTTCTTTGCCACCTACAGCTGATGGTTTGCCTGATGATCCGGAGTATGCTTATCCTGCAGGAGTCCCGTTGCCTCTTTTGCATTCTACAGCAGTTAACCAGTCACATTCTTCCTTTGATACTGATTCAATGACTTCCACTGCCCCTTCAAAAATTTCTATATTTTTTGCCGGGTTCAAGAGACATTTTTTGGTTCCATCTTGGACTTACATTTGGCTGGTGCTGATATGTATTTTTTTGTTCATGACCATTGGCTTTGTGGTAGTGTTTTTTAGACTGATCAATGGACACTACCTGAATGAACGATCTACAATTCGATTAATTAATGGAACTTTGGCACCCCATTCCTCGTCGCACATTATGAAAAGGGACCAGACTATTGTAAACATTACCGCCTGTGCGTGATGGGATTGCTTGGGATGCTGTAAAATTTCAAATTCATGGCCCTACTGAAGTGATTAATGTGCCTAATGTTTTTCGTGTTTCTATGGGTGATGTAGTTAAACAGAACATCCGATCGGATGATTGGGATGTGAAAGCAATAGAAGCACTGTTTTCTGATTTAAAATATTATGCTGCATTTGATGCTGAAGATTTGTATTTAAATACTGCAAATTATGGTGAACAATTTTGTTATCATCATTATGCCACACATTTCCTACACAGAGCAAATACCTTTCGTAATTTTGTAACTTTTACACAATGGGAACATTGTCCAGCCCCTATGCCTGGCAGCTCTGCCACTTTAGTGAGCAAATTCACATACTTTTTGGATTTTAGTGTGTCTAATCCGGCCTCTTTTTATTTTAAGGTGGCGGCTGAAACCGCTTCTAAGGTTAGGTTAACACACACCATATTTTATATTCCAAGTCTTTTATGGACGAATTGGCTATCGGAGGTTATGACCTATGGAAAGCTACTATCGATCTTAAATCGGTTTGGGGAACTAAACCATGGCAGGTACAGGGAACAGAGGCTTTGCATCGTGCCTGTCTTATCCCAAACCACATGTTGTTTTTGAATTCGTCTATTTTTCAGACCTCTTGTTTTGGATTGGCTATATCTAAAAAGTTTAATTCCCCCTCGATCCCGGATCGGGGTGCTTATCCCAATTGGGAAAATCACACAGATCTATCCCTAAGTATGTTGCAGTCACTCGTTTCCAACACCACCTTCAATATTTCAGCATTAGATCCTGAAGGGTGGTTGGTATGGCAGACGAGCTCAGATTCCTGTCAACGTCGGTTTCTAGACTTGGCTCCGGGGTATACTCAACTTAGAGTAGACCCTCGTTTTGCATCTTCACACACAGTAACTACCTACTCCGTGGGTAAGTTATGCCAGTCATGACTGCAACATTCCACATTAGCTTCTGTTAAACTTCATTTATCACGTTTAAATGACAAAATAGATTTGAATGATTTTGTTAAGGGTCCTGCGACTGGCAGGTCCAAAAGATGGGTGTGTGCTATTTACAACGAAGTTTGGAAATTGTCACAAATTGAAGCTGCATCCAGATTACGTGCTATAGATCAGGCCAATATGGAGAAAGTGTTGGCTGTGATAGATAATAGCATAAACACCTTGTCTTCTAGAATTTATACTTTAGATAATATTGTTTCATCTGTCGTAGACATTGTGCAGGATGATTTGTCTGTATTATATCATGGCCAGAATCAGCTGCGTTCTATTATGCAGTTTGCATGGACTTTGCAAACGTTAAAGGCAGGGAAAGTTCCTTGGGATTACATGAATGTTTCATCGTTGTTCCTTCCTTTTAATTTAACTGCAAACCAACAGTTCATGTCCATGAAGGATGCTACTTACTCATTGCTGCACATAGAAAAGTTAGAACCTTTGCCTTTCTCTGTTGCTGAATTGAATTCCGCTGTGTGGCTTGTACACGGCTTGATCACGTTACCATTTCCCCTGTTTAAATTCAGTTTGTGCATGAAACACTATGCCCTAGGCAGATATGAACAACTTGGTACTGCCTTCCTGCACAAAGTTTGGTCGCTCCCGTTCACGTATAGATGCGTGAGAGATGGCAAGGAGGTTTACTTAAAAGGTGAAGAGTGCACTTCTACCCCTGATCATTCTGTAGTGTGCAGACACATACAATTACATGGCGCTTGTAATATACACGCTCCTAATTTGGCTTGCGTCCTGAAAGGGATTCCGGTGCCAGTTATAACCCCTTCATTTACGCTGCTTGCT
This sequence comes from Triturus cristatus, assembly GCF_964204655.1. Classification (NCBI taxonomy): domain Eukaryota; kingdom Metazoa; phylum Chordata; class Amphibia; order Caudata; family Salamandridae; genus Triturus; species Triturus cristatus. The sequence continues at coordinate 63,658,547 of NC_140590.1, forward strand.
AACGGTTGTTATTTGCTTTAAATAATGAAGCTTGCTGTGGGATGTTAGTGGGAATTCCTTACATAGTGACTGTTACACAACGAGTAGTCTGCTGTAATAACGTCCTTTTCCCACCCCCGCATGGCCGGCTCGATGTATCCATCTGGCCTTCGATTCCAACCTTGAAAGCAGAGTTCAACAAGATGAGCAGAATAAGAGCTCTTTTGTCTAAAAAAAAAGTCGCGTTGACTTCGTCCCGTGAAACATTTCTCCTTCATGTTGCAAACACACGCACGGAGGTGCAGGCGCTTTTGAATACTGACCTCCCCCGGCATTTTGGGACCTTGATTCAGACTATCTTTAATGCCTCGTCAACAAGTGGCCTGGCTCATTTTTTTAAAATTGTGGGCTCCGGCCTCGTGACCTCCTTTCAGACTATTTTTGGTGTGATCCCCGCATTTTTTCATTCTATTTTTTCCAGTGTGTTCGGAGGTCTCCCTTTGTTTTTCGCCCTCGTGGCTGGGGTGCTTTTGCTGATCTGCGCGCTACGCTATGGCTGCACACCTTGCGTTACAAGACAGCGTGCCCCGGCTGCTCCATCTTCGTAACCGGATGCTTGAATATTATGGCACCTTACCCCTAGCGACCTGGAGCGTCGCCTATGGATTGTCCTTCCGGTTTCCCTTCTTTATTTGTGTGCAACCTGTCTTTCACTGCCTAGATTGTCCATTCCAGTGGGCTCTGGATTTGTGCCTGTCAAACTTGGTGTCGCCTGCCCCAGATTTTGATCGACTGATGGGCCCCTTAGTGGCTCATGAGTTTGCCTGTTCTGGTGTCGGGTTTATGGCCTTGGGTGCTGCGCATGGAGTCCTCGGAAATTGGGACATCGGAGAGGCCGCTATTGACTTCTTGGAAAGAAGTTATGTTGAAGAACCTGCCTGTTGTCCTCGTGTTGTGCTGGAGGCTCCAATTGTCGATGAACACGTGTGTTCCTTTCCCTTGCTAAATTGGATGGCAGATACTTTTGCGGAACGCTCCAATGATTTCCTCTTGGAAGCTGTAGCAACTTATTGTGCTTATACCTTGATGGATTGACTCTTTAACCTTGTCAAATCTTGGTGCATGCATCGATGTCATTTTTCCCCATTTTTTCATGGGTTTTTTTGGAGACATCATTTTTCTTTTTAATTTTTTCTAATCTTTTTTTCGAACTTTACACTTACCTTATATGGACTTATGGTTCATGCCCTTGGTTCCGTTCTCTCTAACTTGAACTCTGCGTTCTTGATAAGTGCGCCCCTAGTGGTTAGTGGTCCGATCAAGGGGGGGTGTAGTGTGGGTTAACCGCTCCCTATGTACAATGCTAAGTTAGCACAACCGCGTCAGCTGTTAGAAAGCCGTCTTGCCGCTTCTGCTGCTTTTGCACACGACACTGTTGTTACATGTTATTCATTTGAGAAATGCTTACTTGACTTTGCTTCACAGGAGAACCGTCTGTTGTTTAACATCCTTAACAGTGAGCAGTGACCTTGGTCTGTACGCCGTGTAAAGAACGAGTCTGGGTCACTAGATGGTGCAGGTTGTTGTGTTCAGGTTGATCATACCACTTTTTAGTCATAACATGCACGCAGCTGCCGATACCTGAAAGACGAGTGCTTTAATATTACAGAGCAGCATTTTTAGATTCAGTCGGAGAGAAGAGCTGTTGCAGGAGAGAGCCTAGCTGATCCTGTGATGTGATTCCACTAAGCTGATCTATACGGTATGGGGTCCCCCATTCAAGCCTAAGAGACCTTCTATTAGTCTAATAATAGTCTATTAGTTGCTAGAGAAAGGAGGGTGGTTGCTTTCCACTGTCATTATTATTATGATTGCTCCTTTCATTTTGTATGGTATTGTAACAATGCTGATGGTTCTGATCTTGACCATTTGTCTGCTTGTGTTAGCCAAAGTACTGCACCTTAGGACGCAAGGTTTATAAATTAAACTCTTTAAACTTTACTGTGTCTTTGTTATTCTATTGTGGACTGATATATAAATACGAACAGGTATTTCTGATTCCCACCATTCCTGAGAATATCTAAGTCGCTTGTTCTGGGTTGTCTATACATTGGGACCGCCGAGCTAAATCTCGGATAACGAATGGGACACTAAGCTAGTCGGATAAGGGGTTCTGGGTTCTGAGGGGAGTTTTTGGTACACCACAATTCTCTGAGGTCCTGGTTTCCTGCGCATAGTTCTGTGCATGAGCAGAATCCCTGCAACAATAACAACCAATGGCAATCGGTGGGTGTGTCAAGAGCCCACAGAAAGGATACCTCAGGTCTTGCAGACCTGTTGAGGCTCATCCTAAAAATCTATGAAAAGTACGATCATGCTGAAGCTATTTTAGGCTATTGATGTTACCCCAGAACAGTTCTTAGTCTTTAAAGCTTTTATTTCTCGTTCTTGTTCATTGAATAAACCACCTGCTAAACAAGCCAGTAACAATTCAGCCCTGCTTTATTATTCAAAAATTGAAAATGTATATGATTCCAACATGGGCTCCATATTTCCTTCACTCCTTCCCCTGGAACCTACCCTCCCAGCTTTGAAGACCCCTTGATTGGCATCCTTCACTCTTACAAGTAGTGAGGAAGTCTACATTCTACAATTCCCTCTTAAATCGGGCCCCCTCAATGACCTATGTCCTCTGTCTCAGACTCACCGAACCTATTCACTTGTACCTATCCATCTGTGCCTATCCATCATGGCCTATCCATCTGTCACTTTCCTCTGGGCCTGTACCTGTTGAGCTGAAGGTTATTCTTGTCCTTTTTCAGGCTCGTGAAAAAGAACCTCCAGAATCAATCATTTCTTGAAAATAATCACAGAAACAGAAAGTTACAGCAGAGATTAGGGCAGAATCAAACAAAATGTAAACTGAAAAGAAGAGAGAGTAATAAAAGGACATCAAAGATTCAAAGCATTAAAACGTACAAGCTAGGCCACTCATAGTATCGCATTACTGTGGCAAAAAAAAGTAGGGTAGTTGAAGGCAGCCATGTTTGGCCGCAAAGTAGATACGAAGTTAAGGAGGAGTAGCAATGCTTAACAATCGATTTAGACAGATCATTGGGGAAAGTACATAAAACGTTGGTACTTAAGGGTAACCACAATATGAAATACAATTATGTTAGAGGAGTGGGAAGAATTCTGTGACGAAGAACAAGATAGTCAGTGTTTGAGAAATTCCACTAGTGAATGGAAACCAGAGACTTGAAAGATGGCAAGGGAAGAAACAGAAGTGTGAGGGGGAGAGGAAAAGGATAAGATGTCAGAGAAATAACTAGAACTGCTGCCTAAGTCCTGAATGAAATTGTTTTTGGAAAAGTAACAATTCTAAGCTGTTCCTTAAACAGAACCAGAGACTCTCAGCAATAATCCCTCTTGATTTACACTCAGTGTTTGGTATGCAAAACAATAACATTCTCCATAACAGAGTAATTTATATTGGTATCTCTGGGTGATTTGAAGCGTAGCTTCCCTCGTTTTCCAGGTTCTGATCTTAATCCCTCATTTAGTCTCTATTTCAGTCAAACCAATGTAAGTTGCAATGTTGAGTACCACAGCAATTCTTAAAATATTCAGAATCTAAATAAGACCATGTTGAGAACCTATTAGACCTTTGGGATTGGCAAGCTGTCACCTTGTCAATGATATTCAGTTGATTATACGCTTAGACCATATTGTTCCCTTATTCACTTCCTCTCTGTGTAAATGTCAATTGGGCATTCAGAACTGGATAACCTCCAATTTTCTTAAATGTAATGCCAAAACACACACCTCCTGATTGATGGTAGTGAAAAACTAAAGTGGCATGACTCATTGGATTGTGTACTAAGAGCCAGATTCCTAAACTGCATGGTATAGTACATGTGAGAAACTGGGTTGTTTGTTGAGGATGGTGTGAGTCTTTCTCAAGCAACAGCTACAATGAGTGTCAGGGTGAACCAGAAAAGTCACTAAATTGACCTGTGCTTAACCCTCTGGTAGCTTGTCACAAAAGTAGTCAGGCTTAACTTAGAGGCAATATGTAAAGTACTTATGCAGCACTTAAACAGTAATACAGGGCGAACATAATGCAAGAAGAATCCCACACCAATTTAGAAAAAATAGAGTACAATTTAATAAATTATTAGACACCATAATCACAAAAATCGCATCAGTCGATTCAAAGATTTAAGGCAAGTTTAGCACTAAAAAGCACAAAGCACGACTCGTGGTTATCTGGTTGTGGGACATCGGGTAAAAACCACAAGTTCAGGCCGACTTCAATGGATCACCAGCCAGATACAAGGACCCGGTTGGCCCAGCTGATAAAAGTTACCTTCTCAAAGTCCAGTGCAAAGAGTTCCATTTGTGGTGAGGGAGGCTGCACTGAAATCGTCCTGGATGGTCGTCGCTGTATCGTGAAGAGCAGGTGAAGTGTCGCAGACAGCCGTTGACGTAGCATGAAGATGCTGTCGGGAGTTGCAGACAGTCATTGTTGGAAATTCAAATTGGCTGTAATCACAGGCTGTCAATGCTAGAGTGCAAAGTGCAGATCTCGCGTTGCTAGTCATCACTGGTGGTGGCTGAAGCACAATGAGTAAGGTTCACTAGAGCTTTGTGCTGGCGGTCGGCGTGGGCGGCAAGATCTTGGCGTGAATGGGCCTGTTCTTAGTAATAAAGAGCCCAAAACATCAGGATTTCTCCTTTCCTTCAAGGATGAGCTCAACATTTTCCCCATCAAGGGTCCATCACTTGAAGAGCACTTCTTAGAGATCACAAACTCACTCCAGCAGAGGCCAGCGGGGATCAGGCAGGCCCAGTGGGCTGCTGGGCAGGTCCAATGGGCAGCTGGGCTGTTGCAGCAAGTTCTCTGGAGTTTGTTAAGTCCCTATAGCTCAGAACAAGACCTGTTTTGGGCACAAGGAGATAATGTGGAGTCAGTTCTGTGTGAGCTGAGCCAGTGCCTTTGAAGTGCAAGTGTGTTGGTTGACAGCTTAACCCCCTATCAAGGCAGTATGTCCCATTATGCCATCACCCAGACCCTCCTTTGTGATACTGTCTGGGAGGAATACACAAAGGCCAACTGCCAACTGCTCCTATTCATGTGACCCAGGAACAGGCTGCAGGCACCAAATGGTTAGGACAAGAAAATGCCACTTTTTCGAATGTGTCTTTTTCCGAATTCTGATTTACAATCCAACTTCACTATTAAAGAGGAGTTTAAATAACAATTCTACAGACAACAAACATCATTTTCCTTCCTGCTCCCAATCAAACGTTATCACTTTTTAAAGGTAATAAGGTAACCCTATGTTATCCCATGGGGGAGTCAGGTCTAGTAGTAGTGAAAAATGAATTTAGGAGCTTTTAACCACCAGGACATGTAAAACCTGACAATACATGTCCAGTGTTTTAAACACAATGCATCCTTCAATATGGGCTGTTTAGGGCCCACACAGGAGGTGACTTGTATGTAATAAAAAAGAAGGTATAGGCCTGCTAAAAGGCTTATTTTGCCTGGCAAAATGGCTTAAAACTGTGCCCAATGGCTGGAATGGCAGGCCTAAAGCATTTTTGAAAAGACAACTAAAGTGGGTGGCACAATAAGTGCTACAGGTCCACTAGTACCATTTAATGTACACACCCTGGGCGCACATTGTACCAGTGGACTAGGGATTTACTAATAAATCAAATGTGCCAATTGGGTGTAAGGCAATTTTACCAGCATACCCTTTGTCTGTTTTGCGGTATAAGAGCCATCGCTCAAATGGAGTGAGTGGGCAGCTGGCACGTGGCTTAACATGGGGTTGTGTGACCAACTGTCTGAAGGCTAGATATTGCCAGTGGGTGGTAGAAGACATAGCATATTCTTGTTGGATTCTTTCAAAATCCAAGAGGCCATCAAGATCAAAAAGATCTCCCATTCTCCTACAGCTTGTAACCTGCCATTGTAGAAAGGACATATCATGCATGACGGGGGGGGGGGGGGATAGTCTGGGTTCCCAAGAATTGGTGTGAGCGGTGAAATACGGGAGGAGAGTTTCTTTGTTTACTGTACTTTATCCCATGTGCCTAGCATCGCATGAAGCACCGGGGAGTTATATACCCCTAGTGGACCATGGGTTTACTCTTTTGTATTTTAAAAATAAATGGAACTATTTTTTTAAATAATTAAAATCAATGATATTAATTCTATACATCATAATTTGTAATTTTAATACACTTTAAATAAATGCAAACATTTTACTTAATTGGATTTTTTAAAATAAAACTTAAAAGGCATAATCTCAATTTAATGTAATATATTTAAATAAAACAAATATTTAGTTTAAAATTAAACAAATAGTGCTACTGCATTTTTTGTTGTTGTAAACTTTTAATAAATATATACTATTACCCTACATTATTATTTAACATAAAAATATTTGTTTTTATTTAAGTTTCATAACATTATACATATTCTATATACTTTACCGTGAAGAGATCTCAGCCCAAGTAGGGGAATTCCTCTACATGTGAAATTAACTAGCAGTAACTGTACTGTTGGCTCCACTCCCTGTTTCATAGGATCGAGAGTACGTTTACACTTGGAAATGGTAAGTAGTCATATGTATTAAATTTAATACAAAGGATAAGAATAAATTTACACATATGGATTTGCTCATGTAACTTTACCTTAGTGGAGAGATCCAAAGTTCCTTGGAGTACATTTTGATGAGGAACTTTTCTGTAAGGCACCAATCAACTCAGTTTCTAGATCTTGTTGCTTTGCCATTTTTCCTTTTCTGCCTCCATATCAACAGGTAATATACTTTCCCCGCTAGACATTTGGTTAACCCCTTCAGTGCCACGCCCTTTCCCCGCCCTGTGCCGGGCGTTACATTAGCGGGCGGGGTTCATGACGAGATAGTCTCGTCATGGGCACAGCGCAACCGTGCTCCATGACGAGACTATCTCGTCATGGGCACTGAAGAGGTTAATCTATACCTGGGTCTGCAGACTATGGCCTTCAGATGTTACGGAGACTATAGATGCTGTGTTGCTAAATAATCTCTCCCCCACCAATGGGAGAGATGGGGGCAGTGGACAGGGCAGCTGACTGCAGAGCGCGGGGTCAGGGTTCGATCCCTGGGGCGGGCAGCTGCTCAGCTCAGCACCATGTGGCTCTGGGCCATAGCTCAATGAATCTCCCTGATGGCCCCCAGCACCTTGAGACCCTTAGGGGGGAGTAGATTGCGCTTTACAAATACCGGATTTATTTATTTAATCTTTGTCACACCTGGTAGATTTCTCTCAGCCCCCAGACCGGCTTACTATTTGGAATGATGAAAAGGGACAGATGCCCCTTGAAGCTCTCTGATAACTCACCTAGAAAGAATACACCTTAGGAAGAGACAAACCTGCCAAAAAATGCCATATTTTCTGATTTACCTCCACCTTTCCACCTGACGTTAGAAGCCAAGCTAGTATGATAATATGTTAAACAATAGTAACAAATATTACAATTATTGTGGCAATAAAAATAATAAAGATGTAAAAATGGTGAGGATCGATAACATGGTATTTTTGATAATTCCCTTTACTTTTGAGCCGCTGTGACTTGTCATTGGCAGAAAAAACGTCTACAATTGTGAGTAGTGTAATACAAAAATCGCTGCCTGTTACAAACGACAAACTGCCCATTGCTTATCCATCCCAGTGTGTGTCAGGCTCGATGGTCCAGAGTGTCCGTGAAGCTGAACCTCGGTGGGATGAAAGAATGCTCTCCCTGCCAGAAGCATAGTACTGAATCCTATATGCAGTGTCTTTGCACAATGACCCTGAGAGGACGCCCTTTATCATACTGATGCACCATGTGCAGATTCTCATGGGAGTTGGAACCCCTGGTATAATCTTGCATACTTGTAAATTTGTGATGCCGTACTAGGTCTCAATAATACACTCTACTACATTAAATGTACAAATATATGACCAAAAGGACATTGGCATAAAATAAAAGTGTAACTGAATATGTAAAACACTAACAAACATCAGAGGTATGACTATATTAATGAATCACACATTCTCATAATACAAAAGCGTAAACGGTAGAGTAAGATATGCATAAAGGAAAGCGCTCGGGGGCCAGAGGCCACAGATGCCTGGTAGGCACTAATATATTATTATGCTTATACCCAAAACACAGAACTTCACAGTTTAGAAGTTTAGGAAGCTAAAAAAGTTTGATGATTTGTCCACTAGTTGCAGACAGATCTACTGTTTGCCAATTGTTTATGGCATTCAAAGTTATTGTTTATAGTACTGCTTTTCTATGTACAGCTCACTCTGGGGCATATCAACAACAACCGGCGATAATTATCGCTAAGGGTACTTAGCGCTAGGATAATTATCGCCGGCTAGCGTGGATTTTTATCGCTGAGATAGCGTGCTATTAGCAACGCTTATCTCAATAGCGATAAAAATCCTCACGCTAACAGGCTAACGTGAGATTATCGCTGGAAACCCAGCGATAATCTCACGTTAGATTGTTGATAGGGACAGACAAACTTAGCCATGATATCCTCCTTCCATAGGATATCATGGCTAAGTCAGAAAAATACCAGACGTAACAAAGCAGCGTTAACCGCGGTTAGCGCTGCTTTTTTGTCTCTAACAGGGTTAGCGATATTCTTGATAATAGGAGAAATGTGGCTTAGCGACATTTCTGCTATTATTTTACTCTGGAATGCCCCCTTTGCATCTCATTAGAGATGCAAGGGGAAGCGTAGAGTAAAAGGGTGCTAACATGCAAATTTGCGTGTTAGCACCCTGTTGTTGATAGGGCGCTAGTTTTATCTCTGCTTTTTTGGCTTTTAAAGCCAAAAAAGCAGAGGTAAAGCCCATGTTGATATGCCCCTACGAGTCTTTGGTCTAATTCTCTCTTGTCTCTGTCTATCACACGTCAAACCTTCATGTACAGAGACCATTTTCTCTACTACTTATGGCAAGAGCTCCTACTACACATATGTTCTATTCACTAGATCTTCAAATAAGGACTGGAAATCCTTTTACTCTATTCATTCTTTTTCCTCCCTCTTATCGTATCCCCTTTGATAAACTCTTTTATCATTCCTTGGCGACAAGATGCTCCCTAGATGGAAAATATCAGGTTTCGTGCTTGTCGATAAACACATTCTAAAGCCAATCTGTCCAACACCCCCAAAAGAATCACCACCCGGGCCTGAGTAAGCAGGAATAGCAGAACTAAACACTGGAGCAGAGGGGGGATGAGAGAGAGAAGAGACAGCTGAAAAGGTGTGATCGTGCCAACCACACGCACTTCAGGGCATTCACAATGCCATTTTCAAAGGTGAATGCCACACACATATGAAAGGTATAAACAACAAAGAAGATTTACTATGTTGCATAAAGATATAAAGGTTCTTAGAAAAGAAGGTATTGTGGATTAGGCGTACCAGCTTTGTAATTGGGAGCCACAGATAACATAAGTCACAATCAATGAAGCCAGTAAAATCAAGGGTGGTATACCGGGTCAAAAGCAAACCTGGAATTTAGGAAGGAGCTGGTAGAACAAGCACAGCCACCAATGCCAAAACGGAATCAGAGACAAAGCAGAGTTCAGGCAACCAATCAGCAAACACAACCGAGTCATATTCCAAGGAGCGAGTTAGAGTTCAGGCAGCCAATCAGCAAACACGACCGAGTCATATTCCAAGGAGCGAGTTAGAGTTCAGGCAGCCAATCAGCAAACACGACCGAGTCATATTCCAAGGAGCGAGTTAGAGTTCAGGCAGCCAATCAGCAAACACGACCAAGTCATATTCCAAGGAGCGAGTTAGAGTTCAGGCAGCCAATCAGCAAACACGACCGAGTCATATTCCAAGGAGCGAGTTAGAGTTCAGGCAGCCAATCAGCAAACACGACCGAGTCATATTCCAAGGAGCGAGTTAGAGTTCAGGCAGCCAATCAGCAAACACGACCGAGTCATATTCCAAGGAGCGAGTTAGAGTTCAGGCAGCCAATCAGCAAACACGACCGAGTCATATTCCAAGGAGCGAGTTAGAGTTCAGGCAGCCAATCAGCAAACACGACCAAGTCATATTCCAAGGAGCGAGTTAGAGTTCAGGCAACCGGTCAACAAACAACACCAACTCATAATCCAAAGGGCAAGCCAAAGTTCAGGCGATAAGGTCAGAGGGAACTGAAAAGAGAAACATATCAACAAAGATGAGGAATGTAATAATAGTGATCAAACTGTATCAATAGCAAAGGAGCCAACACAGCACAAACAGCCACAAGGTACCTTCCTAAGGAGACTGGACTATTGATAAAGCCCTACCACCACTCATAACCTGGAAGTTCCTCCTCTTGGCCTCCACAACTGATGATCCTGCCACCCTAGACCGGTCCTCCACAATGTTCCTGTCTTTTTAATACAGTTTCTATGGCAGCCGGTCGTAGAGGCAAATGTCCAAGTCCACATAATCCCCTTTTTCCGACAGGTGCGCCATTGCTAAATAAGACATCAATATGAAATGAGTGGATGAACTTTCCTAATCTACTCAATCAAATTAGAATAATTTTCAGAAAGGCACAATCTAGATTTGGTCTCTATCTTCCAATCAGATAAGACACCAGGACCAAATAGGACTAGTTTTGACAAAAATCATCAGTACTTTATTAAGGATATTTACACAATACAAATGTGTCAGGCACGCGTGTTGAAAATAACTCTTTGTAGTCGTCCGTTCAAAATACAACCTGTGTAATGCTGGGATGCTTTTAAGTCAAGGAAGGAATATTTCCACATGGTATTGTACAGTTGCTACTCAATAAAGTCATGAATCCCTGTCTCAGCTCTGAATACTGAGGCAGTCTGCTCTAGTGTAACTACAACCTGCAAGATGGGCCGCGCAGCTACTTTACTATGCAGTTTGGCGGCACTGATTGCTTTGGCTGGTTGCCTACACACTGTGATGTTGCACCTGGCAAAGTGGACTGTTAGAACCTGAGACCCCACCAACATGCTGATGTGAAGGAAGGTATATCTAGAGACCATTTGCACCACTGGTCACTACCCTTCTAGTTGGTGCAGTCACACTGTAAATTTCTATTATGGTGGCAGTGCCCAGAGGGTCCAGATGTAGCATTCTACCCAATATTTAGGGGCTTATTTCGATGCCGGGTGGATTACACCATGGCGGAAATGGGACCAACTGACTTCCAGTCGTCGGTCCCGACCGCCTAATCACAATGTGACCGCACATGGTGCGGTCGCATACTCCCATTCCTCTATAGGTGCTCATGTTACAGCCGTAAACCTGCCGTAACACAAACTCCCATAGAGGAATGGGTGTGTGTGTTCATATCTGCACCCTGTGGCAAGCAAATCAAGGTGCCTGCCACAAGGTACAGGGATCAACAAGGGGGCGCCTATGGCGGCACTCGGCCCTCAACTGGAGGCCAAAAGCAGAAGGGGGCCCTGGTAGGGGGCCCCCAAACACGCTTTCTGACATGGTTTCCATGTTGGAAAGGTCCGCATGGAAACCCTGCCAAAAACCGTGCATTGTGATCCAGAAGGTGGGAACGCCTTCCATTTGGAATACGGGCCGTTCTCTGACTGGCAGACAGGCTCCTGGAGCCCATCGGAAGCCTGCCTGAATGACCGGGCAGTTTCAATTCGACAGGCTGTAACTTAATCAGCCGGTCAGGATTGAAACCGAGGATGAGTGTTGGAAAGCCTCCGACCTGACGTCGGAGGCTTTCCGACACTCCTCGTAATCGGCCCCTTAGATTTGTTCTTTTCTTCAAGAAATCTATGATTGGAGTGGGTAATGCATGCCACCATAATTAAAGTTATACATGCAAGCAAGACATCATAAACATTTTTGGTAAAAAAACAACAAAATGGGGCAGCAGAATAAATAGTGGCAAGTTTATACGCAACAGCACCCTCAAACACTGTATGGGAGCATTAGCGTACTGGATGTAAAACCAAGGAAGTTTATTTACACTTACTGGAAATAGCATAAGATATATGTTGCAGAGAGAAATAACACCTTATTAATGTATGTATGGCGAAGCACAGGCACTCTGTAGAAAGAGAAACATTTTCCAACTGATCCTTCAACCATGTTCTTGGATGATTGTAATTTGAAGCTCAGCTGAGACGCCACTTCAAGGTCTTTCACTCACAGAACAAAGCGACAGCTCTAATTCCGTGGCAGCCTACTCGTCTGAAGTGGCCAACTGGATGGAAAGAACATGGCTGTGAATTAATAGGGACATCTTGGAATTCTTAAATATCAGACTTGATGAACTCTCTGGTTAACCTTAAGGAACTGCAAAGTGGTACCAAATATATCCTGTTACTCCCCAAGGCCCGGTGTGGAAACCAATTACCATCTCTAATCACAGACTTATCAGGCCTGCTCGAGTAGTCACAGTGGTCTATCGGAGGAAAATTGTGGATTTGAACCCCCATATGTCTAGTCTGAGTCCGGAGTCGCTGTTCCTTGCATTGTGCTTGGAATGGGTGGGATAAATGCACCTTGAAAAAGTCAGACACTATGGAAGAAGAACAGTTCTTTTTCAACCTGGACCTAGGTGCAAAACTATTCTTGTGTATGTCGAGGAAGTGCAGATTTGTGCAGAATGCAGTCGCTCAGATTCTCTTGCTTCAAGGACACTCATCGACCTATCCTGAATATACGCGTGGGATCCAGAGAGGGTCTGGCGGTTGCACTCAGGCCCAGTTTGTGTGCACACTTTCTCACATTTGCAATTGTGAAGGTACCAGATATATTTTTGAAGTTGTTTTTCTTTCACGTTTGGCACTTCTCCAGCCAGCATTACTTTGTTTACCCATCCTGGACTCTTAATAGCTTTGGCTTCCTCTGTACAAGATAGCATATGAGTGCTACCAACAACACTACATCTGAACACCAAGGATGTCCTATGTCTCTCCACCTAGGTATTTTGACATGAATCAAAGTATGGTCTTCCCAGTCCTGTACAAACGCTAGCCCAGTCAGTTTGACAATAGCTACTGTGCCCTTGAAATTGGAAATGATAGCACCATACAAACGCAAACTTAACATTCGATATGTCTTCCTTCTACTCCCAGCCTGCTCATAGGGACGCTGCAGAACCTTCCTCAGTTAAAACGCAAGCAGTGAAGGCGTGGGCACCTTTCGACAATCACTCCAGAAATGTGCCGTTGGTCCCAGATCAGAGAAGTGAGGCGTCTGAAATGACCACGGTAGCTGCTCTATTGACACGTCACATGCAGCCATTTTACAAGCATCCGCCTAATTTTATCTTCATGTCTGTGTGCTTGCTAGTCAGGTTAGGCAATAACAAAACTAGAAGTGAATTAATAACTTAATATCCTCTTGGTAATACTCCATTTAGAAAAGTTCAAATAAAAAAGAATAACTGAAATGAATGTCAATGAAAAGTGCCCTTTCCTACAATTCGGTAAATTTCAATGTAGCAATGTGCGAATGTTATGTAGCCAAGGACTATGTTTCCACACAGCAGTGAGTAGTCAGGGCTACAAGACCCCGAGGATCCAGGGCTTCTGGAGCACCAGAAAGAAGGTGCCCCAAAAAGAAGGAACCATCTAGGCCACATTTGAGCGGGTTGTCCCACACTGAGTTTTAACTGACTTGTCCCACTGTCTGAGGCTAATGCGGCACTGCAAAAACCAACTGCCGGGCCTTTCTAAGTTTAAAGATCAACATTTTGCTGCAGTAACTAAGTCTACGGATGCCATTGGATCGATAAAGATGATAATTTATTCATGAGAAGATCCTCCCAGCATCCAACAGCTTCACAAAGGGAGCAGCAACAGAGTCTAACGGAGCCATATGCCAAGCATTCCACTCCACCACTCCACCATTCCAAAGTTGGAACCATAAAAACATTCCAACTCTAATCACGACACAACAAATCCCCTTTCCTTAGAAACTAACATATTGATAAAACGGATTTACAAAACGCGACATACATACATTTGGGGTGACATTCATGTACAGTCGTTCAAGGTGCTGGCAATAAGGTCTTCAGGATGACATCAGGCAAACTTACAAGCTTTCCAGACGTCACCACATTCTAACACAATGGCGCCTGTTACCTTGATTATTCTGCGTGGCTCGGACCGCTTTGAATTATTTTTTCCTTCCTGATTTTTCCAAGGTCGTGCGCACATAATCAGTAGGGGTGGGCGGAATTTGCGAAATTAACTTTCGCAAATTATCGCGAAAATGTTTAAAATTATCGCAAACAAGCGGAAATATCGCGAAGATGCGGAAGTTTATTTCCGGCATGTTCGCGAAATTTTCTGCATGGTTGCGGGTCGCCAACTTACCCATGTGGTTGCTTGCGTGCGCGGCCATCTTGTTTTGAGTTGTCTCGCGGTGCATGATCGCAAGAAGAAAGAGGTGATCGCGCGACGCATGACGTCACTGCGGGCGCGAACTGTCGCGAGACAGCGCAAATGGCTAAAAACAATACAACATCTCATGGAGAACGCGACCGGATCAAGAAAACTTGTCGGCGAACGCAGAGATTCAGGTAAGGCGATCGCGCGCGAGCGAGAATGTATTATTTTACAGCGCGAGCAAGAAACAAATTATCGCCAAGCTGCGGAAACCGGAATTTTTGACATTTTTGCGCTCTCCGCGGAACGCGAAAATGTCAAATTATCGCAATTTCCACGAATGGAACGAAATTTTCGCCCAGGCCTAATAATCAGTCGGTTTGGACCCACATCCGGATACTCCTACATGTCTCGTGCGATACGCCCCTTGATACTCATGCACTTTCTCAGTCACCTTCTACATATCAAACTGCTTGCTACTTCTCACCGTGGTGCATCCTTTCCAGATAAACGTTTGAACAAGGAGCTGTGCCTTTACCGTGAAAAACGGTGACTTCCACGCGACGCTCTAGGGCATTGTTCTATAGTAGAAAGCGCTATAAAAATGCAAACCTTTTTACCCCTTCTAGCCTTTCACTATCCTTCTCAATCCAAATAACTGACTAATATATCCACTATTTTAAATTACTTTCATATTTCACTACACCAATTTACCAATAACATTGTATGGGTTCCAGAGTAGCGTGCTACTCCGCCCCAAAAAAGCACTTCAACCCACCATCAGGGGTAGCAAGCACTTCATAAATGCAAACCCTTTTCCCTTCTCTATCCCTCTACTGTCCTTCTCAATCCAAATAACTGACTAACATATCCACCACTCAAATTACTTTCATATTTTCACTATACTAATTCACCACTAATGCTTTATGGGTTACGGAGTAGCTTGCTACTCACCGAAAAAGTGATTTAACGCCTCATTAGGGGTAGTAAGCGCTATATAAATGTGTTATAATCTCCATCTTTACACTTGGTATAGCCCAAACCCCCCTCCCACTCTGACACAGTTGGTATGCCCGAGCTGTGGAAGCTCACCTTAGAATGTTGTGTAACGTAGGTTCTATGTGACTGAGGAGAGCGGATGACTAGAATAAAGAGAGTCACACTTACCTCGTGTGTGGTCTATTCTTTTCATAACACTGGCGACGTCTGCGGAGGGGGCAGCTGGTCATCTCCCCTTTTTATGGTTCTCTCCTGCTAAATGCCCATGTACTTGGCAGTCTTGGGTTTGGAAGTATCGTTTTGCTTCTCTGGTGGTGACTCTGTTCCAAGACTCTGGCGCTGCCTGCTCAGGCCAGCTGGCATCCCTGCTTCAGGTTTATGGTCACCGATCCTGCTGAGTGGAGAGCAACGAGTCGCCTCAGCGTCCCTGAAGGATTTGTTGACTGAAGTATCAGTGGTGTTGTTCGATCAGTGGGTGACGCCGTCACCTGACACCATTGTTCCAGGCGGTGTGTGGAGGATTTCTGTCAGGCTGAGGAAGTCTTCCGGTGCTTCAGTGAAGGACTGGCCCTGTGCTCTGTGTTCCGTTCCCCTGTGTAGCGGAAAATTAATCGGAGCTCTCTGAGTTTGCAGCTGCGTTGTTTCCGGAAAAGGAGGATTTCCTTGACATCTGTGCAGTAACGCCTGTTTCCGTGGTGTTCACCTCCGGCGCTGGTTCCCTCCCGGCAAAGCTGTTCCTGTGTGCCTGCCTTCCTTTAGGAGCTCCGCCCCGTGGTGTCGTCTTCGGCGCATCAGCACCTTCAGGACCGGTCTGCTGAGGGGGCGTTCTTCCCTGCCTTGTGGTGTCGTCTCCGGCGCATCAGCTCCTTCAGGGCCGGTCTGCTGTCTCTGGTGGTTCACAGCGTAACCTTCCACCGGCGCTTCATATTTCACCTGTTTGGATCCTCCGGACTACAAGTAAGGTCCAACCAGTTTTGGCTATACATATCTGCTTGATCCTTCTCCTCTGTGACGTGCACACAGTGTGTGCATCCTTAAAACGTGCATTTGCGTGTTCTACTGTGGCACGCACACATACTTGTCAATGTATGCCTTACTCTAAACAATAGTACCTCCCATTGACTCGCACTCCTTAGTGCGTTTTATTTGGCGACTCATTTAATTCTGGGAAGCATATCCTGCTGTTGCTTTTGTTGCCTTCGGCATCAGTCTGGTTGCCATTAACTGCACTTCCTCTAGTCAGGGTTACTAGTATTATAGCGTTTTCCTTGGTAACCTCACGAAATGGGCACTCCTGGCATGAGTCAACCTCCGTCTTTCCTAAATGACTGTGGTGATCCAGAGATACATTGGAAAGATTGGACAAAGCTATTTGAGTCTTATTTAATCGCCATGGGAGGTGAAAGATTCTCTCCTCTGCGCAAACAACACATCTTGTTACACAATTTGGGTGTCCATGGACGGAAAGTGTACGAAACGTTACCTGAACCTGAGTTGGAAGATGATGAAAATTTTGATGTGTATGATATTACTATGATGAAATTGGAGTCACATTTTGGTGACAAAGTCAATGTGGTACTGGAACGCCATAAGTTTTTCAGTCGCATCCAAGGAAAAGGGGAGTCAATTAATAATTACATTGCGGCCTTGAGAGGCCTTACACAATTGTGTGATTTTGGTGACTTGAATGACTCCCTTATAAGAGATCAACTTGTAAGGTGTACAAATAGTGGGAAAGTGCAAGAGAAACTTTTGGCGAAAAATCCCTCTTTAAAGGATGCTGTTGCTATTGCACAATCGGTGGAGCACACCGCCAAGTGTGTCAGAGAAATGAAAATTAAAGAGGATGTTGTTGCAGCCATTCAGAGTGAAGGGCCAGAAAGGGAGGTTTTGAAGGTTAACAAGAGAGAAGAGAGTAAAAGCACACCGTATAGTAATTTAGGAAGGGAGACCCAAGGGTTGAAGTGTTTTAGGTGTGGCAGTAATAACCACCTGGCCAACAGCCCCTTTTGTACTGCACGGGGGGTATTATGTAAAAAATGTAATAGGAGAGGACATTTAGCCAGGGTGTGCAGGGAGGGTCCTAGTTCTAACAGCCCTGCTAGGAGTGTAAATACCGGCGGAGAAACACAAGCTAGATTCGTTTTCCAGGTGAAAGATAGCCAAGAAGTGGAAAAGACAAATTATCCCAAATGTGTCATTCTCATTGACAACAAACCTCTTGAGGTGTATGCGGACTCGTGTTCACCGTTTACGTTGGTTAGTTTAGCTGATTTTGTGAATGCCTTGGGCTGTGACAAGAGTATGCTAGTTCCCCCTGATATATCGCCGGAAGGATACACTAGAGACCCTATTCCTTTGGTGGGAATGGTTAGTAGTCACATAGACTTCAAGGGTAGAACTATTGTAGGCAAGGTGTATGTAGTGGAGAGGGGTGCGAACCTGTTAGGGTGGAAACACCAGAAAGATCTGGGCATCATCCTGGATCCCAACAATGAGAACCAGGTCATTCTAGTAGACATTCCCAATAGCAATAACCATATACAAGAGGTGTTTCCCGACCTGTTCACGGAGGAATTGGGAAAGTTGAAGGATTTCCAACACAGAATAAAAGTCAAGAGGAATGCCAAACCAGTGGTCCACAGAGCCCGACCAGTTCCCTTCCGTTTGAGAGAAGTCCTCAAAAGTGAGTTAGATAAATTGTGCGACATGGGTGTCATCCAACCAATAGAGGCGTCAGAATGGTTGGCCCCCTTGGTTATTGCATCAAAAGCCAATGGAAGTGGCATTCGTGTTTGTGTGGACTTGCGCAGTCTCAATGACAATATCTGGGTGGAGAGGTTCCCACTCCCCAACATTAATGAAATGCTTAGCACTATGGGGAAAGGGTGTTACTTCTCGGTCATAGACTTATCTATGGCGTACCATCAGATAGAGTTACATCCTGAGTCAAGACCCCTAACGGCATTTTCTTCACCATTTGGGGCCTACATGTTCATCAGGATGCCGTTCGGACTGGCTTCGGCCGCATCTGTTTTCCAAAAAGTCATGCAAAAGGTATTGGAGGGTGCCAAAAATACGCTGTGTTTTCAGGATGACATACTGATGTATGGGGCAACGGAGGAGGAACATGATGATATCCTCAACACAGTGTGCCAGAGATTGTCTAAAGCGGGTTTAACTGTCAAACTGGATAAGTGCAAGATCAAAGTGACCTCTGTGGACTATTTGGGTCACACCATATCTAAAGAGGGGTTTAAACCAAAGCACAGTCTGATTCAAGCGGTCAGGGATGCAGCAAACCCTTCTAGTAAAGAGGAGCTTAAATCCTTCCTAGGACTTGTTGAATACATGTCAAAGTATGTGAAAAACTTCGCAGATCTGTGTGAAGGCCTACGTGAACTTTTAAAGAAAGACAGAGAATTTGTGTGGGAGGAGAGACATAGTAGGATTGTGAAATCAATAAAAGAATGTATCCTGGGTTCACCTGCACTAGGTTCGTTCGACCCACTGAAAAAAACTTTCCTCACCACGGATGCATCCAATAAAGGGTTGGGTGCGATGCTGTCACAAAAGGATAACGGAAAAGATACAATAATAGCTTTTGCATCACGTACCCTAAACTCAGCAGAGAAAAACTATTCAGTCATTGAGAGGGAGGCGTTGGCGTGCTACTGGGCCGTCAATCACTTTAAGTTTTTCCTGTGGGGAATGCAATTTGTTATACATACAGACCACAAGCCTCTGACCTTTATGTTCTCATCCAAAAGTGTACATAACAATTCCCCGAGAATTTCAAAGTGGGTCTTGGGTTTAGAAAACTACTGCTTTAAGGTGGAGTACCTCCCAGGTCCAGAAAATGTGGTTGCGGACTATTTATCTAGGGCACCACTGGAGGATTATTCTAGTGAGGAGCAGTTGGATGTCCCCATTTTAGCTATACATCTCCCTGCTTTAAGTAAAGAAGAATGGGACACCAGTGTGAGCGAGGACAGTGATATGAGCATCTTAAAACAGTTTATCCTAAATGGGTGGCCTGAGACTCGCTCACAAGTTCCAGATCCCATCAAGGACTTTTGGGAGGTGAGGTACGAATTGTCTATAGTATCGGAGGTGGTACATCGTGGGAACAGAGCGGTTCCTCCCATGAGTCTGAGGAACAAAATTATTGACTTGGCACATGAGGGTCATTTAGGGAGGAGCCTCACTAAGAACAAAGTTAGGAGCTGTTTCTGGTTCCCAAAAATGGACTCTATGGTTGAACAAAAAGTAAAGGAGTGCATCAGCTGCGCTAATAGTGACAAAAGCAAAGTCACTCACAACACTCCCTTATCCCCTGTGGAAGTCCCGGAAATTCCTTGGACAAAACTAGCTGTGGACATTATTGGTCCTATGGAAATCCTGGGTACACAAAAGAGGTTCATGTTTGTTCTAGTTGATTATACCTCTCATTGGGTGAATTTCAAATTTACGTCATCTACAACGACAAGCAACCTTATCTCATTCTTAAAGAGTGTCTTCGTTTATGAGGGCATCCCAACTACATTGGTGACTGACAATGGGGTGCAGTTTACTTCAGACACCATGAAGTTGTTTTTAGAGAATCTAAATATAAAGCATGAGAAAACTGCTCTCTATTGCCCAAGAGCCAATGGGTTGGTAGAAAGGGCCAATCGGCTTATCAAAGAGCACATCCAATTGGCCATCACCAGTGGATTTGAGGTAGAAGACTCGTTAAGAGAGTGCATCTGGTCATACCATACCACTCCCAACCTTGTCACAGGGGTGTCTCCTTTCGTGTGTTTAAGAGGGAGGGAACCTTGCACCAAAATGAACCCGGGGTGGTTGGGAGGAGGAAGAAGGGTAGTCCCCGACCTGGGTAAGAGTAGAGTGAAGATTGCCCAACACCAACGCAAATACAAAGGATGGTACGACCAGAAGCATGGAGTTAAAGCCCAGGAGTACAAGGTTGGCTCCACCGTACAGGTTAAGAAGCCCACTCATGTTCCTCCAGGATGCAGCAAGTACCATACACACCAGGGCGTGGTCAAGTGTGGACGCAATGTAGTTCGTCTGGAAAATGGACAGACATGGAGCAAAGACAGAGTGGTTAACTCACCCCAACTGTGAAGCCTTTCCTTTGTTTCCCCACATAAGGAGATGTGTTATAATCTCCATCTTTACACTTGGTATAGCCCAAACCCCCCTCCCACTCTGACACAGTTGGTATGCCCGAGCTGTGGAAGCTCACCTTAGAATGTTGTGTAACGTAGGTTCTATGTGACTGAGGAGAGCGGATGACTAGAATAAAGAGAGTCACACTTACCTCGTGTGTGGTCTATTCTTTTCAATACAATAGTTCCATAATATTTTTGGGGTTTCTTTCCATTCAGGTCATTATATACAATGAACTGTACATTCTCAGTCAAAACTGGGTTGAAATGCTCCATCAACCCACTCTTATTAGGATGATATAGAACTTGTAGTGTTTAATTCTGTTTCTCTTAGGGAACATTCCATCTACACACATATGTAGCAGAGGGACCATTGTCAGTCAGAATTTCACTAAGGCATCCTCCTTCAGCAAGCACATCCCAAGAATCCATTAGAGTATCCTTCTTCACTACATTCACAAATTTCACATCAGGCCATTTTGAAAAACTGTCTGCCATAAATAGAGGAAACTTTCCTGGGCACAATAACCGAAAAAAAAACACACATATCAAGACCTAACTTCTTCCATGGACCCTTATGGAATTCAGACAGTGTTATGTAAGTTTTCTGAGACTTGTGACTCAAAACTCATGGTGCAGGATAGACAATGCCTAGCATGTCTTTCGATCATCCTACCTGTACCTAGAGACAAAAATTAGTTATTGCCTCCCTTTTCATTTCAGCCATCCTTCCGTGGACTTCATGCAACATTTCAATTAACCTGGTCTTTAGCATGTCAGTAACCACCAGTTTGATGTAGTAAACCACAAGCAGGCATCAACTCATCCCAAACACCTCAAATGTGCCTCTTTTCTTTGTCTATCCATTCCTTCATATTTGCGTCATAACTCATTCCTGCCTTCCACTCCTCTTCACCGATCACTCCCACAAGGTTGCTGCCAGCCATTATTCCTGGTCCAATTCCTCATCACTACTCTCTTAGGGCCATATGTAGGAAGCCCAATACCGGTCGGTAACGGCCGATTTTCGGTAAAAATCCCGTTACCGACCGGTATTCAGGCTTTTGGTATGTAGGGGGACATTTCAGGATTCGGTAATTTACCGAATCGGTAAAATTACCGAATCGGTAATTTTACCGATTCGGTAAATACCGAATCCTGAAATGAGATGTACGGGGAGTGTGTGGGTGTTGTGTGGATTCGTTATTTACCACCAACTAAAAGTTGGTGGTAAATGACGAATGTCTTAGAAAAAGCATTTTTTGGCCCTTAGAAGTGTGCAATGTGGCAGACATACATGCCCTTAGGGCATGTATGTGTGCCACATGTGCACACATGCAGGAATCAGGGGTGCAACAGGGTGTCACTGTGACACCCTGCCACCCTTGATTGTGCTCCCCCCATTACCGAATCGGTATTTACCGATTCGGTAATGGTAACTGGCTTCCCATTGATTCCTATGGGCCTCCTGGCTCATAGGAATCAATGGGAAGCCAGTTACCATTACCGAATCGGTAAATACCGATTCTTAATTACCGACCAATTCCGAATCGGTAATTTTTACCGACTGATTACCTACATAGCATTTACCACTTCATAAATACCGAATCGGTAAAATTCGGTATTTATGAAGTGGTAAATGTTAGGCCACCTACATAAGGCCCTTAGTCTCCAAGATGTAAGCAGGATAAACAATCTTGTCATTGCCTTATCAAATCATTTAGTGAAACATGGTGTTGCCTTACCAGCCCCTTTAGTGGAGAACATCTCTACCAATGGCTTGTGGTCAGTCCTCAAATCAAATGTGCTAGCCCAAAAATAACTCTTAACATATTTAATTACCCTCCAGCATGCTAAAGCCTTTCTTTAAGTTGCACTATAAGTATTTTCGGCACCATTGAAAGTATGTGATACCGCTGCTACTATCCTATTTCTTTGAAAGCCTTCTCACACTCAGTGACCACTCAACTTTAGTGTTCCATTTACAATTAGGCCTACAGCTCCCTAGATAAGTCTGAACATTGTCCCACAAACTAAGCATAATATTCCACCATGCCCAGGGATGATTGTAATTGTTACTTGTTCTCTGGACATGGTGCATGCTCAATCACCTCTACTAATCTCCTTTTGAAACTTACTCTGTTCCTCAATATGCAATCTCACAAATATTCCACCTCCTTCATAGCAATCTGGCATGAATATTTAATCTAAGAATGGATTCCCTGAGAAATGCCCCTGACTAATTTTTGCACTTCAGCAGGAAGAAACATGTGTGTTTTATTTGGATGAACAGGCCAATGAACCTAATTATCATGCACTCTTCTTTGTTTTTTTTAATTTTACTTGAGGTACCCACCATTAAAGGTATTTCTTTGGGTTTATCTCATGTTCATTTTACTGTTACCGTTTTTGCATCCCTCCTCTATCTAGTACACGAAGAACTCTCGTGGCCTGTGTTTGAGTCTGCCCTGCTAGTATCATCTTACCAGGTTTGGGTGAGGTTGCTTATAATGAAGCATGTCACAAGGTGTGGGTGAGACTTCCTCAGTGCTTAAGTTGTAAAAAAGAAATAGGTGCCTGGCCTCTCATCAATAGGCCACTGCAACTTGTGCCACACATTGCCCCTGACAGCGCTGCCAATGACAGCACAAACACAGCTACTAACCATCACACGCCTACACGTGTGACACTTCAGACTATTCCAAACCCCAAAACTATACGAATGGCTTGGGCAGCAGGTAATAATCATTGTTAATGTTTATTGAATTGATAATTGACTGTTTTTGTGGTCATCTCAGACATTGCAACCATGTGGCAGACTGTCGCAAGCGCCGGTGCTGACAATTAAGTGCCGGTGCCGAGCACCGGAAACCACCGGCTCAAATTAAGCACTGGGCTTTCTCATCCAGTATGGGTGGCATACAATGCACAACCTGAGTGGAGAACAGACAACATCACTGCATCTTTTGTGTTAGTCTGTCACTTGTTTAAGCACTTTACTGCCTTCAACTTCTGAGTTATGTTTTAATAATGCCTGTTTACACTTTGGCAAACCTGTATTTCCCACGAATTGCCTCTATGTATGTTTTGAAAGCGTCTCACCAGTCCATGGAAGGTTGCCCAGAGCTTGAAGGAATTTAGGCACTAGGTACTGTAGCATATTCCATAGTAGTGATCCACAATAACACACTTATGTTTTGCCACCAAACATACATGAAAAAGAAGATCGGAAATGTGGTTTCAGAAGTGAGTGTTGCTGTTCAAAATAATGAACTAGCAAAACCAGCATATTTACTGTTGCCTGCAATAATTCCTTTGTTATGTGGGTTGATGTTATGCCGTGGTACACATTTCTTATGCTTTCATAAACCTAGAACTATAAATGATACTCAGAGGCACTATCACCTAGATAAACCTCCACATTAGTCAACCTTCATTCATTTGGTTAACTTGCTGTTTAACAAATATTCATGCCCCATTCAAGTACTTCTCAGCTAGGCCTTTTTTGTTATTTTTTCCATGTACCACAGATAATGCTGCGCTTCTTTGCCCTTTCTTAAGCCCCTGTTGCTGTGCTGCTCTACAGTTTCCTTATAGTTGTACCTCAACCAAAAAATAAAGCACGCACGGAGGATGGAGCCACTGTGTTGCTAATGCACAATGTTGAGTGCATATGATGCTGGACAAGGTGGTATGCATTGATGTCCAGAACTATCTTGCACACATAAGCTGTTGCCCTGTGACATAAGGGGCCAATGCAAAGCATGGCTCGATTGTCTTAAGGATAGTTAAGAGATGCAGAACTGAAAAAGTTTCCTTCTCTGATCCAGGTGGCCCCTATGGCCCACACACTGAAAATGATTTGTAATGCCCTTGTGCTGTATCATGGACCTTTGCTGATGGTGAGCAGTAAAGTGGCATGAATCAAGTAATACATCTGTGCCCAGGATGCTAAAATCTCAGGATTGCTGTTAAAGATAGATGTTCCACTTGTCACCACTGATAATTTCACAGATGCCACAGGATAGTTAAAGATAATAATTATTTCAGGCGATGACCACAAACTCCAACGGGTTCCTTGAGTCAGCAGCAACTGACTCCAAAAGAACCCCACACCAACCTTCCACCCTACCATTCCAAAACTGGAATCATACCAATACTCCAGCTCCTACCACAACACAAGAATGACCCCAAAGTATTCACTCAATCAGGTTTCATCACGAAACAGCAACTCAAATTTTATGCCAAAACCTAGCCCTAGGTTGAGGCTCAAGTTTATTTGCATGAGCCAAGGATAAGCTTTATTTGTATGACTCTGTCCTGATTAAATAGCCAAGTCCTGGAGAAAGGATGGATCAAATATCTGAGAACAGCATAGAGAATCAAATTCAAATCACTCAATCAAAGTTCAAAGTAATGGCATTGGGAGCAACCAAAGAACTCCTCTCCATCTTCAAGGAAATCGTCAGTCCCAACAGACGTCCCACCCTCCCCAGACCTCTGCAACAGACTCAGCACCTTATTTCACCTCAAGATTAAGATGATCTACGACAACTTTGACAGCCAAAACCTCCGCACTGCTCGATATCCCACCACCCAACAGACCCTGCTCACCAGGACCCCGCTCATGACAGGAGACACCCTAAAGACCATGAAGAGCATCCACTCTAGAGCACCTCCAGACCCCTGCCCACCCAAATTCTTCCACAGAGCGGCCATCGCATCCGAACTATGCTGGATGATCAACTGCTCCCTCAAAACTATAACATTCCCCAATGACTGGAAACACACTGAAGTCAACCCCCTCCTGCAGAAACTCTCCGCAGACCCAACGGACCTCAGGAACTGCAGCCCCATCTCCCTGCTTGCATTCCCACATCACACCAGCCACCAGACTCCACAACGACAGTAGCCGCAGAAAAGCCCTGGACTGAGTGTGCTCATTTCTCACGGACGGGAACTCAGCAAGTCAGGCTCCTGCCCTACCTCTCAAAACCAACAGAGACTAGATGTGAAGTGCCGTAGGCATCCTCCCTCAGCCCCATTTCTCTTCAACATCTATATGGCCCTCCTCACATTTATTGTTAAAAACCATGGGCTCAACATCATCTCATACATCGATGATACCCAGCTCATCCTCTCCCTCACCAAAGCACCCAACATGAGCAGGTACAACTTTCTAGAATGGATGAGAGCCGTCGCCATCTGGATGAAGAATAGCTGCCTGAAACTCACCTTCGAGGAAACAGAAGTCTTCATCCTTGGCTCCACCCCCGCTGCATGGGACGACACCTGGTGGCCACTTGCCTTCGGAAACGCGCTCATCCCGACAGACCATGCATGAAACATCGGCATCACACTTGACTCATCGCTCATGATGAACCACCAGATCAACGCTGTATCCTTGGCCTGTTTCTACACCCTTGGCATACTCCGAAAAACGTTCAAATGGATCCCACCTAAATCCAGAAAAATGGTCACGCACACTCTCATCAGTAGCAGATTGGACTACGGTAACGCTCTCTATTCCCGAATCATCAAGAAACTACTCTGCAAACTCCAGACTACCTCCGCGATCTCCACTGGCCCCCCATCGAAAAAAGAATAAGCTTCAAGCTCCTCACCCTCGCAGACAGGGCCCTCCACAACATCAGAGCAGCATACCTAAACAACCACCTCTCCTTCAACGCACCCAAGAGACACCTCTGATCAGCTGACCTCTCTCTGTTCACCATCCCACACATATACAGGAACAGAACGGGAGCAAAGTTCTTCTGCTACCTCGCAGCCAAGGCCAGCAACGACCTCGCCCTCCAATTACGGCAAATGCCTACACTGCTCCAGTTCAGGAAAGACCTCAAGACCTGGCTCTTTGGATGAGCCCAGCACTTAACGGAGCCCCCCCCCCCCCAACCTCTCACCACCTTGAAACCCTCGCGGGTGAGTAGCTGCGCTTTACAAGTCCATGATTGATTGGATATTGGTGTTCTTGTCAGCTAACTAGAATCACAGAGGCTCCACGTAAAGGCTGACGCTTACTGGTAAAAGAATGGAGCCTTGGAGTACACTTTCCCAGGTAATGCTGGTACAGTTGGACATAAATTACATGTTAGATGCTTGATCTCAACCTGATAGAAGGGGCCATAAATATCAACTGGAGGTCACATTCTGAGATGGTCCTGGTGGCAGAGTGTGTCATTTGTATGTGTTATCTAGGCTGCTGCTTAGCAGAAGGGATTGCTGGGGCTTTATCTGATGTATGCAACAGGCCAATTGCTCTGGTATCACATCCTTGGGGCAAATGCTGGCCCCTGTGGAGCTTGTGTTTGTGTTTATGAGTCTGTGCATCTGACTTGTTTCTTAGGAATTACATTCTTAGGCTATATGTGAGCTTCTGCTGCATTCTTCCAGGTGTGTTTTAGGCTGTTCCGTATCTGGTGTTTCCATCACAGGAAGCCCTAGGGGTGGACAGAGGGTATCTGTGTTATGTTGATCTGGTAATGGGTGACTCTGAAACTATAACAAGTGTTTTATTGGGAATTTCGGTAGCTCAGACAGTTGCCTTACGGTGTGCTGGATCCTAAAAGTAGGACTTTTTTTTATAAATCAGTCCAATGCTAACATTTTCTTGCCTGCTTTCTTTGTTGCCTTTTTTCTTTCTTGCTTCTTTCTTGACTTTCACTTTCCTTCTTTCTCAAAGGCAAGAGGCTTGCAGCCAATTCCAGACTGATTGACTTTTTAAAGTCTGTTTTAGCCAAGACCCCTTGATTTTACTAAAGTTATGTGAACAACAGAGTTACTTAAAGATGCTTTCAGTCAGACTTCATCTATTAGAGTGTGGTTGGTGTTATTCACATTATTCTTACACTCACTACAGCATACATTAAGGTGCAATGCATCAGACCACTTCAGCCATTACCGAACTTCACTACGAGTTATGGCATGTCTCCCTTTCACAAGGAACACATCCGCACACAAATTTGTTCCCTTCCGTACCAGGGTGTACTATGGTAATGTATGGTTTTTTGAGTCCTTTTTTTTTTATATGTAGAAAATGTTTTTTTTAGATTGATGAGGGTCCGGCGCATATTCCCAATTAATAAAGGTTTGTTTGCACATATCATGATGTCCATAAATGATGCTTGAGCTCCCACATCAGCATGTGATTGTTCTGCAAGATAGATGAGAGTCTACTGGGGCATAGTGGATCGAATCTAGTATACAGGTCTGCAAATGGCATATGTAGATAACATCATTAACTAGTATATGAGGCTCCAAATAGGACATGAAAATGAACCTGCCCCATGAGGTTGTAACTGGGAAATGTTGCACAACCATGCAACCTACCTGAAAGAAAACCTTTTATATAAAGAATTATATTTTGGATAAATACAGCCTTGTGTCTTTGTGTGGTGGGGTGTTGATTATTGTGTGGGACAACTTGAACGCGTAACCTAATGCCCTCTGGAATCTAGCCTGACTGCTCGCGCCACGTTACCTAGAGGGTGAGCAGGGGTTATTTTTAAATAGGTGATCCTACGCCCTGACTTAGATGAAAAGGGTCCCTGCTTGTCGCAAGTGCATACCTGTGCCAACCAGAGACCACGGATTCTAACACTGGTTATAATGCGGCACCTCTCTCATAAGACCGTTTCTGGACCTATGTAGGCTAAACAACACATGTGAGGCTTCATCTGGCATCAGAAGCTGAATATGTTTCGTGTGGTCGTTTTTGGGTACTGAAAACTACATGTATCCAACAAGAATGGTGCCTGGTCATTTTCAGATATGCCTGCATCATTTCAAGAGTGGTCTCACTTCCCTCTACTCCAGTGATTTTGTTGATTGAATGCCTGTGCCCCCTCGATCACTGATGCACTTTGAACATCTTGACTAGAACCTTACCTTGTTTAAACTTTCCACTCCTTCCTATTTCAGCTTTCCAGCATGACGTCTTTAGAACGCCAACCTTCAACGAAACTGAAGAGGGAGGATGACATGTCCCGACAAGAGCCGAACAATACCACACCTTCACTGGAAAATATAAGAAGGGAATCAGCAGCAAACATTGAGGTATGAGATGTATATATATATATGTATATTATCTACTGGCGGTCGCCAGTAGATAGTTATAGTTAGGACCCTGTTTCCATAGGAAATCCGCAACATTCTATTTGGAATAACTTTGGCGCCGGTCGACGAATCCTCGCGAAATTTTTAAAACTAATGGGGCGCTACGCTCCGCTCCTACCCTGAAAGTCTCGGGGGGATTCGTCAAGCGGGGGCTGAGAAAAAAGGGGGGTCCCAAAACGCGTTTTCCCCATGCATTTTTCCATAGGACCTTTAGACACAGCTACAGCCCGAACGGCTGAACAGAGTTACTTGAAATTTGGCAGAGAGGTAGTCTACAGGTCAAGGAAGTGCCTGGTGTAAATCTGTTCAGTAGTTCCTGAGAAAATAGCATTTAAATCAATATATATATCTGTGGCAGCTTACCGTGCGCTTACCGCGCGCTTACGGTAAGCTTACCGTACGCGTACGGTGCCGTGCGCGAGCGCGATTCTGATTGGCTGTCAGATCTTCGTAAACATTCGAATCGGTCGAAACCAGGAAATGGCGGCCGCCATTTTCTCTCTCGCACTCTGAGGGGGGAGGAAAAACAAAGGTGGATATCATGAAAAGGGGCAGGCTAGACACCTCCTAACCACCTAGCCTTGGTTAGGGTGTCCCAAAAGAACCCCCAAAGGCAAAAATTTTAATTTTTTTTTTTTTGAAAAAACGCCGATTGCGCTTACCGTCCAAAATAATTAAAAAAAAAAAATATCCACAATTTCCCCCCCCCCCGTGTGCAAAACGTGCCCGCAGGGCACCCTTTGCGCATGGCATATGCAAACAATTGAACATTTAATAGATAACCTTTCACAACGAAGCACATAATATGTCCTCCGTGTGCGGACGGTGCGCGAAGCGCATTGTGCGTACATGGCCCATCCCGCGTAACGTGCGCGCACCGCGTGCCCACCGTGCGTGCACGGCACTATCTGCGTAAAGTGGGCGCGCGGTGCGCGAAGCGCACCGCGTGCTCACTGTGCGCGCACGGTGCGCGAAGCGCACCGTGCGCGCACGGAACGAACTGCGTGAAGTGGGCGCGCACGCCACGAACGGCGTAAAGTAACTTAGCATTTAAAAAACCGTACAAATTCACTGAAAAAACCATAGGTTTCACACACGTTATAGTTAGGAATTAGCATTTAAAAAACCTTGCAAATTCACTGAAAAAACCATAGGTTTCACACACGTTATAGTTAGTGGACATTTCACTCATAAAAAAACAATGAAATTCCCTTAGTGCAGGCAACTATAACTCACGCGACCGCAATCCTCTGCTGATGCTAATACTGTATTTAGACACTTATTTACCCATGTCTTCTTCCATTAAATTTTAGCTATACATATATTACAAATATTTTTTTTTCATAAAGACACATATGTCATCAGCAGAGGATTGCGGTCGCGTGAGTTATAGTTGCCTGCACTAACTATAACGGGGGAATTTCATTGGTTTTTTATGAGTGAAATGTCGGCTAACTATAACGTGTGTGAAACCTATGGTTTTTTCAGTGAATTTTATATGTACAATATATTTACATGCTCGACCAGTGAAGGAATGTAGGAAATCTGTAGCAGCGGTTACGATAGGAGATGCACCACTTCAAATCTTGTGACTGAACAAATGACTCCTATCTTCATTGACTTTCTGAACATGGAGGTTTCTCTGCAGTGGTAACAAATGCAGTATGCTCCAGATAGGACATTTCTGTTGTACATTTAACAGACTGTGTTTGTTAATGTTTTAGTGCAAGTTCCGAATTCTTCATTTTTGTTTTTAGTTTCACTGACTGCTGAAAAAACAATTTGAGTTTTTCATGACTGATATTTAATAATGTCAAATAGATCTAAAGTGAAGACACATTTAATTATTTTACCTCATGCCACTTAAATTGGCATGAGGTAAAATAGCAACTTCTGGCCCCTGGAAACAGCTTCTAATGTACAGCCTGCAGACTCTGTCCGCAACTTAGGGGTCATGCTTGACCACAAGCTCAGCATGGAGACCCATGTTCAGAAAACCTCTGCCTGCTGCTATGCCATTCTGCGCTCTTTAAGGAAAGTTCTGCCCCTCCTACCCACCCAGGCTCGCGCCCAAGTAGTTAGATGCACTATCCTGAGCAGGCTGGACTACTGTAATGCCCTCCTGCTAGGGGCCCCGGTGTATCTATTAGACAGGCTCCAAAGAGTCCAATCTGCGGCTGCAAAACTAGCCTTGGGGCTCCCGAGGAGATCCCATGTGCCATCCGCCTTGGCACAATTGCATTGGCTCCCTCTTAGACAGAGAGTGCAATTTAAGGCCCTCTGTACTGTTTTTAGGGCCCTCCACGGTTCCGGCCCAGTCCCTTTACAATCCAAGTTTGTGTGGTACGCCCCTACTAGACAACTCCGCTCCTCGGACGCCAAACTGGTGGTCACTCCCAGATTCAAGAAGGTTAGATCCGGAGGTAGATCTTTTGAGGTTACCGCTGCTAGACTCTGGAACACCCTCCCCACCGAGATCAGACATACTGATGAACTCCTACCTTTCAGAAAAAAGGTTAAAACTTGGCTCTTCCCGGGCTAGCCCAAGTCCCCTCTGTTCCACCCCCCTATCCTCCTCACCTCAAGATTAAGATGATCTACGACAACTTTGACAGCCAAAACATCCGCACTGCTCGATATCCCACCACCCAACAGACCCTGCTCACCTGGACCCCGCTCATGACAGGAGACACCCTAAAGACCATGAAGAGCATCCACTCTAGAGCACCTCCAGACCCCTGCCCACCCAAATTCTTCCACAGAGCGGCCATCGCATCCGAACTATGCTGGATGATCAACTGCTCCCTCAAAACTATAACATTCCCCAATGACTGGAAACACACTGAAGTCAACCCCCTCCTGCAGAAACTCTCCGCAGACCCAACGGACCTCAGGAACTGCAGCCCCATCTCCTTGCTTCCATTCCCACATCACACCAGCCACCAGACTCCACAACGACAGTAGCCGCAGAAAAGCCCTGGACTGAGTATGCTCATTTCTCACAGACGGGAACTCAGCAAGTCAGGCTCCTGCCCTACCTCTCCAAACCAACAGAGACCAGATGTGAAGTGCCGTAGGCATCCTCCCTCAGCCCCATTCTCTTCAACATCTATATGGCCCTCCTCACATTTATTGTTAAAAACCATGGGCTCAACATCATCTCATACATCGATGATACCCAGCTCATCCTCTCCCTCACCAAACCCCCTAACATGAGCAGGTACAACTTTCTAGAATGGATGAGAGCCGTCGCCATGTGGATGAAGAATAGCTGCCTGAAACTCACCTTCGAGGAAACAGGAGTCTTCATCCTTGGCTCCACCCCCGCTGCATGGGACGACACCTGGTGGCCACTTGCCTTCGGAAACGCGCTCATCCCGACAGACCATGCATGAAACATCGGCATCACACTTGACTTGAGGAAATATGAATTTTTATGGTCAATTGTGTCCCCTATCTAGACCCCAACGGCTCCATGTACATGCTACAAGTACATGTATGTTCCCTCCATTTCAAGCTATGAAAACGCAAATACAATTGTGTCCAACGTCAATATGTACTCTTTCATATCTGCCATGAATGGGCCAGATATTCCGTTCCTAAGTATGCCTTGCCACCGTCTTTATATGGTATACTTTTCACGTTTTCCAGCTCTGGCAAGGTAGGCCCTGAATTCTGCCATCGAGCTTTTTCTTGCTTCTGCCTCTGAATGCTCCAGCCTGGACCTGCATCTGTATCCATGAACTTTGTCTTACTTCCTGCGCGGCTAACGGTGCCTAGCCCGGCCTGTTGCCTGCCAAAACTGTATTCAGCCTTCAAGTTATCTGTTCCGCTCCTCAAGAAACGCATTCCTGTCTAAGTAGCTTAGGTAAACATCCCTCCAGCTGCAGAGCAAAGGGCCCGGCCTTACTGTCTCCGTGCAAGTAATTCATGACTCTCGTTACCATAGTAGGCCCATGCCCCCTCGCATCCCATGTAGACACTTAGACGCTTGTACACGCACTAACAGTCAGTATAGAATAGGATCTGTCCGAGAAGACTTTTTCCTTCTAGATAATATAGTTCTTTAAACACAAGATATTAGATATGATTTAGGACTAGGTTGTCCTGACACCCCAGAC
Source organism: Triturus cristatus (assembly GCF_964204655.1). Lineage (NCBI taxonomy): Eukaryota > Metazoa > Chordata > Amphibia > Caudata > Salamandridae > Triturus > Triturus cristatus. Next base: position 63,691,369 of record NC_140590.1, read on the forward strand.
TTCTGTCTCCTCATGTAGGGCTAAATGTCAAGTTCCCTTCACCCTCTAGTTACACGTCAATCACACGTCATGCGGCTGCGCGCGCATCTCTGCCATGTATTTTTGCTGACTTTGCAGGATTCTCTTATGGATCCACCCACTTGTGTCATCATCATAATGACGTTTTTAGTATACGCCTCTATGCACGCCTATTGTAACGCCTTTTCTATTACGTATGTGTATTCTTATCAGTTGTTACGCCTCCTGCATCTGTCTTTACTGTAATGCATTACTATATATGCCATAACCTGTCAATAATGTATTGCGGATCCCTTCCTGAACCTTCGTGGTGACGGAACTCGATTGCCTGGTTCGAACCATCATTCCTTTATAAGGAATAAATTTCCTCTTATACCCTCGAATACCACGGATTCTGCCTCTTATTTTTACTGAGTTATTCGTATTGTATTTTACCGCATACATTAAGTCTAGGTAATTTAAATTTACCACATAATTGGCGCCCGAACAGGGACACCTCTCACACCCCACGCGCCGGAGGTGCGTTGCAGACCCGGTCTCCTGCCACAGCCGGACGGACAATTACGCGTACCGGCAGGATTTCCTGTATCTCCCTCAGGCCAACGGGGGCGACTGAGGCTGCGATCAACACCCAGACGAGGCGGTGAGGAGTGCGGAGAATCTCGACCAGAGCCTAGCTGAGAGAGCAAGATCCGAGGTATACAGAGGCCCACCAGATTCCGAAGTTCCGAAGTATCTAATTCACGAGTCGAGTCCAGTCCAGTTTGGTCTAGTCCAGTCCAGACTTCCGAGGCCTTCCGTTCCGTGCTTCCCGGTGAGTACCGTTGCTGAGGACGCATCTAGACGTGCACATTAGTTAGTGCCGGTCAAGACGGGTCTGGGTACACAGACCTGGTCTGCACTGTTTTAGCAGTGTATCTGTACTGTTTAGCAGTACATACAGTATATTTAGTATTATGCAGGTAACTAGTTTTATTCTAATTATTATTGTTCGTTCTAAAATGTTTTGATATGCTTTAAATGTCGTGGTATGAGTGATTGTTCGATCTTCATTATTGTGTTCATTGTAATTAGTGTGGTCAAGACCGAGTAAGAATTAAGAAACAAGGTTCAAGATGCCGTCATTTTCAAAATTAAGACAGATAAAAACTAGAAAAGGGATACTCGAGGAAGCTGTTCCTATCCCACCTAGGGACACTCCAGGGTACTTTATGTACCATAAACATGGCCTAGATGCCGTATTATATCTTGATCTATGGGTGGACTACACCAAGGATTTGGCAGAGAGTCAGAGATGGCCCGCTGCTGGAACATGGGATGCAGATTGCATCATGAGAATAGAAGAAGCGTTATGGAAAAAGAAAGCCAGACAGTCACAGAAAGATGCCATTGAACTATGGCGTAAAGAATCGCATAGGCGCACAGAGAAAGCGCTCAGAAAGGAAGAGAAAAGTAGGGAAGATTCAGAAAAGGCCCGAGAAAACATATTAATTGACGAAGGTACCCGAATAAAAACAGAACAAGTAGACAGACAACGAAACACTCTTATGAATGGTATGTATCCTCTTCTGGCCGAGGGTTTGCCTAAGGCCACTTTGGAGGTACCAAAAGATCTGCCACCTCCGTTACTCCCGATTAAAGTACATCCCAAGACCGCAAAAGACATTTTCCTTTCTTCCTATTTAGACGATGCAGCCCCCGAATATGCAAATGGTGTGCAGCCACGCACACCACCCGTTAACGACACTCAACCCCAAAATCAGCTGCACTCACCTCCGCAGCAACAAACTCCTACTCAAGTTCTAACAATTCCATCTGTTTCTACAGTCCTTCCTGCACCGACACTCTCTACCCTGCACCCAACAAATCCTTTTGGACTTGGCACCTCAGGGGGTGCGACAGGAGGTTTTTCCACGCCACCGGCAACAACTAGATTGACTTATAGAGATTTAGCATATCGACGTACACCCCAAAGAATATCAGACAATATATTAAACGAGCCTCTTTCCGATTGTAGATATGATCCAGTTGTGGAAATATGGATTTTTATGATCAGTTATGTCCCCTATCTTGGACCCCAACGGTTTCATGTATAAATCACAAGTACATGTATGTTCCCTCCAGTTCCAGTTATGAAGACGCAAATACATGTGCGTCCACCGTTAACATGTCCTCTTTCAGATCCGCCATGAATGGGCCGGATATTCCATTTCTAAGTATGAAAGGCCACCGGCTTTATATGGTTCATTTATCCCATTTTTCAGTCCAGGCGAGTAGGCCCTGATTCTGTCATCAAGCCTTTTCCTGCCTTCTGCCTCTGAAAGCTCCAGTCTGAGCCTGCATCTGTGACCATGAACTTTGTCTCACTCCCTGCGCGGCTAACGGTGCATGATCCAGCCCGTCGCCTGCCAAGAACTGTATTTCACCTTCAAGATTATCTCCTCCGTCCCTATCCAATGCATTCCTGTCTAGTAGTTTAAGTAAACATTCTTCCAGCTACCGAGCAAAGGGCCCGGCTTCTCTGTCTTTATGCAAGTAAATTCATAGCCCTGTTACCATGGAATATTCCTACCCCCTCGCATTTAGTGTAGACACTTAGACGCTTGTACACGCACTAGTCAGTATAGTCAGTATAGAATAAGATTCTATCCTAAGAGACCTTTCTTTTTGGATAACACAGTTCTTTAAACATAGGATATTAGATATGATTTGGGATTAGGTTGACATAACCCCAGACTTTTGTCTCCACATGTAGAGCTAAATGTCAAGTCCCTTTCTCCCTCTAGTTGCACGTCTATCACACGTCATGCGACTGCGCACGCATCTCTGCCAAATATTTCTGCTGACATTGCAGGATTCTCCAGGTATCCACCCACACATGACAAATTACCCATTATCATCAAGTGGACGCCCACATGGACGCCCACCTTCACGCCTACTTACACGCCCACATGCTCTTATCTCATTCTCTCTTGCTCTTTTGCTTACGTACAATTGAGAAATGTATATATACTGTACTCTGTGAATAATGTTTTGAGAATATTGAGAATACTTTTGAGCCCCTTTCCAGATCCAATTTTGGTGATGGAAATATTCTCCCTTTGACTCGAGTTATTGGAATAAAGCCCTTTTATGAACCTGATACCACAGACTCAGCCTCTTGCTTTATGCATGATCTTATTGATATTCTGAAATACATAGAGCGTAATATTTTATTTACCACATAATGGCGACCGAACAGTTTAATCTCTTTCCCCACACGCCGGAGATGAAGGTCCAGTTTTGCCCCCTTCCACAGCCGTGATGGACTTCAAGCGCGCACGTCGCGGGTCTTCCCGCCAACTCCCTCAGGCCAACGAAGGGGACAGACTGCGACCAGGCATCCATACGAGGCGGTGAGGAACGCAGATTGTCCTACCCAGAGCCCACCTGCGAGAGAGCTGTGTCCGAGGTATACAGAGGCCCACCAGATTCCGAAGTTCCGAAGTATCCAAGTCACGAGTCGAGTCCAGTCCAGTCCAGTTTGGTCTAGTCCAGTTTAGTTCCGAGGCCTTCCGTTCCGAGCTACCCGGTGAGTACCATTGCCGGGGAGGCGTTCTGACGTGCACATAGGTTGTGCCGGTCAAGACGGGTTTGGGTACACAAATCCGGTCTGCACTGTTTCAGCAGTGTATCTGTACTGTTTAGCAGTATATCTAGTATGTCTAGTATATAATTCAGAATCACCTAGTTAGTGTCGAGTATTATGCTAAGTGATTAGTTCCCTAATGGCCATTGTTGTTCGTTAAATGTTAAATGTTAAATGTTTTAAATACGTTCTACATATTGTGGTGTGAATGACTGTTCATTATTGTGTTTATCGTATTAAGTTTGTTCAAGATCAAGTATCAGATCAGTTCTCAATATGCCGCTCTTTTCGAAATTAAGACAGATCACAACTAGAAAAGGGGTACTCGAAGAAGCTGTTCCTATTCCTCCTAGGGACACTCCAGGGTACTTCATGTATCATAAACACGGCTTAGACGCTATATTATTTCTTGATTTATGGGTGGACTGCACCAGGGATTTACCAGAAAGTCAGAGGTGGCCCGCAGTTGGGACATGGGATGCAGATTGCATCATGAGAGTGGAAGAAGAATTATGGAAAAAGATAGCCAGACAGTAACAGACAGATGCCATTGAATTATGGCGTAAAGAATAGCATAGACGCACAGAGTAAGCGCTCAGAAAAGAAGAGAAAAGTAGGGAGGATTCAGACAAAGCCCGAGAAAACGTGTTAGTTGAGGAAGGTATACGAGTAAAAGCAGAACAAGTAGATGGACAACGAAACACTCTTATGAAAGAGAAAATGTAGACCAGCTTGGAAGGATGCCATTGAGTTTTGGCGCAAGGAGTCACATAGTAGGTCAGAGTAAGTGTTTCACGAAGCAGAGAGAAGTGGAGCAGGTAAAATGAGCGCAGGCTGACAGAGAAAGAAATATTGACGTTGCTGGTATTTATCCCGTCCTTTCAGAGGACCTAGCAAGAGTGGCCCCAGTAGAAAGACCAGTTAGAGTGCCACCGCAAGTACCACGATACATATAATACATATAGTAGCCCAAAGGTTCTTGAGCCTCCCACCAAACGAACAGCGCATGGCTGGTGTTTTCATGGTCCCACATTTGTTCACGTTGTTAAAAGGGAATTGGGAGGGGTGTAGCTAGAGAAAGAGCACCACCTGTGATTTGATGACACCCCTAATGTACGAAGTGTTAACGAAAAATAATTAGTGATCCATTAAGGGTTTAGCTTGAGAAAAAATTGTGGGTATTTCGAATTTGCAAATTGTTCAAGAATACAGGTTTGTGTTCTTGGTGGTCCAGTGAGCCAATGTGCTGGGTCAAGACGGTAAGATTATGACCCACTGAGAGCAAATTGTATATAAAAATAATTTTTCAATTGGGCGAATTATTGCAGTTTTTCTGGAATTGAGTAGTCTTTTTGTCTTTGACAGCTTCAGAGTGAGGAGAAGGTGGGGGCTGTGTAGAGCAGTATGTGATACAGAAATCGGAGACAGATTCTGACCTTGTAGCCAGTGTAGGTGGGGGCCGGTGAGAGGAGCAGAACAGAGGCACTGCTTAGAAAGCTTCTCTGACATCGCATCTGTGTAATGCCTGCAGGCGGAGAGCCTTGGGGGCAAGGAGTAGGAAAAACAAAAAAAGATGGCTGCAGCCCAGGCTCAGGCCGCGCTGAGGGGCTATTTTTAGCTTCTCTGATAAGACAGGGCAGCTGAGAAATGTAAGTCGAGAAAGATTCCCTTGGTCTATTCTGTGCTAAACCAGTGCCCCGGGGAAATGTCTATGGAGAAGATTTGTTTTATTTTTTAGCAAATGTTATATTGCTTCTGGTCAGAAAGTAAAATGTTGCTCTTGCTTGGAATTTTAAGGGCTATGTGCCTATATAAAAACGATTTTCAAATTCAGACATTTTTGAATTGTGGCCACAAGCTGCCACCAGTTGCATTGGATAAATGATCCAGTGGTTAAAAGTCTGTGAGGAGAGATGAGAGGTGCGTCTTCGTCTGGGACATTAGGGTACATTGTGTTGACGAAGATGCATAGCTCATTTTTATAAAAGAAACCAAACAGGTTCGTGTGTTCTTCGTTTTTGATTATTCTTGCTGATTCTGTGTGTCAGACTTGACACGGTGATTTCAGATGGGGGTGTATAGGGCAGGTAAATCAATTATTGATTAAAAGCCTGAAAAATTAAGCAGGCCAGAATGTTCGCCTCTGAGCTGTAGGTACTGTAATTGCGCATCGCTGCTCATTTATATATGTTAGTGCAATTGTCTATGCTTTCTGTGCTTGGTATACTGATGGCTTGGCATATGTATTTTATATATGTTTTGTTTTTGTGTTGTATTGACCAGTCTGTTTAGCGTTTAATACCAAGTTCTCCTGTGCAAGTACAGAGATAGTCGTGACGACGGCGATCTTTGCACAGCGCTTGGCTGGAACTTGTTCACAATTACTAAATTTCACAGACGTGATATTACCTTTATCATGCTGTCAAAATAGCAGACAACACGTTATCAGTGTATGTCTAATTGGTGTTGGAGATGAATGAAATAAAAGGAAAAATTATGCAAGACTAAAATATTTTTCACATGACTGCCTTTCTCTTATAGACAGGCAGCCTCGGTCATATGTTTCCAGATTGGACATTGAGGAACAATTATGATCTGTACACTCGCATCTTAACTCTTGAAAGGCCTGTTTTAAATAAGGACTGCCACCACAGAGTGACAAATGAGGCTCGGTATTTAGGTTAATGAGAAAATATCTGACAGGATTTCCTTTTTAAAGTTTGCTTTAGTAAGCTCATTCTTGTAAGTGGTGGCCCCAAAAGTTGACTTGTTTTTAAATTAGGCTATTTATTGTATAGGTGGAAATTATTGCAAAATGACTGATTTCTTTAGCAGATAAATTATTAATTATCAACATTAACAACTGTTCTTAAACTTGGTTTTCCGAATATTTAGGTAATTTAGCATTCCTATTAGGGCCTACTTTATTAATATTGACTTCAGGTTGGTGTAGGTTCATGTAATAGGGACATTTGCATATGAGATGTCATTTGGCCAGCTTATGAGCTAACACAATGAGGTTTGTACATTAATTTGAAGGATTTCTCGCCGTTTCAAATACGCTGTGTATCTCCTATAATTTTGCTTACGCCCAGTAGCTACACACAGGGATTAATAGTGTTGACAAGACACAGGGTTTGATAGTGTTTGACAGCAGTGAAATCTGTTTCAGATTTCCTCCTGTCAAAAAGGGGGGGAAGGAGGAGAATATTGGCTTTCTGCTGGCCCCTGAGGAGGTTCGCTTCCCGCTAGCCCCTTAAGAAATTAAGCCCCTTAGAAATTAGCCCCCTTAGAAATTAAGCCAAGGAAATAGGTATGGTGTTTTCCCCTTTTTCTCATGTTTTATTGTGATCTTTCAGGGGAATTAGTCCAAGCCCCTAATACAGCTTCTACTAAAGTCCTCCCTTGGACACAAGAACACACTGTGGCATTTGAAGAATTAAAGAGAGCTTTATGTCAAGCACCAGTTTTAGCAAACCCTGATTACAACAAATCGTTTATGCTTTTTGTGACAGAGCGGGATGGAACAGCACTATCTGTCCTAACACAAGATCATGCAGGAAAACACGAGCCCTGTGCTTATTTTACTAGTACATTAGACCCAGTAGCACAGGCTTTGCCTGCGTGCCTAAAATCAGTTGCAGCAACGGCCTTAGCCATAAGACAAAGTGACTTGATAGTGCTGGGCCACCCTCTGACAGTACAAGTACCACACGCAGTAGAGGTTCTCTTGAACCGGACACAAACACAACACCTGACTGTAGCTAGACTGACAGGCTATGAGCCAACGTTATTTCAACAACACATAGAGATCAGACGATGCAACATACTGAATCCTGCTACGCTTTTGCCCTCCAGTACAGAAAGCGTTTCACCACACGACTGTGTTGAAGTAATACATACCGTGACTAAACCAAGACAAGACTTGACAGACGTTGCACTCCCAGACCCCGACCTAACACTATAAGTTGACGGCTCATGCATGAGGACAGGGGCGGGAGAATTAGTGGCAGCATATGCAGTGACTACTGATACTGTAATAATAGAGACTAAAAGAATAGACATATTGTCAGCACAAGCAGCAGAGCTCATCGCCCTGACACAAGCGTGCATAAGAGCTAAGCACCTGAGAGTAAACATTTACACCAATTCTCTGGCGAGAAAGAGGTTTCTTGACCTCTCATGGGGCCAAGATACAGCATGGCCCCCTTATTCAAGCCCTACTGGAAGCAATACATTTACCAACAGCCATAGCTATCCTAAAATGTAAAGCACATACTAGAGCCACAAATACCATTTTCCCAAGGCAATGATCTGGCAGACCGAACAGCTAAACAGACAGCTCAGACCCCACTAGACATGACAAAGTTACAGGTTCAATAAGTGTCCAAAGCCATGACAGTTAGGGATCCTTCCAAGGATGTACAAGACATACAGACACATGCTACTGTAGACGAATTAAAGAAATGATCGGAACAAGGAGGGGTACTGACTGATCAAGGTTGGATGACACAGGGCAAATCCCCATGGTTTCTTTCTGATTCAATGGTACAAATAATCATAAATACCGCACATAGTCCTGCACACTTAGGAGAGAAAGCAATGATAGATAGCTTACAGAATATATGGTTCAACAAGCACCTGCGTGCAGCAGCGAAACAAAAGGTCAGAACATGTATGATCTGTTGCCAATTCAATCCAGGTAAAGGCATTCCGATGGAACAAGGTGGATTCCATCCACCTGACCACCCTTTTGAAGTGCTCCAAATGGATTATATCCAAATAAACAGATGTAGAGGTTACAAATATGTTCTGGTACTAATGAAGCAGGTGTCCCTTCTGTTAGGGTATACCTGGAAATTCCATTGTGTGCGACATCCTGAAGCAGCAGGCCTTGTAGAAAGACATAATCAGACATTAAAAATTTGCGCAGACAAAGGTATAGATTGGATGGTAGCCCTGCCGGTTGCCCTCTTTTACATGCGAATGGTAGCTCATTCTAGAACAGGCTTATCTCCCTATGAAGTGGTCTTTGGTAGACCACCAAATATGTGGGCACTCCAATGCCTAAAAGATTACTGATGCTGACAGATTACCTGGCTTCCTTGATGTCTGCACTACTCTCTTGTTGTTCGCAGGTTGCTGCCGCCTTCCCTGACAACACCCAGGTCAAAGAATACTCCATCGCTCCTGGATGGAAGGCGCCAAAGTCAGTGCTCTGGACCACGGGGACGGCCGTTAAAGTCAAAGTGCACCTTCACCACTCTTTTACAAAGGAAAAAGACTTTAAACTTGGATTTTGGATTTTGAACACCATTTTCTAGAGGAGACTCCCCAGAAGTTTCCACAAAGCTAAACTTAGATCTAAAAAGTCAGAACCCGTTTGATCAATTAAGTCCACTAGGTGGTGAAGCGGTTGAACATGTATTCTGGCTTGCATAAGATCTTGGACTATAATATTAAAAACAAAGAGCAAGATGTGCATCACGATAATATGTATCAGCTTAATACTACATGCTATTTTTCCTCCTATTGCCTCACTCTTATACTCCTCCACTAATGATACCATAAAGCACACATTTAGTGATCTGCCATCCTATGAGCTATCATATCGACTTGCCTTACGCAACAATACCTTTATTCAGATGCTGCACCATTCACATCAGACTAGCAATGCTACAGACTGCTGGGTCTGTGGCCGACTCCCCCCCCTATCAGAACTATAAGGGAGTTTTGCCCCTCTTTCTCTACCCGTTCACACACAATGGCTCCTGTGGAGCATGGTTTAGTTTGATTAATTCCCTAGATTCGAATTCCGCAGTTTATCAAGACAACTGGGTATGGGGAAACCTGAACTTAGTTTTGCTTAAAGTCTGCTACCCTAACAAGGAGGGACTTCCCAAAAGAACAGGAACTGATCTAAGAAATGAAGTATATGGATTAGGTAATTTTACACTTAACCTCATGATCCTGAACGTTGAATCTGAAGCTACACCAATCTTGCCCGCCATGTCCGTATTCCCAGTAAAAGGGGAATTATGTATAAGAAAGAATGGCTCCATACACATGGGCCATAGTAAATGCACCACTGTAATAAAATTCAGTGATCAAGGCAAGTCTACATTTAGAGCTTCTCGTCATTCCTACTTTATATGTGGCCAGACCGCATATATACGCCTACCTCTAGATTGGGATGGTACCTGTTACATAGCATTCCTCCTACCACCTGTTTTCCTAGCTCCTCCTGATTATCATAGAAATACTCATTTAGTACACAATAGACAGCAGAGAGATCTCCCAATTGTCGATTACACTGAAACAGCATGGGAAAAATACACAGATTTCAATAAAGGTTTCTTTCCCTATATAGGTACAGTTACCAATAGTAAGCTGATACGTAGATTAACCAGAACCCTTGAAGCAGTAGTGAACGAAACTATTTCCGCCTTAGGCAATTTAACAGAAGAGCAGTCTGCTATGCGGATTGTTGTGCTTCAAAATAGTCTTGTCCTTGACGTTATCCTGGCCGATAGGGGCGGAGCTTGTAGGGTCATCAAATCAAGCTGTTGCATTTTTCATACCAGAAAATTCGCCATCTGTATATAAAGCCATAACTCGCCTTCATAAGATTGTAAGCCAGATACACCAGAATCCAGGCACCTGGACTTGGTCCGGTTGGTTTTGGAGTGTATTATCTACCTTTGGATGGAGGGTCCTATCCTTCCTAGGTATTGGCTTTCTCATACTATTCAGTTGCTGCTTATGCCTACAATGTGGACCAGCGATTTGTGGTCTGTGTGCCACATCGTGTATTCCACCACCAAGATTTCGTTGGTCCCAGAAGAAAAAAGAAGAACAAATGATGCTATATGAACAGATCAATGGATTGATGAAGATTGATATCTCTTGACGGGCAAGTAGGGGACAAGGAGGGAATGTGGAAATATGGATTTTTATGATCAGTTATGTCCCCTATCTTGGACCCCAACGGTTTCATGTATAAATCACAAGTACATGTATGTTCCCTCCAGTTCCAGTTATGAAGACGCAAATACATGTGCGTCCACCGTTAACATGTCCTCTTTCAGATCCGCCATGAATGGGCCGGATATTCCATTTCTAAGTATGAAAGGCCACCGGCTTTATATGGTTCATTTATCCCATTTTTCAGTCCAGGCGAGTAGGCCCTGATTCTGTCATCAAGCCTTTTCCTGCCTTCTGCCTCTGAAAGCTCCAGTCTGAGCCTGCATCTGTGACCATGAACTTTGTCTCACTCCCTGCGCGGCTAACGGTGCCTGATCCAGCCCGTCGCCTGCCAAGAACTGTATTTCACCTTCAAGATTATCTCCTCCGTCCCTATCCAATGCATTCCTGTCTAGTAGTTTAAGTAAACATTCTTCCAGCTACCGAGCAAAGGGCCCGGCTTCTCTGTCTTTATGCAAGTAAATTCATAGCCCTGTTACCATGGAATATTCCTACCCCCTCGCATTTAGTGTAGACACTTAGACGCTTGTACACGCACTAGTCAGTATAGTCAGTATAGAATAAGATTCTATCCTAAGAGACCTTTCTTTTTGGATAACACAGTTCTTTAAACATAGGATATTAGATATGATTTGGGATTAGGTTGACATAACCCCAGACTTTTGTCTCCACATGTAGAGCTAAATGTCAAGTCCCTTTCTCCCTCTAGTTGCACGTCTATCACACGTCATGCGACTGCGCACGCATCTCTGCCAAATATTTCTGCTGACATTGCAGGATTCTCCAGGTATCCACCCACACATGACAAATTACCCATTATCATCAAGTGGACGCCCACATGGACGCCCACCTTCACGCCTACTTACACGCCCACATGCTCTTATCTCATTCTCTCTTGCTCTTTTGCTTACGTACAATTGAGAAATGTATATATACTGTACTCTGTGAATAATGTTTTGAGAATATTGAGAATACTTTTGAGCCCCTTTCCAGATCCAATTTTGGTGATGGAAATATTCTCCCTTTGACTCGAGTTATTGGAATAAAGCCCTTTTATGAACCTGATACCACAGACTCAGCCTCTTGCTTTATGCATGATCTTATTGATATTCTGAAATACATAGAGCGTAATATTTTATTTACCACACAGTGCCAGGAAAACACGACAGAATGTTGCTGTCTTCAGTACGTTTGCGACGAGCTGCAAACTATTTAATGACGTTACCAGGAATGGTTGAACATCTAGACAAAATATACCGCTTTATCCAATCAGGGCAAGGTCCTGAAAGTATTGCCGAAGCCATGGAATACCAGAAAGTAGACATACAAAAATTACTGTTACGTTTTTTTATAAACTGTTTGATCAGAAATAGAGATAGGCCTGAGGTAGATTCGGAGGAAATGCAAGCACTTACCAAATGGGGTCAGAATATAACAGACGGGAGACATGATAAACAGAAGTGTATAGAAGCCATGTGCCGAAGGATCAGAAAGGAAGTAGAACGAATACACGAAAGCAGAGTAGAAGCAGATAAAACTGAATCAGAGGAAGAGGAGGAGGAACAGTCAGAAATGAACACAGGGCAATTTGAATTACCAGCTAAACAAATGATAGCTTATGTAGGAAAAGGAAGATCTTTTAATAAAACAATACGTCCGATACATCCAGAATGTAACAGAATTTTTCAAACAGTTATTACAAATTCAAGGACCCCTGAACACTTATTCCAGGCTACTGATAAATTACTTCGAGAACGAAGGGGGTACCATGTGCTCGATTCTATGGATGAACAAGAATTAGCCAGGTCAGCAGTACAATGGGCTGACAGCTCTGAAAAATACAGTGATGATGCGCTAGCACACACGTTTCTGAATCTTGCCCCAGACGAACAACGTTTGGCTAGTATATACATGATACAACATCTCCTTATATTATATAAAGGCCAACACTCCGATCCTGGTCCCCTACCTGATATATTGATAGAACTGCTCATGAATAAATGGAGAGGTTTAGGTACCGATCTAATTAAAGTAATTCTAGAATACAGACACAGATATAGTGCCTTTTTGTGCCCAGAACATGATCCAGCTCCTTCCATGGAGAGAAACCCGTATTACATAGACAGACAGAATCCCTTACGCGAAGTACACCCAGTCAGGAATGATGACAATACGTTTAGACGCGTGTTTGTGTACACGCCCATAACCAAAATAGAACTATTGGAAATGAAAAAATTAGTGCCCAGCCATGACAAAGATCCAGCAGGTTTTCACCGTGAACTAAAGGACATGTTACTCATGGGTGATTATACCTATCCTGACATTATGAAAATATTGAAAGTATTATTGCCTGCCGGTATTTATGAGAAACTCAAGGAAAAAGAATGGGAGGTGGGAGACCAAAAGATTGATTGGACCGCATTAGAAACTGAAGAAAATAACCAAACTGCAGGCGTAGGGCTTGGGGACAAAACAAAAGCATTGCCAGGTCTATTAGTACAAGTATTGCCACGTTTGTTAACTACGAAAAAGGAAGATTGGGGAGCAATCTCAGCCTGTAAACAGAAACCCGAGGAAGACACCAGTGATTTTTAGTCCCGATTTGAAAAATGTTTTGGTATTAATAGCGGCCTGAAAGCAAATAGTGAGTCATATCCACACCTTTTTGTAACAAAACTAGTCGAGAATTCACTGCCGCAGGTTAAAAACAGAGTATTGAAAGTTGAGAGCACTTGGCAAGCTAACACTCCCTCACAAATGTTACAAATGTTACAGTATCACCAGAATAGAATTAGAGAAGAACAAGAACACGAACAAAGGCGTATGAAAGACACGAAAATGAAAATGCTTGTCGCTCAGTCAGTTCCAGCTGACGGTCATAAAAAGGGTGCGACACAGTCCAGTAATTCAGTGATTCCCGTTAAAGGGACATGCAACTATTGTAAACAGCCAGGTCATTATATAAACGATTGTGCAGTTCTGAAACATAATATCTCCACGGGTAAAACCAAGGAGAGACCACGTCCGCCTAGACAGGATCAGATCCAACCACAAGGACCTCAGAATATACAGCCTATGCAAACTGCACAACAGACCGTACCACCACAACAGCCACAGCCTATTGCCGCAACACAAAACACGACACAACAGATGTACCAGTATGCACAAAATGACTATCCAGAGTATCAGCGCTACACATGAAATAGCCTGGAGAGGGAAGTTGGCTTACCCCTTATTGAGGTTCCTGTAGATCAAGAGGGTCCCTATGTGCAGAGTCAAGTATTAGGGAAAGACAGAAAGTTTCTACTTGATACAGGGGCAAGCAGAACAACTATAAGTCACGATGAAGTTCCAGGGGCACCCCTCTCAGGCTCACAAAATATTTCCCTTGGTTTTTCAGGAAAGCCTACTATTAACGAAGTATCACAACCACTTGCATTCACAGTCGGTCCATTGGCACGAACTACAGATCTATTGCTTACAAAATCATGCCCAGAAAACTTGTTAGGTATTAAAACATTGAAAGCTCTAGGAGCTATAATATGTTGTTCTCCGGACGGAGTACGACTGTTTTTGCGTGACTTTGAAGGTCACTACGTGTCTAGAGACATGGATCACCGGTTACAGAATCTACCTGCACACTTATGGGCACAAGGCCCCACTGATGTAGGTTGTATGCACATTACACCTTATCAAGTTACGCTCAAAGCAGGAGTGGTACTACCACGAATGCGACAATACAAGTTACCACCAGACGCTGTAGTGGCTTTACTGCAAATCATTGACGAGCTCATTGCACAAGGAGTGGTTGTAGAAACCGACTCCAATGTATGTAATTCTCCGATTATTCCGATTCTTAAACGAACCGACCCAAAAGCACCCCCAGTATATCGATTAGTTATTGATCTGCGAGAATTGAATAAATGCATTGTACCACAATATCCCGTGGTCCCAGATATTTCTTCATTACTGACAGCTATTGATTCAGAGGCAACGTTCTTTACTGTAATTGACCTCAAGAACGCCTTCTTCAGCGTCCCAATCGATCCGGAAAGCCAATATTTGTTCGGATTCAGTTTAAATGGACGAAGTTTTAAATTCGCACGCGCACCTCAAGGATTTACAGAAAGTCCTAGCATCTACAGCCAAGCACTGAAAAGACAACTTGACAGTATCCACATGCCTGTTAACATGCACTGCTTCAGTATGTCGATGATCTGCTGATCACCGCCCGAAGCGAACCCGAATGTGAAAAAGCGTCACTGACGGTTTTACATTTCCTAGCCGACAAGGGGCACAAGGTGTCCCCTTCAAAGCTGCAATTTTGTGCCCAGCAAGTTGTGTATCTAGGGCAAATGGGGGAGACAGCTCACACCTGACCGCATCCAGTTAATTGTAAACATGTCACCACCCAAGACACAAAAGAAGGTACGGGCCTTCATAGGCCTCACTTCATACTGCAGGCAGTGGATTCCCCAATATGCATTTTTAGCTAAACCACTCATTTAGTTGACAACCCAGGAGGCAGCGACATCGACTGTCCTCCCTTGGACTCCAGAACATACACAAGCTTTTGAAGACTTAAAGAAAGCTTTATGCCAAGCACCTGTTTTAGCGACACCATGTTACAGTAAGCCTTTTACACTCTTTGTTACAGAACGTGAAGGTACTGCTTTGTCAGTACTCACGCAGGAACAAGCAGGATCACACAAGCCATGTGCTTACTTTTCTAGCACATTAGATCCCGTAGCTCAGGCTCTTCCTGCGTGCCTGAAATCAGTCGCAGCGACAGCTCTAGCGATTAGACAAAGCGATTCCATAGTATTAGGACATCAATTGACAGTACAAGTACCACACGCAGTAGAGGTTCTCTTGAACCGGACACAGACACAACACTTGACTATAGCACGACTGACAGGTTACGAACTCACATTGTTTCAGCCACACATAGAAATCAGACGTTGTAGTACATTAAATCCTGCCACACTTTTGCCATTAAGTGGAACAGACCCACTGGCACATGATTGTATTGAAGTCATTACTATTACGACGAAACCCAGACAAGACTTGACAGATGTCCCATTACCAGATCCAGACCTGACACTTTATGTAGATGGTTCATGTATGAGAACAAGTACAGGAAAGTTAGTGGCCGCCTATGCAGTCACGACAGACACCGAAGTCATTGAAACAAATTGTATCGACACATTATCAGCTCAAGCAGCAGAGCTTATTGCTCTGACACAAGCCTGTATTCAAGCCAAGAATAGAAAAGTTAACATATACACAGATTCACGTTATGCTTTCGGAGTCGTACACGACTTCGGAGTCCTTTGGCGAGAGAGAGGTTATTTGACTTCTCACGGTGCCAACATTCAACACGGTCCCCTCATTCAAGCTCTATTAGATGCAATACATCTACCTACTTCAATATCTATCATGAAGTGCAAAGCTCATACAAAAGTCACCGATATTATTTCCCGGGGTAACGACCTAGCAGACCGAACAGCTAAGCAAACAGCACAGAATCAGACTCATGCAACTGACTTGACAAAGACAATAGTTCCAACGCCGACACACTGCATGACAGTTAAGGATCCCGCTCTTGATGTAATTGACATACAGACACATGCTACACCAGAGGAAATAAAGAAATGGACTGAATTAGGAGGGATCCAAACCGATCAGGGATGGATGACGAAGGGAAAATCTATATGGTTTCTCCCCGACTCAATGGTTCAAGTTATCATTAACACAATACATAGTCCAGCACATCTAGGAGAAAAAGCTATGTTAGACAGTATTCAACACATTTGGTTCAACAAACACTTACGAGCTGCAGCCAAACAGAAAGTCCGAACTTGTATGATTTGTTGTCAGTTCAACCCAGGTAAAGGCGTACCTGTAGAGCAGGGTGGATTTCAACCTCCCGATCACCCTTTTGAAGTCCTCCAGATGGATTATATCCAGATGGAACGATGTCGAGGATTCAAATATGTCCTCGTAGTTGTATGCGCTCTTTCCCGTTGGACAGAGGCGTATCCCGTTTCAGATTACACTGCCCCGACTACTGCCAAACAATTAGTTCGTGAATTCTTCCCACGGTATGGTTTGCCCCGTATCGTGTACTCAGATAATGGCCAGCCGTTCTCATCCGAGCTAATGAAACACATTTCACTCTTGTTAGGCTATCAATGGAAATTCCACTGTGTCCGACATCCCGAGGCAGCAGGTCTCGTGGAACGTCATAATCAGACCCTGAAAATACGACTTTCTAAAATCTGTAGAGAGAAAGGTGTCGACTGGATAGTAGCCTTACCGGTTGCACTATTTTACATGAGAATGGTAGCACATTCTCGCACAGGGCTATCCCCGTACGAGCTGGTCTTCGGTAGGCCACCAAATATGTGGGGGACGCCTATACCTCGTAAAATAACTGATGTTGATTGTAATATGCTGACAGATTACCTTGCTTCCTTGATGTCTGCACTACAATCTTGCCGTTCACAGGTAGCTGCAGCCTTGCCCGACAACACCGAGGTAAAGCCCCATGAAGTAGTTCCGGGAGATCTCGTTTTCGTCAGAAATTTCGACAGGAGGAGCCCGTTGGAGCCTCGCTGGCTACAACCGAAGCTGGTTCTCCTAACGACGAGGACAGCAGTGAAGGTCGAAGGTCGCAAGGGTTGGTTACACTCGAGTCATATCAAGAAATTTCATGGACTACAAGCCGATCTGAACTCTCAGCCCTGCCCCCTTCCAGAGACTAATTCAAAACTCCCCCTGGTTGAACCGACCGAATCTCAAAACTATAAACTGAAACTAAGGTCTAGCAAGTCAGACAATTCGATTGTTTAAGTCCTCTCCAAGGTGAATCGGTTGAATTGAGTCTGTATCCTCTAGACCGAATGAGAGAAAAAAAAAATAGACAGAAACAGCTCAAGAAACATGCATACTGTAAATCACTTCATAGTCACTGTATAGTGACATTGTTGATTATGTTTTTTCTAAGTCTTTTTATTATTGCTGCAAGCATACTGTTACATATGTACTATCCTATTTTCAAGCGTGCTTACAATGTTACTGCCGAACATTCTTTTAGTGAACTACCTCCACATGAGTTGTCCTATAGATTTGCGCTGCGCAACAACACATTCATTAGTATGTTACATCATTCCCACCAGACCAGCAATGCTACAAATTGTTGGATATGTGGCCGACTCCCTCCCTATCAGAAATACAAAGGAGTTCTGCCTCTCTTTCCATATCCGTTCACACACAATGGTTCCCGTGGAGCATGGTTTAGTTTGATTAACTCTTTAGATTCAAACACCGTAGTTTACCAGAGCAACTGGGTATGGGGAAACCTGAACTTAGTTTTGCTTAAAGCCTGTTATCCTAACAAGGAGGGACTTCCCAAAAGAACAGGAACTGACCTAGAAAATGAAGTATACGGATTAGGTAATTTTACACTTAACCTCATGATTCTAAATGTTGAATCTGAAGCTACACTAGTCTTGCCTGCTATGTCCGTATTACCAGTCAAAGGTGAATTATGTGTAAGAAAGAATGGTTCAGTACACCTGGGTCATAGTAAATGTACTACTGTGATCGAATTCAGTGATAAAGGCAAGTCTACATTTAGAGCTTCCCGTCACTCCTACTTCATCTGTGGCCACACCGCATATATACGCCTACCCCTAGATTGGGATGGTACCTGTTACATTGCATTCCTTCTGCCACCTGTTTTCCTAGCCCCTCCTGATTATCATAGAAATACGAATCTAGTACACCATAGACCCCAGAGAGATATCCCGATTGTTGACTACACCGAAACAGCATGGGAACAATATACAGACTTCAATAAAGGTCTCTTTCCTTACATAGGTGTTGTCTCAAACAGTAAACTGATACGTAGATTAACTAGAACCCTTGAAGCAGTAGTGAATGAAACTACCTCTGCCCTAGGCAACTTAACAGAGGAGCAGTCTGCGATGCGGATTGTTGTTCTCCAAAATCGTCTTGTCCTTGACGTCATCCTAGCAGATAGGGGCGGAGCTTGTAGGGTCATCGGATCAAGTTGCTGTGTTTTCATCCCAGAAAACGCGCCATCCGTATATAAAGCCATAACTCGTCTTCACAAGATTGCAAACCAGATACATCAGAATGCAGGCACCTGGACATGGTCCGGTTGGTTCTGGAGCGTGTTGTCAGCCTGGGGATGGAAAGTCCTATCCTTCCTAGGTATTGGCCTTCTCATAGTATTCAGTTGCTGCCTATGTCTACAATGTGGACCAGCGATTTGCGGCCTGTGTGCCACATCGTGTATTCCACGTTCAAGTTTTCATTCAAGATCCCGGAAGAAGAAAGAAGAGCAAATGATGTTACATGAACAGATTGATGGATTTCTGAAGATCGATATTTCATGAGGGTCCGTAGGGGACAAGGAGGGAATGAGGAAATATGAATTTTTATGGTCAATTGTGTCCCCTATCTAGACCCCAACGGCTCCATGTACATGCTACAAGTACATGTATGTTCCCTCCATTTCAAGCTATGAAAACGCAAATACAATTGTGTCCAACGTCAATATGTACTCTTTCATATCTGCCATGAATGGGCCAGATATTCCGTTCCTAAGTATGCCTTGCCACCGTCTTTATATGGTATACTTTTCACGTTTTCCAGCTCTGGCAAGGTAGGCCCTGAATTCTGCCATCGAGCTTTTTCTTGCTTCTGCCTCTGAATGCTCCAGCCTGGACCTGCATCTGTATCCATGAACTTTGTCTTACTTCCTGCGCGGCTAACGGTGCCTAGCCCGGCCTGTTGCCTGCCAAAACTGTATTCAGCCTTCAAGTTATCTGTTCCGCTCCTCAAGAAACGCATTCCTGTCTAAGTAGCTTAGGTAAACATCCCTCCAGCTGCAGAGCACAGGGCCCGGCCTTACTGTCTCCGTGCAAGTAATTCATGACTCTCGTTACCATAGTAGGCCCATGCCCCCTCGCATCCCATGTAGACACTTAGACGCTTGTACACGCACTAACAGTCAGTATAGAATAGGATCTGTCCGAGAAGACTTTTTCCTTCTAGATAATATAGTTCTTTAAACACAAGATATTAGATATGATTTAGGACTAGGTTGTCCTGACACCCCAGACTTCTGTCTCCTCATGTAGGGCTAAATGTCAAGTTCCCTTCACCCTCTAGTTACACGTCAATCACACGTCATGCGGCTGCGCGCGCATCTCTGCCATGTATTTTTGCTGACTTTGCAGGATTCTCTTATGGATCCACCCACTTGTGTCATCATCATAATGACGTTTTTAGTATACGCCTCTATGCACGCCTATTGTAACGCCTTTTCTATTACGTATGTGTATTCTTATCAGTTGTTACGCCTCCTGCATCTGTCTTTACTGTAATGCATTACTATATATGCCATAACCTGTCAATAATGTATTGCGGATCCCTTCCTGAACCTTCGTGGTGACGGAACTCGATTGCCTGGTTCGAACCATCATTCCTTTATAAGGAATAAATTTCCTCTTATACCCTCGAATACCACGGATTCTGCCTCTTATTTTTACTGAGTTATTCGTATTGTATTTTACCGCATAAATTAAGTCTAGGTAATTTAAATTTACCACAGACTCATCGCTCATAATGAACCACCAGATCAACGCTGTATCCTTGGCCTGTTTCTACACCCTTGGCATACTCCGAAAAACGTTCAAATGGATCCCACCTAAATCCAGAAAAATGGTCACGCACACTCTCATCAGTAGCAGATTGGACTACGGTAACGCTCTCTATTCCCGAATCAACAAGAAACTACTCTGCAAACTCCAGACTACCTCCGCGATCTGCACTGGCCCCCCATCGAAAAAAGAATAAGCTTCAAGCTCCTCACCCTCGCAGACAGGGTCCTCCACAACATCAGAGCAGCATACCTAAACAACCACCTCTCCTTCAACGCACCCAAGAGACACCTCTGATCAGCTGACCTCTCTCTGTTCACCATCCCACACATATACAGGAACAGAACGGGAGCAAAGTTCTTCTGCTACCTCGCAGCCAAGGCCAGGAACGACCTCGCCCTCCAATTACGGCAAATGCCTACACTGCTCCAGTTCAGGAAAGACCTCAAGACCTGGCTCTTTGGATGAGCCCAGCACTTAACGGAGCCCCCCCCCCAACCTCTCAGCACCTTGAAACCCTCGCGGGTGAGTAGCTGCGCTTTACAAGTCCATGATTGATTGGATATTGGTGTTCTTGTCAGCTAACTAGAACCACAGAGACTCCACGTAAAGGCTGACGCTTACTGGTAAAAGAATGGAGCCTTGGAGTACACTTTCCCAGGTAATGCTGGTACAGTTGGACATAAATTACATGTTAGATGCTTGATCTCAACCTGATAGAAGGGGCCATAAATATCAACTGGAGGTCACATTCTGAGATGGTCCAGGTGGCAGAGTGTGTCATTTGTATGTGTTATCTAGGCTGCTGCTTAGCAGAAGGGATTGCTGGGGCTTTATCTGATGTATGCAACAGGCCAATTGCTCTGGCATCACATCCTTGGGGCAAATGCTGGCCCCTGTGGAGCTTGTGTTTGTGTTTATGAGTCTGTGCATCTGACTTGTTTCTTAGGAATTACATTCTTAGGCTATATGTGAGCTTCTGCTGCATTCTTCCAGGTGTGTTTTAGGCTGTTCCGTATCTGGTGTTTCCATCACAGGAAGCCCTAGGGGTGGACAGAGGGTATCTGTGTTATGTTGATCTGATAATGGGTGACTCTGAAACTATAACAAGTGTTTTATTGGGAATTTCGGTAGCTCAGACAGTTGCCTTACGGTGTGCTGGATCCTAAAAGTAGGACTTTTTTTTATAAATCAGTCCAATGCTAACATTTTCTTGCCTGCTTTCTTTGTTGCCTTTTTTCTTTCTTGCTTCTTTCTTGACTTTTCACTTTCCTTCTTTCTCAAAGGCAAGAGGCTTGCAGCCAATTCCAGACTGATTGACTTTTTAAAGTCTGTTTTAGCCAAGACCCCTTGATTTTACTAAAGTTATGTGAACAACAGAGTTACTTAACCCCTTCAGTGCCCATGACGAGCTGGACTCGTCATGGGCCGCGGTGGCGCTGTGCCCATGACGAGTCCAGCTCGTCATAGACCCCGCCCGCTAATACAACGGCCGGCACAGGGCGGGGAAAGGGGCGGGCACTGAAGGGGTTAAAGATGCTTTCAGTCAGACTTCATCTATTATAGTGTGGTTGGTGTTATTCACATTATTCTTACACTCACTACAGCATACATTAAGGTGCAATGCATCAGACCACTTCAGCCATTACCGAACTTCACTACGAGTTATGGCATGTCTCCCTTTTACAAGGAACACATCCGCACACAAATTTGTTCCCTTCCGTACCAGGGTGTACTATGGTAATGTATGGTTTTTTTGAGTCCTTTTTTTTTTATATGTAGAAAATGTTTTTTTTAGATTGTTGAGGGTCCGGCGCATATTCCCAATTAATAAAGGTTTGTTTGCACATATCATGATGTCCATAAATGATGCTTGAGCTCCCACATCAGCATATGATTGTTCTGCAAGATAGATGAGAGTCTACTGGGGCATACTGGCTAGAATCTAGTATACAGGTCTGCAAATGGCATATGTAGATAACATCATTAACTAGCATATGAGGCTCCAAATAGGACATGAAAATGAACCTGCCCCATGAGGTTGTAACTGGGAAATGTTGCACAACCGCGCATTTTATACAACTGCTTGCTCTATGAGGTTGTACCAGGGCATATAATGCTATACCTGGTTATAATGCGGCACCTCTCTCATAAGACAGTTTCTGGACCTATGTAGGCTAAACAGCACATGTGAGGCTTCATCTGGCATCAGAAGCTGAATATGTTTCGTGTGGTCGTTTTTGGGTACTGAAAACTACATGTATCCAACAAGAATGGTGCCTGGTCATTTTCAGATATGCCTGCATCATTTCAAGAGTGGTCTCACTTCCCTCTACTCCAGTGATTTTGTTGATTGAATGCCTATGCCCCCTCGATCACTGATGCACTTTGAACATCTTGACTAGAACCTTACCTTGTTTAAACTTTCCACTCCTTCCTATTTCAGCTTTCCAGCATGACGTCTTTAGAACGCCAACCTTCAACGAAACTGAAGAGGGAGGATGACATTTCCCGACAAGAGCCCAACAATACCAGACCTTCACTGGAAAATATAAGAAGGGAATCAGCAGCAAACATTGAGGTATGAGATGTATATATATATATATATATATATATATATATATATATATGTACAATATATTTACATGCTCGACCAGTGAAGGAATGTAGGAAATCTGTAGCAGCGGTTACGATAGGAAATGCACCACTTCAAATCTTGTGACTGAACAAATGACTCCTATCTTCATTGACTTTCTGAACATGGAGGTTTCTCTGCAGTGGTAACAAATGCAGTATGCTCCAGATAGGACATTTCTGTTGTACATTTAACAGACTGTATTTGTTAATGTTTTAGTGCAAGTTCCGAATTCTTCATTTTTGTTTTTAGTTTCACTGACTGCTGAAAAAACAATTTGAGTTTTTCATGACTGATATTTAATAATGTCAAATAGATCTAAAGTGAAGACACATTTAATTATTTCACCTCATGCCACTTAAATTGGCATGAGGTAAAATAGCAACTTCTGGCCCCTGGAAACAGCTTCTAATGTACAGCCTGCAGACTCTGTCCGCAACTTAGGGGTCATGCTTGACCACAAGCTCAGCATGGAGACCCATGTTCAGAAAACCTCTGCCTGCTGCTATGCCATTCTGCGCTCTTTAAGGAAAGTTCTGCCCCTCCTACCCACCCAGGCTCGCGCCCAAGTAGTTAGATGCACTATCCTGAGCAGGCTAGACTACTGTAATGCCCTCCTGCTAGGGGCCCCGGAGTATCTATTAGACAGGCTCCAAAGAGTCCAATCTGCGGCTGCAAAACTAGCCTTGGGGCTCCCGAGGAGATCCCATGGGCCATCCGCCTTGGCACAATTGCATTGGCTCCCTCTTAGACAGAGAGTGCAATTTAAGGCCCTCTGTACTGTTTTTAGGGCCCTCCACGGTTCCGGCCCAGTCCCTTTACAATCCAAGTTTGTCTGGTACGCCCCTACTAGACAACTCCGCTCCTCGGACGCCAAACTGGTGGTCACTCCCAGATTCAAGAAGGTCAGATCCGGAGGTAGATCTTTTGAGGTTACCGCCGCTAGACTCTGGAACACCCTCCCCACCGAGATCAGACATACTGATGAACTCCTACCTTTCAGAAAAAAGGTTAAAACTTGGCTCTTCCCGGGCTAGCCCAAGTCCCCTCTGTTCCACCCCCCTATCCTCCTCACCTCAAGATTAAGATGATCTACGACAACTTTGATAGCCAAAACCTCCGCACTGCTCGATATCCCACCACCCAACAGACCCTGCTCACCTGGACCCCGCTCATGACAGGAGACACCCTAAAGACCATGAAGAGCATCCACTCTAGAGCACCTCCAGACCCCTGCCCACCCAAATTCTTCCACAGAGCGGCCATCGCATCCGAACTATGCTGGATGATCAACTGCTCCCTCAAAACTATAACATTCCCCAATGACTGGAAACACACTGAAGTCAACCCCCTCCTGCAGAAACTCTCCGCAGACCCAACGGACCTCAGGAACTGCAGCCCCATCTCCCTGCTTCCATTCCCACATCACACCAGCCACCAGACTCCACAACGACAGTAGCCGCAGAAAAGCCCTGGACTGAGTATGCTCATTTCTCACAGAGGGGAACTCAGCAAGTCAGGCTCCTGCCCTACCTCTCAAAACCAACAGAGACCAGATGTGAAGTGCCGTAGGCATCCTCCCTCAGCCCCATTCTCTTCAACATCTATATGGCCCTCCTCACATTTATTGTTAAAAACCATGGGCTCAACATCATCTCATACATTGATGATACCCAGCTCATCCTCTCCCTCACCAAAGCACCCAACATGAGCAGGTACAACTTTCTAGAATGGATGAGAGCCGTCGCCATCTGGATGAAGAATAGCTGCCTGAAACTCACATTCGAAGAAACAGAAGTCTTCATCCTTGGCTCCACCCCCGCTGCATGGGACGACACCTGGTGGCCACTTGCCTTCGGAAACGCGCTCATCCCGACAGACCATGCATGAAACATCGGCATCACACTTGACTCATCGCTCATGATGAACCACCAGATCAACGCTGTATCCTTGGCCTGTTTCTACACCCTTGGCATACTCCGAAAAACGTTCAAATGGATCCCACCTAAATCCAGAAAAATGGTCACGCACACTCTCATCAGTAGCAGATTGGACTACGGTAACGCTCTCTATTCCCGAATCAACAAGAAACTACTCTGCAAACTCCAGACTACCTCCGCGATCTGCACTGGCCCCCCATCGAAAAAAGAATAAGCTTCAAGCTCCTCACCCTCGCAGACAGGGTCCTCCACAACATCAGAGCAGCATACCTAAACAACCACCTCTCCTTCAACGCACCCAAGAGACACCTCTGATCAGCTGACCTCTCTCTGTTCACCATCCCACACATATACAGGAACAGAACGGGAGCAAAGTTCTTCTGCTACCTCGCAGCCAAGGCCAGGAACGACCTCGCCCTCCAATTACGGCAAATGCCTACACTGCTCCAGTTCAGGAAAGACCTCAAGACCTGGCTCTTTGGATGAGCCCAGCACTTAACGGAGCCCCCCCCCCCCCCAACCTCTCAGCACCTTGAAACCCTCGCGGGTGAGTAGCTGCGCTTTACAAGTCCATGATTGATTGGATATTGGTGTTCTTGTCAGCTAACTAGAACCACAGAGACTCCACGTAAAGGCTGACGCTTACTGGTAAAAGAATGGAGCCTTGGAGTACACTTTCCCAGGTAATGCTGGTACAGTTGGACATAAATGACATGTTAGATGCTTGATCTCAACCTGATAGAAGGGGCCATAAATATCAACTGGAGGTCACATTCTGAGATGGTCCAGGTGGCAGAGTGTGTCATTTGTATGTGTTATCTAGGCTGCTGCTTAGCAGAAGGGATTGCTGGGGCTTTATCTGATGTATGCAACAGGCCAATTGCTCTGGTATCACATCCTTGGGGCAAATGCTGGCCCCTGTGGAGCTTTTGTTTGTGTTTATGAGTCTGTGCATCTGACTTGTTTCTTAGGCATTACATTCTTAGGCTATATGTGAGCTTCTGCTTCATTCTTCCAGGTGTGTTTTAGGCTGTTCCGTATCTGGTGTTTCCGTCACAGGAAGCCCTAGGGGTGGACAGAGGGTATCTGTGTTATGTTGATCTGATAATGGGTGACTCTGAAACTATAACAAGTGTTTTATTGGGAATTTCGGTAGCTCAGACAGTTGCCTTACGGTGTGCTGGATTCCTAAAAGTAGGACTTTTTTTATAAATCAGTCCAATGCTAACATTTTCTTGCCTGCTTTCTTTGTTGCCTTTTTTCTTTCTTGCTTCTTTCTTGACTTTTCACTTTAGTTCTTTCTCAAAGGCAAGAGGCTTGCAGCCAATTCCAGACTGATTGACTTTTTAAAGTCTGTTTTAGCCAAGACCCCTTGATTTTACTAAAGTTATGTGCCCAACAGAGTTACTTAAAGATGCTTTCAGTCAGACTTCATCTATTAGAGTGTGGTTGGTGTTATTCACATTATTCTTACACTCACTACAGCATACATTAAGGTGCAATGTATCAGACCACTTCAGCCATTGCCGAACTTCACTACGAGTTATGGCATGTCTCCCTTTCACAAGGAACACATCCGCACACAAATTTGTTCCCTTCCGTACCAGGGTGTACTATGGTAATGTATGGTTTTTTGAGTCCTTTTTTTTTTGTATGTAGAAAATGTTTTTTTTAGATTGATGAGGGTCCGGCGCATATTCCCAATTAAGAAAGGTTTGTTTGCACATATCATGATGTCCATAAATGATGCTTGAGCTCCCACATCAGCATGTGATTTTTCTGCAAGATAGATGAGAGTCTACTGGGGCATACTGGATAAAATCTAGTATACAGGTCTGCAAATGGCATATGTAGATAACATCATTAACTAGCATATGAGGCTCCAAATAGGACATGAAAATGAACCTGCCCCATGAGGTTGTAACTGGGAAATGTTGCATAACCGCGCATTTTATACAACTGCTCGCTCTATGAGGTTGTACCAGGGCATATAATGCTATACCTGGTTATAATTCAGCACCTCTCTCATAAGACCGTTTCTGGACCTATGTAGGCTAAACAGCACATGTGAGGCTTCATCTGGCATCAGAAGCTGAATATGTTTTATGTGGTCGTTTTTGGGTACTGAAAACTACATGTATCCAACAAGAATGGTGCCTGGTCATTTTCAGATATGCCTGCATCATTTCAAGAGTGGTCTCACTTCCCTCTACTCCAGTGATTTTGTTGATTGAATGCCTATGCCCCCTCGATCACTGATGCACTTTGAACATCTTGACTAGAACCTTACCTTGTTTAAACTTTCCACTCCTTCCTATTTCAGCTTTCCAGCATGACGTCTTTAGAACGCCAACCTTCAACGAAACTGAAGAGGGAGGATGACATGTCCCGACAAGAGCCCAACAATACCACACCTTCACTGGAAAATATAAGGAGGGAAGCAGCAGCAAACATTGAGGTATGAGATGTATATATATATATATATATATATATATATATATATATATATATATATATATGCAAACCAACCCTGTTCCAAATAGAAAAGGGCACGCACACGAAGAGTGCTGGGTTGAAAGGCATTTATTTCATTGAGCCTCCTCCGACCCAGTAGCACAGAGAGAACGCGTTTTCGGCTGTCACAGCAGCCTTCGTCAGTCTAGTAATCGCCATTTTGATAAAACCATTTATAGTCTACATACATATATGGACACTGAAAACATACTACTTTCAATTTGAAAATTTAAAGAGACACACTCCAAAGTACGAGCCCTCATACGTAAATATGCATAGATGAAAATTGTACGTGTTAAATACACAAAGGGTGCTTCAAAAGAAAATTATACCATCAACATGTGGACATGGTGGTCTAAATACATGGTGCCTATAACCTGCATAATGCGTCTATGAACCCACCCTAATTATCTGCGGTCTTCACTCGTAATTTAAATGCTTTCATATATATATATGTACAATATATTTACATGCTCGACCAGTGAAGGAATGTAGGAAATCTGTAGCAGCGGTTACGATAGGAGATGCACCACTTCAAATCTTGTGACTGAACAAATGACTCCTATCTTCATTGACTTTCTGAACATGGAGGTTTCTCTGCAGTGGTAACAAATGCAGTATGCTCCAGATAGGACATTTCTGTTGTACATTTAACAGACTGTATTTGTTAATGTTTTAGTGCAAGTTCCGAATTCTTCATTTTTGTTTTTAGTTTCACTGACTGCTGAAAAAACAATTTGAGTTTTTCATGACTGATATTTAATAATGTCAAATAGATCTAAAGTGAAGACATATTTAATTATTTTACCTCATGCCACTTAAATTGGCATGAGGTAAAATAGCAACTTCTGGCCCCTGGAAACAGCTTCTAATGTACAGCCTGCAGACTCTGTCCGCAACTTAGGGGTCATGCTTGACCACAAGCTCAGCAATGAGACCCATGTTCAGAAAACCTCTGCCTGCTGCTATGCCATTCTGCGCTCTTTAAGGAAAGTTCTGCCCCTCCTACCCACCCAGGCTCGCGCCCAAGTAGTTAGATGCACTATCCTGAGCAGGCTGGACTACTGTAATGCCCTCCTGCTGGGGGCCCCGGAGTATCTATTAGACAGGCTCCAAAGAGTTCAATCTGCGGCTGCAAAACTAGCCTTGGGGCTCCCGAGGAGATCCCATGGGCCATCCGCCTTGGCACAATTGCATTGGCTCCCTCTTAGAAAGAGAGTGCAATTTAAGGCCCTCTGTACTGTTTTTAGGGCCCTCCACGGTTCCGGCCCAGTCCCTTTACAATCCAAGTTTGTGTGGTACGCCCCTACTAGACAACTCCGCTCTTCGGACGCCAAACTGGTGGTCACTCCCAGATTCAAGAAGGTCAGATCCGGAGGTAGATCTTTTGAGGTTACCGCCGCTAGACTCTGGAACACCCTCCCCACCGAGATCAGACATACTGATGAACTCCTACCTTTCAGAAAAAAGGTTAAAACTTGGCTCTTCCCGGGCTAGCCCAAGTCCCCTCTGTTCCACCCCGAATCACTGACACAATATCGAAAGACTAAAAATCGACCTACAAATATATCGATACAAAATAATCGATCACATTATTATCGACATCATATACTTATTTAAAACATTACAAAAATATCGAACACACAATTTCGAACTACAGAAATATAGGTACACAAAATATCGCCAACACAAATATCGAAATCCTAAAATATCGATGCTCAGTAATATACATATACTTCATAACAAAATATCGTAAACTAAAATATCGACCACTAAAATATCTCCATTTTACTAATATCGACTATATAACATTTAATTAAAACCTAAAATCAAACAACATAAACACCAAATAATGTCTTTTAACTCTACACAAAATTATTATTAAACAATTATATATTTACTACATTTAAAAATGGATTTAAATAATTAACTCTTTACTAAAACATTATTAACAACCTTCCTACATTAAACAACTATATTATTAAATTATACTTTATCAATTCATGCATCCAATACATAATATAATGTTTAGAAAAATACATATAGAATAATACACCACAAAACCACTAATTAGCGTTTTCCTTATTAGGAAACTAACTACCAGAAAAAAAAAAAAAAAATTCGAACTAACCAATAAAAACACTCCGAATTCAAACTAACCAATAAAACACATATTACAACATCCAAAGCACTATAAAAAGAAGTTCAACTTCATTCACAGTCCAGAACCAAAAAAACGAAATTGAATGAAGAGGAAAATCTACTGGATTGCAACTGCAGATATAAGAAAATCAACATAGAGGAAATATTTAAAAGTAAGTTAACTATGTTATTCTCATGAAGACTCAAATCTAATAAATTGTAATTACAATATACATACACTATAAATAAATTAATGTCTTCTTTCTATTTCATGTTTTCACTACAGGAAACTCCAAAAGAAACTAAGAAAATACAGAACAGCACCAAAAAAGATACAACTAAAAAGTAAGTATTTCACAACCAAAAATCAACTAATAGATTAAAATACCACCCTAATTAAATCCCAATTGCAAATCCCCTAACCATTCCCTATAAAAATATAGAAACAATTATTACAACAAATTTCCTTTTCTTTTCCAGACAAAGAAAATACTAGAAGAAAATTCCACAAATAAAGAATCAAGAGCATTCTACTCAAACACATCAAAACCAACTTTGTAAGTATATAGTAACTAAATCTTGTTTTTTTCTACTGAAAATTAATATAACATCATATATAATAACTATAATATATATTTTTCATAGATAAAGCTACATCAAAATGACTGAAGGAGCAGAATTCATAACAAGCCAGAAGGGAAAAATGTTACTATGCTATATGGGATACACTTACACACAGGAAAAAGTGTATGGTTTAAAAGTTAACTGGAAATGCACTAAATACTACTCTAATAAGTGCTATGGGCGTGCTACAACACGACAAACAACAGTACTATACACTAGAGAACATAACCACCCACCAAACATTACTGAAATCGAAGTCAGATCTGCTTTAGAAACTATAAAGGAAGCTAGCACAAGTTCTCAAAAACCTACTAGTGTAATTTTAAAAGAGCAGCTTCCCAAAATTCCTAAAACTGCTACTACACAAATGCCATCTGTAACTTCACTCAAAAGAACTATAGCACGTACTAAAAAAACCACTACTACTTCAACCCCAATTCCTCACACTTAGGTGCCGATCACGATCCGGTAAAAAATTCCCCCGTGCGACTCGTATCGGGTCTTTTTACCGTACGAATCGTCCAAGTGCCGTACGAACTGGCAATCACGATTCGCATGGTAAAAAGTCCATACGACCCGCACCGGGAATCAATCCCCACACGTCCTCGGGACGGAAAATGTGTCCGACACGTCCTCGGACGATTTACCTTACAAACGTAAAAATCCAAGTCCGACCGAGGAATCACGATCCATCCCGTGCGTCCGAGCCTACAACCGTATGGAAAAAACACCGTCCGCACCGAACACCAATAGCAACCATGGAGACATGTGCCCGCATACGCGCCCAACACTCCCCCCAGCCCCCGTACGTCCGACACGTACCCCCCGTATATGTATACCCCCACCCGTCCATGTACACCCCAGTACGTTCCAGTCGTACCCCCACCCCAGTACGTGTCGTACCACCGCCCATGTACACCCCCCCACCCCTGTACGTGTCGTACCACCGCCCATGTACACCCCAGTACGTTCCAGTCGTACCCCCACCCCAGTACGTGTCGTACCACCGTCTATGTACACCCCCCCACCCCTGTACGTGTCGTACCACCGTCTATGTACACCCCCCCACCCCTGTACGTGTCGTACCACCGTCTATGTACACCCCCCCACCCCTGTACGTGTCGTACCACCGTCTATGAACACCCCAGTACGTTCCAGTCGTACCCCCACCCCAGTACGTGTCGTACCACCGTCAATGTACACCCCCCACCCCTGTACGTGTCGTACCACCGTCTATGTACACCCCCCCACCCCTGTACGTGTCGTACCACCGCCCATGTACACCCCAGTACGTTCCAGTCGTACCCCCACCCCAGTACGTGTCGTACCACCGTCAATGTACACCCCCCACCCCTGTACGTGTCGTACCACCGTCTATGTACACCCCCCCACCCCTGTACGTGTCGAACCACCGCCCATGTACACCCCAGTACGTTCCAGTCGTACCCCCACCCCAGTACGTGTCGTACCACCGTCTATGTACACCCCCCACCCCTGTACGTGTCGTACCACCGTCTATGTACACCCCCCCACCCCTGTACGTGTCGTACCACCGCCCATGTACACCCCAGTACGTTCCAGTCGTACCCCCACCCCAGTACGTGTCGTACCACCGTCAATGTACACCCCCCACCCCTGTACGTGTCGTACCACCGTCTATGTACACCCCCCCACCCCTGTACATGTCGAACCACCGCCCATGTACACCCCAGTACGTTCCAGTCGTACCCCCACCCCAGTACGTGTCGTACCACCGTCTATGTACACCCCCCCACCCCTGTACGTGTCGAACCACCGCCCATGTACACCCCAGTACGTTCCAGTCGTACCCCCACCCCAGTACGTGTCGTACCACCGTCTATGTACACCCCCCACCCCTGTACGTGTCGTACCACCGTCTATGTACACCCCCCACCCCTGTACGTGTCGTACCACCGTCTATGAACACCCCAGTACGTTCCAGTCGTACCCCCACCCCAGTACGTGTCGTACCACCGTCAATGTACACCCCCCACCCCTGTACGTGTCGTACCACCGTCTATGTACACCCCCCCACCCCTGTACGTGTCGAACCACCGCCCATGTACACCCCAGTACGTTCCAGTCGTACCCCCACCCCAGTACGTGTCGTACCACCGTCTATGTACACCCCCCACCCCTGTACGTGTCGTACCACCGTCTATGAACACCCCAGTACGTTCCAGTCGTACCCCCACCCCAGTACGTGTCGTACCACCGTCTATGTACACCCCCCCACCCCTGTACGTGTCGTACCACCGTCTATGTACACCCCCCACCCCTGTACGTGTCGTACCACCGTCTATGAACACCCCAGTACGTTCCAGTCGTACCCCCACCCCAGTACGTGTCGTACCACCGTCAATGTACACCCCCCACCCCTGTACGTGTCGTACCACCGTCTATGTACACCCCCCCACCCCTGTACGTGTCGAACCACCGCCCATGTACACCCCAGTACGTTCCAGTCGTACCCCCACCCCAGTACGTGTCGTACCACCGTCTATGTACACCCCCCACCCCTGTACGTGTCGTACCACCGTCTATGAACACCCCAGTACGTTCCAGTCGTACCCCCACCCCAGTACGTGTCGTACCACCGTCTATGAACACCCCAGTACGTTCCAGTCGTACCCCCACCCCAGTACGTTCCTGGCGCACCCCCAACACAACCTTCTAAGTACGGAGCGCACCCCATGCCCCAACATCACAACCGCATGTACGAGTCGTACAAAGCCACACACAAGGACCAAATCGTACAACCAAATGGCCCATGTACACACCGTACACACGCTCAAAACGCACGTACACAACAAGGACAAAACAAAACAACTCAACAATACACCATTCGCAAGGCACACAGCCACTAAACATGGCCAACAACCACTAAAATAACACAATCACTGACCTGCAACTGTCAAAAACAAACAGAGGCCCAATACACCACCACTCCTTATAACACACCCACCCAAAATTCAAACACTGCCACACCCACCCATGGACCAATAAAAAGGGCCCACACACACAAACCATGAGCCTTTGCAACAGACCCACTGCTGCCAGACACCACAGAACCAGACTACAAGCGACACCACATCTTACACTTGCACACCTTCACACGACCACCCTCACAAACACCCTCTCATCACATTCACACACACACACAACCATCCACACCCCCCCCCAACATCCACACACCCCCCACACCCACACCATCCCCACCCACACCCCTCACCATGCCCACTACCAAGAATCCAAAGTTCAGTCACCGAGAGTTGGAGGTCCTTGTTGATCAAATCCTCAGAGTCGAGCCACAGATCTTTGGAACATTGGTCAGAAGCACCAGCCAGGCAGCCAAAACAGCCATGTGGCAGACCATCGTCGATGCTGTGAATGCTGTTGCGGACACCAGGAGGACCAAGCAGGATTGCCAGAACAGGTGGTACGATCTGCGGAGGAGGGTCAGAGCCAAGAGACAGGAGGAACACGACCAGGCCAACGCCACCGGAGGAGGGCCCTCCCGCAGACCCGTACAGTACCATCCCTGGGAGGAGAGGGTGATGGCCATACTGCCGGTGGAGGCAGTTGAAGGAGTAGAAGGACTCCGAGACCCGGGTGAGTACACAAACAACGCACCTCACATGGGGGGAACTGCAACCACAACCAAAATTAATAACAGGCACGCAAACACCACAAGCCATCGCATTACTCAACCACACTCCATGAGCAGGCACATGCCACTGCTGCCACCATGCCCCATGCACCCAGCTGGACAATGTCAAGTCACAGGCCACAGAAGACAACAACACATGACACGGTAACCCGGATGGCGGGAGGCTGGGCACCAAGAATCACATAGTGCGACTCCAAAGCAGACAACAATGCCCTCTGCCCATATGGCCTAGGTCACAGCCAGACAAACACTGTGTCCCAACACAGGAATGACTTGCCAGCAAATGGCGGATGCCTTGCATCAACACATGGGGGTGAAGGCACTGTTTTGCACATGCCAGCAGCTAATGAACAGCCAACAGTGTGAAAGAGTGGCAGCACACACCACCACAGCAGCAGCGCACAGACACACAGCAGACAAAATGGGTGCCTGGAGATCAGAAACAAACTCACATCAACAGGCCAAGGGCCACTCAAAGATCTGCTAACAGTGTGTGCCCAGGAAGCTGGGCCAAGGTGACAGAGGGTGACACACGGAGGGAGGGAGAGGGGGACACAGAGGGAGGGAGAGGGGGACAGAGAGGGAGGGAGACACAGGAAGATGGACAGAGGGAGGAGGCTGACACACAGAGGGAGGGAGAGGGGGACAGAGAGGGAGGGAGAGGGGGACACAGAGGGAGGGAGAGGGGGACACAGAGGGAGGGAGAGGGGGACAGAGAGGGAGGGAGAGGGGGACAGAGAAGGAGGGAGACACAGGGAGAGCAAATCAGTCCTTTGGTGTGTGGGAATGTCTGCTCGTCAGCAGGTGGACTGCGTGCATGTAGACAAGGGTGCCCAGTGCCAGAACCCCCCCTCTTCATCATGGCAAAACGCAGGGCCATGTCACAACCTGTACACGAGCACAAGGACAGCCACCTGCATCATATGAGTGTGTGGATCCACTCCATGTGCACATGTACAGTGCTACAAGGAAGGCGCAAACGCATAGCTCGGCACACATGCACACTCCACTGCTGACTGCAGTCACACTTGACGCAGCAAGTAAGACTGTGCCACACATAGTTAAAGGGGCCAAATTGGTGCCCAAGGGACACACACATGCACAAGTGCACTGTGAGTGGAATGCAAGACAGATCCTAATTCCAAGAGGAAATGTGCCAACTTTGTAACGGATGCAACATGGATGTTGCATGGATCCAAAGTAACATTGTCTCTCTCACACACAGGTCAACGTCGTGCTGCACCCCCCAACACTGGGGGGGAACACTCACAGGACCCGGATCTGCAGGAGACCGATCCCACCGGCAGCGACCACTCTCACCACTCTGCGGACGACCCCGACCGACCTGGCCCCTCTGGTGTCCAACCACCTGCAGCACCTGCGTCAGGTACAACCGTGCCAACCACCACCCCCACTCCTGCCACATCCCAGGAGACACCCAGGATCCCTGCCCCAACACCACAATGCAGCCAGGCTCGCCAGGAGGGACACGGTGTCCCGGGCACCCAGGAGGAGGCAGGCGACAACGCCAATGCCACCCCTCAGGGGTCCCGGAGACCCCATGTGCCCACAAGTGCAGGCCAGACGCAAGTGGGCAGGGGTGGTGGGAGTGGAGAGCGGCGGAGGCGCGAGCCTGACCAGTTGGCTGGGGATCCGGTATTTTCACATGTCCGTAACATCCTGGACTCATACCGGCAGGACACCACGGGCATGGCCCAGGTTGTGTCCGTCCTCGAGGGGATCAAGGTCCAGCAGGCCCAGCAACATGCGGAGCTAATAGCCTGTCTACAGCTACACCAACGGAGGATGGAGGACAGACAGGCTGAGCAAGTGACGGCGTCCCAGGGGATTCACGCTGAACTCCGTCGGATGGCCGACACCATGGCCGACCCTCCCTGTGCCAGAAGGCGGAGAACATCACCACCCACAGGGAGGGATCATGAGGAGGAGGAGGAAACATCCGACGGAGCATCCCAGACGTCGTCACGGCCTGCTGCTGAGGTTCCCCGCAGGAAGCCGGGTCGTCCACGGAAAGGACCGTGAGGGTGGCTGCTACATCACCATCTCCCAGGACACCTGGCCTGGCACCTGGCCCACTGGAGCAACAGCATCACAGCATCAAGAGACATTCTCTGCCACATGGCCCTGCTGGTCACTGGCTGACCAATGTTGACAAAGACTGTGGCATGGACTCTGAGGATTTCCAATGGCAAGGACACCAACTCCCCTACTGAACTTTGGATTCCCTAATCCCGGAAAGGCCCTCACTTGGCCCCCCCCCCAATAATAAATCACACTATTATGAGTTGATGCCTGCTGGTAGCATTATTACCTAACATGTGTCTTGTACAGTCTAAACATGCCTGAGTCATCTGTTCACTTCAACCATCCACACCCTGGGGCCTGAGTCTGGCACAGGACACATGGGTCACAGTTTTCTAGGCAAGACAGACATGGAGCACCATACACACCCGTGATGGTCAGAACCAGCTGAGGGGGTGGCCGAACAACCGTGCTGACAGACACATTGAGTACAGCAACAGTCATGCGCAGAGGTCAGGGATCCTGGCCCGTGTCCTGGGGGGCACCCAGGTACGTGTAGACAGGTGGCAGAACCATGTCCTGCAAGCTTGAGTCCGGTGGATGCAGAGAATGGGGTCATGGACAACGTTGGATGCATGGGGATGGCACATGTCACAATACCCACACAGTCATGGACATCATGCCCATTACACAGTCTCAGCACACACACACAGCTTGCATCTTGCCACTCGACACATTGACACATAGCCACAATCAGGGAATACCATGCCAGACATGCAGGATGCACCGTGCCAACACACCAGCATTGACTGAGAAGAGGCACCTTGGAGGCATAGGGACATCTTTAATAGTCATGTGTTTGGGATTGCAGAGGCAACTTGAAGTACACATGAACACATCATGTGGAGTAACATGTGGCTCCAACACTGGCACCCCACTCTGCAGCACAAATGCGTGATAGCCATGGAACTGGCACACAAGTGTCGGATAATAGCTAAATACCCACAGCTGCTCACGGAGAGCCTGCCATACACCATACATCCGCTGATGTGGAAGTCCCACGCCATGTCAAGACAATGTTAACCGTATGTGTCCGAGGGCAGTGTCACACACATTGATGCCTTCATCACAATCCACCATCCCATCACTGATGACTGACAACCAGGCAGCCCATCTATTCAGGTGTACCCAGCTGCATGTCGTGTCCCATGGGGATGCCACATGTCTGCAGAGGACCCAAACCCCGACCGGGGCAGTGTGCACACATCGTGAACAACTGCCACACCCAATACACCCCAGATGCATCCCTTACCCCATGGAGACTTCCAAACGTGTCCGTGCCTGTAACGCTGAGTCAGCCCACGATGCCATGTCCATGAGGAATAGCAGTGCCACAACAATGCAACCAGCAAACGGCATGCGCAGGTACCTGGGGAAGAGAGACACACAAGAAGTCAGCCACAAGAAGCACAGCCACTTGCATGTGCATGTACTCGACACATGTATGTATGACAACATGCTAGGTCACAATTATCTCTGGGGAAATACTACCATCACTGCCACCATCACTCCAGTGACACACCCACACACACCTCTGACCCACGTGCCATACATGCAGGTGGAGACACACATCACAACGCATGCCACACGTGGACCAATGCGTGCACACTCAGACCCTGGTACTCACCACTAAGCAAAGAAGTCGCGTATGAGCCGAGTCCGGATGTCCTCTTGAGGCTCCACATCCTCCACATCACTAGCCCCATTGCCAAGCCCTTCGTCCTCCACGGGTGGATGGTCCTCGTCATCTTGATCCAGGATGAGGGGCACAGCTCTTTCAACTGCCATGTTGTGCAGCATGCAGCAGACCATGAAGATCTTGCAGACCTTCGCCGGGGCATATGGGAGTGCGCCGCCGGTCTTGTGGAGGCACCGGAATCGGCTCTTCAGCATGCCAAACGTCCTCTCTATCACTCGCCTTGTCCGGCCATGGGCGGTGTTGTAGCGGAGCTGGGCCGGCGTGATGGGGTTGCGGAGAGGTGTCAGCAGCCAAGGCATGTTGGGATAGCCAGCGTCCCCTAAATGGAAAGCACATGGATATCGTTAGAACTGGCGAAGCGGTAGTGCTGCTCGGCCAAACAGAATACAGGACAGACAGACTGTACCCACCAACAACACATGCACGTTCGTTGCGCAGCTGCATCATCATATCAGGCATCCCGCTACGCCTCATGATGTAGGCATCGTGTGCTGATCCTGGAAAACGAGCACAGACATGTGAAATCACCATGTTGGACAGACACACCACAAGGGCATTGATGGAGTGGTAGTGCTTCCGATTGCGGTACGCCACCTCCCGTGCGTGTGGTGGTACCAAACCTACATGTGTCCCATCTATGGACCCAATGACATGGGGCATCCCTCCCAGGGCATAGAAACCACGTTTGACCTCAGTCATCTGTTCAGGGGTTGGGAACTTGATGAAGTCATCCAGGTGAATCAACATGGCCTCCAAGAAATCATGCAGCACACCGCTGAACATGCTCTGGGACATGCCACCAACATGGGCTATGGTATATTGGAAGGTACCCGTGGCAAGGAAATGTAGGGCAGCCATTACCTTCAGCTGGGGTGTCAGTGCCGTAGGATACCTGTGCTGCGGTTGCAGGTGTGGTGCCAGTCTCGCCGTCAGCTCCAGAATCAACGGTTGGGTGAAGCGGTAGAGCCGGATCCTGTCATTCTCCTGCATGGTGGCCAAGTCTGGAATTCTTCGGGCAACAGGAGGCGCTCTGCAGTAATTTGGAAGTGACAAGGAAGAGTGAGTGCACTACGAGAACAACTCATGTCTACTGAGCACATGTAAATCTGCCAATACACACATGCCACATAGGGAGTCAGGCATGTGCTACATGCCCAGGACACGTATGGATGCAAGGTGACACTCCTTCCAAGACCCAGCTACACACGGTGATTGAGAACCTCCCCATGCCACGCCATGGGAATAGCTGTGTCCGAGTGCAAGTGAACAGCCCGACGCAAGACAGAAGTGACATACACACACACATCAGCAGAAGTAGGATGCCGATTGTAGAGACTGGTAGCGGAACACCGGAGCCACAGGTCACATGACATTACACTAGGCCTGCCCACACACCTTGCCATGAAGGTGCACATGTCATGACTCACCACACATTCCTTGTGAGGATGCTGACATGGCCTTGTCACGCTACTCCGTGTCCCATGCATACATGTGCAGCTCACATCAGATACCACATGTGGCATGGTGTGCGGAACAGTGTGCAATGACAATCTACACACAGACACATGTTGGTTGCTGCAACGGCTGCAGCTTTTGAGGGTGCTACAACATCAACCTGATGTAAATCCCGGACACATAAATGACATAGTCACATTGTGCACTGTGGGTAGTGACAAGTCAGGTGTCATGACCCCTGTACCGGGCATCATGGGACACTTCCGTGTGTTGGTGTCCGTGCCATGCCAGTGACGCTCACCCCAAGTGCGCAGTACGACATGCACACATGTCAAAGGAGTCAAGGGCATGCCTGGCACACATTGCACCCTCACACAGTACACCTGTACACATCTCATCATACATCTGGTGCCTCCTCCACTCAGGAGGCATGTTCCACATCACAGCCTGTCACACCTGTGCCCCACACATGTAGTAATGCACAGACGATGCCTTGATGTCCATTCCTGGACAAGTATGTCCATCCATGGACAAGTATGTCCGCCCTATTCCTACCTGTGTGTCGACTATCACCACAGTGATGTGTACAAACCGGCGTACTGCTGCTAAGAGGGCCTGTGTATGTTCCCCAATCACTGTGGGAGTGCTGCCGTATGTGTACCCATCGTGATGGCGAGCGTACAGGCATTTGTACGGTCCGTACCACAACGAGTACGCATACGCGTGCAGACCCATAGTGATAGTGAGCGTACATGCGAGTGTACGGCCCTCTCACTATGGGTCTGCACGCGTATGCGTACTCGTTGTGGTACGGACCGTACAAATGCCTGTACGCTCACTATCACTATGGTTCTGCACGCGTATGCGTACTCGTTGTGGTACGGACCGTACACTCGCATCTACGCTCACTATCACTCTGGGTCTGCACGCGTATGCGTACACGTAGTGGTACGGACCGTACAAATGCCTGTACGCTCACTATCACTATGGTTCTGCACGCGTATGCGTACTCGTTGTGGTACGGACCGTACACTCGCATCTACGCTCACTATCACTATGGGTCTGCACGCGTATGCGTACACGTAGTGGTACGGACCGTACAAATGCCTGTGCGCTCACTATCACTATGGGTCTGCACGCGTATGCGTACTCGTTGTGGTACGGACCGTACACTCGCATCTACGCTCACTATCACTATGGGTCTGCACGCGTATGCGTACACGTAGTGGTACGGACCGTACAAATGCCTGTGCGCTCACTATCACTATGGGTCTGCACGCGTATGCGTACTCGTTGTGGTACGGACCGTACACTCGCATGTACGCTCACTATCACTACGGGTACACAGACCCATAGTGATAGTGAGCGTACAGGCATTTGTACGGTCCGTACCACTACGTGTACGCATACGCGTGCAGACCCATAGTGATTTTGAACGTCGGCATGCATGTACGGGCCGTTGCCATGCATTTGGGGTGCCCTAGGGCCCGGAAACGCACCGTACCTGTGTGTGATTCTCCTAATTACATAGGGGACAAGTATTAAGGCCTACATGCATGCTGGTTGTCATGGCGACCAGGTTCAAATTTCGATTTTGTTCTGGAAGGTGCACAGCAGAAGTCAGTTGGAATTCTTCTACTTTGTTGCAATGTGTTTGTGGGGCTGACATCATGCAGGAGAATGAAACCGATAGAGAACCCACAGACTGCTAGGTTTGAAGGGATTGGTGGAAACATAGGATGCAAATGTGAGTGACCAATCACTCTGTACTCCTGTGCATGAGACTGGGCAGAAGGCCACATATAAGGCAGCCAGGTCCCATGAGGGATTACTTGCCTGCACATCTTTGCATTTGTCGACCAAGCTGCTGCTACTGATTCCCTGGAACCATGTCAAGGGCTGTGGAGAGGACACAGCCATTCACCCTGGAGGAGAACATGGCTCTGCTGGATGTGATCCTCCCACAGTACCCCATGCTGTATGGGCGACCAGGGTATCAGGTGAGTGCATAGGCCACTGCCACAGACTGTCCCTATGTTGTGACTGTGTCTTCAGGCATTGTGACCCGGTGTGACACACATGCCATGTACTGTCGGGGGGGTACCAGGGGGGGGGTGCCTGATGTCTCCCAGCAGTGCCCTGAGACAGGAGGGGTGTGTGCAGAGTCCTCCCAGCAGTGCCCTGAGACAGGAGGGGTGGGGACCTATCACTAACAGCAGTGCCCTGAGACAGGAGGGGTGGGTGTGGAGTCCTCCCAGCAGTGCCCTGAGACAGGAGGGGTGGGTGTGGAGTCCTCCCAGCAGTGCCCTGAGACAGGAGGGGTGGGGACCTATCACTAACAGCAGTGCCCTGAGACAGGAGGGGTGGGTGTGGAGTCCTCCCAGCAGTGCCCTGAGACAGGAGGGGTGGGGACCTATCACTAACAGCAGTGCCCTGAGACAGGAGGGGTGGGTGTGGAGTCCTCCCAGCAGTGCCCTGAGACAGGAGGGGTGGGTGTGATGCACAGTGTGAGCCTTGATCATTGATTGTGACATTGCCATCATTCCACCTGAGTACCCACTATGGCACGTACTGCCTTTTCCCTCACCAGAGGATGATGTCCCTATGACAGAGGTGCAATGCGTTGTCTGCATTACATGCCATGTAGTAACCAGCTATTATGTTCACATATGTCTCTCTGTGACATGTGGCTGGTGTATTGATGTGGTGTCACTTGTACTTCCTCACAGGTAGGCGCCTCTGCCAAGGAGCAGATCTGGCTGACCGCCGTCAGTGCCGTGAGGCGTGTGGATGGTCGGAGGCGGAGCCTGTCCCAGGTGAGGAAACGCTGGCAGGATATCCGGTGCTGGACGCGGAGGATTGCACGGCTCCTGCTGGGGGACTCACCTGAGAGCCACAAGAACCGCGGCCGCCGCCGCCTGACCCACCTCCACAGGCGTGTGCTGCCGGTGGTCTTTCCAGACCTGGAGAGGCGCTTACAGGCGATGCAGCAGGCGGAAGGGGGTAGGTACATGTGCGTTTGTTGTGTGTCACCGGCATTTGTAAGGGCACAGTGGCATTAATTCACTGGCAGGGTTTAAAGGTGCTGTGCCCATCCAGTTTGCCCAAGTGTAGCGCTGCGCCCCTGCCACCCTTCCCCTCCTTGCAATGTGTTCCCTGGTCTGTGTGTAGTCACTCCTTCACAAGGTAATGTAGGCTGGCGCTTTGTCCACGAGAACAATGACTGTAGCATCATGGGTGGTGGTGGTGGGTAACAGGTTGTGGGACCTTGCCTGTGAACTGTCAAGTTCACTGCATGTGGGTTCCATGTCAGTTGGCACTGATGCTGGCTCCAGACATGGGAGTTGGTCTCTCATGTGTCATGCCTTACAGCGCGCATGTCCTATGTAGTGGCCTGTGACATGATGTGCATGAGTGTGCGCTACGCATAGTGCAGGGATGGTGACGTGTGTAGCAGTCATTCCCATTCAGCCATTCAGTAGCATGTAGTTGCGTGCCCAATACTGTCCCCTGGGGCACCTTATCCTCAGTGTTGTTTGTGTCATCATCAACGTGGACACTCTCACTGTCTACAGCGTAGGTTGTGCTCTGTGCCATTGTCCCCTGTCACCATGTATATAGACGTGCTATTATGTACAGGTGTCCACTGTGCAGCCTGACCTGATTGTCCCTCTTCATACTCACAGTTGCCAGTGCCTGTGTGTCTTGTTATACTCATCTGAGGATGGGCACTGGTACCTCATTATTTGTACAGGCGCACCTTTGCTGTTTTGCGTCCAATCTAGCCTTTTGCCTGCCACTGTGTTTATCACCCAGACTATGAGATGTTGGTGCCACCTGTGTCTCAGCAATTAGCATCGTGTGGGGGTTGCTTGGGGCGGGCAATGCCTATGTGTCAAATCCTGATTCCTAATTGCTGGGTCTGGACAGTGTGTGATGTTACTGGACACACACGCAAGGTGCAGTGACCGAGTTATGTTGGGCATGTTTGCAGCATTACCTATGCAGCATGTGTCTCAAGTTCATGGATATTGTCCCTGGTCATAGGTATTTTCACAAACGCTGTGTGGTGCAGAGGCAGTGCAGGATTGTCCCCAGGGCCTGGGTGCTAT
Source organism: Triturus cristatus (assembly GCF_964204655.1). Classification (NCBI taxonomy): domain Eukaryota; kingdom Metazoa; phylum Chordata; class Amphibia; order Caudata; family Salamandridae; genus Triturus; species Triturus cristatus. The sequence goes on from NC_140590.1 coordinate 63,734,609, forward strand.
GTCAGACTCCGTTTCCTGTCATCAGCTATTGTCTCATGCTCTCCATGGTATTTCAGTGGCATGGTGGCTCAACCAACTGTGTTTCATGCCCTACATCGGTACCTTGTTTTGCAGATGTTAGGGATCTGCCTCTTCAGGCTATGCAATGTTGACTATGTAGATTGGACTCATGTGACAGATGTGTACAGGTGTCTGATTAATTTCTGTCTCTCCACCCTGCCCACAGCATCGTCGGGGGACACAGAGGGAGACATGGACACGGACCAGGCGGAGGGACCGAGCACCAGTGGCAGCCGTGACATCGGGGCTGGCACATCGAGTGGGACAGAGGCGGAGGATAGTGTGGCCGAGGACCTGTCGACTGGCACATCAGACTACGAAGCTGACAGGTCCGAGGAGGATGTCTCAGGGTTGGCGGAGGCTGCACCAGCAGCTGACAGTGGAACAACACCTGCCACCGCCCCCTCAGTTCCCACCAACCGCCTCCCACTTGCTCGTGTCCCTTCCCAGCGTGCCCGGTCACCGCATGTCTCCTTCCTGCCAGGCACCGCACCCCCTGCCCCTGTCTCCACTGCTGCCGCCAATGCTGAGTCTATGGACATCCAGCGGCAAATGCAGGTTGGTCAGGCTGCGATCCTGAATGTCCTCCATTCCCACGGGAAAACCCTCACCAACATCGAGGCATTCTTGGAGGGCATTCATTCTTTGCAGGCTGACCAACGCAACTTGCTGAGGTCCCTAGACTCCACACTGACTGCAGCAGTGGGTCTCCTGCAGCGCGACCTCCCCCCACCTACCCCTGCCCCATCCACACTTCCCACTTCCATGCCTGTCCCACGTACACCCAGACGTCGGCATGCACCCACCACAACAGACACAGGCACCACACCAGCAGGGAAGGTCCACCGCACTCCTCCTGACACGCACACACAGGGTGAGATAGGCACACCCACTGGGTCGGGGGGCAAACGTGTGACACGCAGCCAGAGTGGGAGTCCGCATTCCACACAATCCACTCCCTCCAAATCCCCTCCCCTCAGCTCTCCTGGCCACATCTCCCCCAAGGACTCCTTCATGGCCGCTCTGTCCCTGAGCCCCACAGTGACGCCACCACGCAAGCGGTCAAGGAAGTCCTCGGTCAGGGTGGTTGAGTCTCCCCCCCTGTCTCCACCCTCCCCCGGTGGCGCTGCAACCCATCCCTCTGAACCCCCCCCCTCCTTGGGGCCTGAGGTCACTTCGGGTGCAGGGGACTCCCTGGAGGACCTTGCTAAGGTGTGTAGTGCCATCCTGGCCTCCGCCTTTGGCCATGACACACCCCCTGTGGTTGAGTCCTCCATCCCTGCACCCACAACGCCGCCCCTTTGCCCTGATGTCCCTGCGGTGCCTGTTGCTTCCCCCCCCCCTGATGCCCTCACCAGTATGGAAGACGATGGCATTTGACTGTGCAGGCAAGGTAGGGGACACACATCCCACTGTGTCCCCCATGCAGCTGGGAATAATTGACTGCCCTATGGCCTTTGTTGACTTTGAACTGCCGTTGATCCACGGACATTGTGCTCATGCTGATTAAAGCTTATTTTTTTTTTCATTATCACACTCCTGCTATGGTGGTATTGGTGTTGGTGGGGCTGCTACATTGTTTTGGGTGGTGTTTAAGGCTTTGGGTGTGTGGGATTTGTAGTAGTGTTCTGCTCTTTGGGGCCACCCTAGGATCTGTGTGCCATCACAAGGTGTTGGCTAACTTTCTTTGTTCATGTAAGCAGTTACTGCATGGTGCACTTGTCCCAGGGTGTATTCCTTCCTCTGTGTACCCAGCTTTCTTCCCTGCAGGGTGATCCCAATGTTTAGCGCAGAGCTGTGTCTACATGAGCTGTGCGTGTGACGGAGCCCTTCTACTTTGGCCATGCATGCATGGCCATGTCTCCACCTGCAACAATCGTGGCATCCTTGGTGATCACTGTACTTGTGTGTGGAGTCAGTTGACATGAGTTCATGGGGACATGTTCCCTTGTAGGCAGTATGGATGTGGGTAATTGTGGCATCACACACATGTGTTACACCCCTCCTGGGTGTGGACACTGCTGGGAGGACTCTGCACCCACCCCTCCTGGGTCTGGACACTGCGGGGAGGACTCTGCACACACCCCTCCTGTCTCTGGGCACTGCTGGGAGGTGTCTGCACCCACCCCTCCTGGGTCTGGACACTGCTGGGAGGACTCTGCACCCACCCCTCCTGTCTCTGGGCACTGCTGGGAGGACTCACCACCCACCCCTCCTGGGTCTGGACACTGCTGGGAGGACTCTGCACACACCCCTCCTGTCTCTGGGCACTGCTGGGAGGTGTCTGCACCCACCCCTCCTGGGTCTGGACACTGCTGGGAGGACTCTGCACCCACCCCTCCTGTCTCTGGGCACTGCTGGGAGGACTCACCACCCACCCCTCCTGGGTCTGGACACTGCTGGGAGGACTCTGCACACACCCCTCCTGTCTCAGGGCACTGCTGGGAGGTCTCTGCACCCACCCCTCCTGTCTCTGGGCACTGCTGGGAGGACTCACCACCCACCCCTCCTGGGTCTGGACACTGCTGGGAGGACTCTGCACCCACCCCTCCTGTCTCAGGGCACTGCTGGGTGGACTCTGCACACACACCTCCGATTTCTGGATATGTGCGCTTGGCACATACACGGTGGGGTTACGCACACTGCATTAGAGGTGAGGGTACGTGTCTACTGACACTGGTGTGGTGGGGGTACGCTCCGTACGTCCGCGGGTGTGGGTACGGGTCGTACTTACACTGTTGGGCAGGGGGGTACGCTCCTTGCATTCGTGGGTGGGGGTTCGAGTCGTACTTACACTGTTGGCATGGGGGGTACGCTCCGTACGTCCGCGGGTGGGGGTACGGGTCGTACTTACACTGTTGGGCTGGGGGTACGCTCCGTACGTCCGCGGGTGTGGGTACGGGTCGTACTTACACTGTTGGGCAGGGGGGTACGCTCCTTGCATTCGTGGGTGGGGGTTCGAGTCGTACTTACACTGTTGGCATGGGGGGTACGCTCCATGCATACGCGGGTGGGGGTACGGGTCGTACTTACACTGTTGGGCAGGGGGGTACGCTCCTTGCATTCGCGGGTGGGGGTACGGGTCGTACTTACACTGTTGGGCAGGGGGGTCCGCTCCTTGCATTCGCGGGTGGGGGTACGGGTCGTACTTACACTGTTGGGCTGGGGGTACGCTCCGTACGTCCGCGGGTGGGGGTACGGGTCGTACTTACACTGTTGGGCTGGGGGTACGCTCCGTACGTCCGCGGGTGGGGGTACGGGTCGTACTTACACTGTTGGGCTGGGGGTACGCTCCGTACGTCCGCGGGTGGGGGTACGGGTCGTACTTACACTGTTGGGCTGGGGGTACGCTCCGTACGTCCGCGGGTGGGGGTACGGGTCGTACTTACACTGTTGGGCTGGGGGTACGCTCCGTACGTCCGCGGGTGGGGGTACGGGTCGTACTTACACTGTTGGGCTGGGGGTACGCTCCGTACGTCCGCGGGTGGGGGTACGGGTCGTACTTACACTGTTGGGCTGGGGGTACGCTCCGTACGTCCGCGGGTGGGGGTACGGGTCGTACTTACACTGTTGGGCTGGGGGTACGCTCCGTACGTCCGCGGGTGGGGGTACGGGTCGTACTTACACTGTTGGGCTGGGGGTACGCTCCGTACGTCCGCGGGTGTGGGTACGGGTCGTACTTACACTGTTGGGCAGGGGGGTACGCTCCTTGCATTCGTGGGTGGGGGTTCGAGTCGTACTTACACTGTTGGCATGGGGGGTACGCTCCATGCATACGCGGGTGGGGGTACGGGTCGTACTTACACTGTTGGGCAGGGGGGTCCGCTCCTTGCATTCGCGGGTGGGGGTACGGGTCGTACTTACACTGTTGGGCTGGGGGTACGCTCCGTACGTCCGCGGGTGGGGGTACGGGTCGTACTTACACTGTTGGGCTGGGGGTACGCTCCGTACGTCCGCGGGTGGGGGTACGGGTCGTACTTACACTGTTGGGCTGGGGGTACGCTCCGTACGTCCGCGGGTGTGGGTACGGGTCGTACTTACACTGTTGGGCAGGGGGGTACGCTCCTTGCATTCGTGGGTGGGGGTTCGAGTCGTACTTACACTGTTGGCATGGGGGGTACGCTCCATGCATACGCGGGTGGGGGTACGGGTCGTACTTACACTGTTGGGCAGGGGGGTACGCTCCTTGCATACGGGGTGGGGGTAGGGTCCGTACATATCCGTCCCCACGCTATGTGATGTTTGTGCGGCCCGTACCCAGGCCTTTGCCACGTGGGTGCGATCCGTCCCGCCATTGTTGGGGTGACGTGTGTGGGCGTGGTCCGACTCGTACCCACGCTCTTCAGGCGTGGGTACGGGACGTACCTGTCTGGTTGTGTTGCCGGTTCGCGTGGTGACGGACTTCCGTTGTGGCGGTCGCTGGATTATCAGGACACGCCCCCACCCCCTCGTGGTGACCAGGGCATGGGAGTCAGGTATGTCCAGGCCATGTGTAGTGTGTCACTCATGTGGTTGTTTTGTGGCCTGCCCTGGTAGTGCCACCCCCACCCCACCCCACTTTCCCCCCTCCCTTAGTTATTCTGACCTTCTGCGGCGTCTGCGTCGTAACCTGTAGAGGAGGTGTACTGCTATGAGGGCAAGGATGACTCGTAGGTTCGGGTCCATGTCTGTCCGTCGCGTACTGGTACTCCTTGCTCGCGTCGTCCTGTCGCATACGGGTCCTCCTTGATCGCGTCGTCCTGTCGCGTACGGGTCCTCCTTGGTGGCGTCGTCCTGTGTGTCCGTCACGTACTGGTCCTCCTTGTTCGCGTCGCCGTCTGTCCGTCGCGTACTGGTGGTCCTTGTTCGCGTCGTCCTGATTTCCCGGCAGTTTTTGGGTGCCGCAAAATATTGACCGTGCGGGGTGACGTCGGTGCGAATCGTGATTCCTGGGTCGTGAATGGCTGGCTGCGTGCGTCCCGACGTCAGGTCGGCGCTTTCCCGGATCGCATTGGTAGGTGTTTTTTGTTCGGTCGGTCTTTTTTACGATTCGTACGGTAATGGTGTACCCGTGCGAATCGTAATTCCATGTTTGTATATTTTGACGACCGGGTACGCGTCGGACGGAGAATATGCTCCGTCCGACGGTTCGTACCCGGTTTTTGCCGGATCGTGATCGGCACCTAAATGTACATAAAATTTGTTCTGACCTATATTCAATATGTTTGAATTTAATTACAATGTAAATAATGCTATTTCTGAATGATCTTACTCAAATGAATAAACAATAAAAAATTTAAAAAACTACAATAAAAACCATGTTCTTGTCTTATTAATTGTGTTTCTCTGATTATTAATATTGATCTTCTATTATGAATATTTAACATATAGAATTTTCTTTTTATAAAAAAATAAAAATCAATAAATATTATAAAATTACAGAATGCCATTACCCATTATTCCAATACAAAATATTCATATATTTTTCCTACTAATAATATTAAATATTCCAAACATATCACATTAAAACTTTACATGTATTTATTATCCTAAACTATAAATATTGAATTAATTAGTACAAATCCAATATATAATAATAAAATACAAATAATATTCACTTAAATATATTTTTATTATTGCTATATCAATGTAATTTAATTTCATTAAATACCAGACAGATTAGAGTAGTTGCTGGACACTGACCATAAATAATTTACTATTCCCACTCCAGTCTATAATAAATTAAAGTAGATGCTTGACACTGACCATAAATAATTTACTATTCCCACTCCAGTCTATAAAAAATTAAAGTACATGCTGGACACTGACCATAACTAATTTACTATTCCCACTTCAGTCTATAAAAAATTAGAGTAGGTGCTGGACAGTGACCATAAATAATTTACTATTCCCACTCCAGTCTATAAAAAATTAGAGTAGGTGCTGCACAGTGACCATAAATAATTTACTATTCCCACTCCAGTCTATAATAAATTAGAGTAGGTGCTGGACACTGACCATAAATAATTTACTATTCCCACTCCAGTCTATAATAAATTAGAGTAGGTGCTGGACACTGACCATAAATAATTTACTATTCCCACTCCAGTCTATAATAAATTAGAGTAGGTGCTGGACACTGACCATAAATAATTTACTATTCCCACTCCAGTCTATAATAAATTAGAGTAGGTGCTGGACACTGACCATAAATAATTTACTATTCCCACTCCAGTCTATAAAAAATTATAGTAGGTGCTGGACAGTGACCATAAATAATTTACTATTCCCACTCCAGTCTATGAAAAATTAAAGTACATGCTGGACACTGACCATAACTAATTTACTATTCCCACTCCAGTCTATAAAAAATTAGAGTAGGTGCTGGACAGTGACCATAAATAATTTACTATTCCCACTCCAGTCTATAATAAATTGGAGTAGGTGCTGAACACTGACCATAAATAATTTACTATTCCCACTCCAGTCTATAAAAAATTAAAGTACATGCTGGACACTGACCAAAAATAATTTACTATTCCCACTCCAGTCTATAATAAATTAAAGTAGGTGCTGGACACTGACCATAAATAATTTACTATTCCCACTCCAGTCTATAATAAATTAAAGTAGATGCTTGACACTGACCATAAATAATTTACTATTCCCACTCCAGTCTATAATAAATTAAAGTAGGTGCTGGACAGTGACCATAAATAATTTACTATTCCCACTCCATTCTACAATAAATTAAAGTAGGTGCTGGACAGTGACCATAAATAATTTACTATTCCCACTCCAGTCTATAATAAATTAGAGTAGGTGCTGGACACTAACCATAAATAATTTACTATTCCCACTCCAGTCTATAAAAAATTAAAGTAGGTGCTGGACAGTGACCATAAATAATTTACTATTCCCACTCCAGTCTATAATAAATTTGAGTAGGTGCTGGACACTGACCATAAATAATTTACTATTCCCACTCCAGTCTATAAAAAATTAAAGTACATGCTGGACACTGACCAAAAATAATTTACTATTCCCACTCCAGTCTAGAATAAATTAAAGTAGATGCTTGACACTGACCATAAATAATTTACTATTCCCACTCCAGTCTATAATAAATCAAAGTAGGTGCTGCACACTGACCATAAATAATGTACTATTCCCACTCCAATCTATATTGAATTAGGGTTACTATATATTTTAGATTTTTTAAAACAATTACTAATTTGTAAACACTACCCACCCTTATCCCCTATAAATCCTACATCACTCTTATTAAATGAATTATCTTCTTAAAATTGTTAAATGTTAATTCAAAGAACATTTCTAAATGTAAATTATTTTTTATTAATATTAAATTTTTTATATATTTCTAAAACACTCCCCACCCTTATCCCCTATAACCCCAAAATACCACTTATGACATTTATTTTATTATTAAAATGATTAAAATTAACTTTTATTACCAAATTAGAAATTTCCATTATTTTTTTCAAATATAAAATATTACATATATTTCGAAAGCACTCCCCACCCTTATCCCCTATAACCCCCAATTCCCACTTATTACATTTATTTTATTAGTAATTTTTTTTAATTTAAATTTTAATACCAAAATTAAATTTTCTATTTTTTTTTATAAAATATTAAATATATTTCAAAAACACTCCCCACCCTTATCCTCTATAACCCCAAAATCCCACTTATTAAATGTATTTTATTAGTAAAATGTTTAATTGTAAATTTTAATACCAAAATTTAAATTAAATTTTTTTGTAATTCAATATTAAATATTAAATATATATCTAAAACACTCCCCACCCTTATCCCCTATAACCTCAAAATCCCACTTATTACATTTATTTTATTATTACAATTTTCACATTTAAATTTTAAAAACTAATTCGAATTTTTTTTATTTTTAAATATAATATTTCAAAAATTATATCATAAATTATTAAATTTTATTAGTAAACTTTTTAATTGTAAATTTTCATACCAAAATTGAAATTTCATTTTTTTTAATTCAATATTAAATATTAAATATATATCTAAAACACTCCCCACCCTTATCCCCTATAACCCCAAAATCCCACTTATTACATTTATTTTATTATTACAATTTTCACATTTAAATTTTAAAAACAAATTTGAAATTTCTTTTTTTTTTTAAATATAATATTTCAAAAATTATATCATAAAATATTAAATTTAATATTTATTTCCAAAACACTCCCCACCCTTAACCCCTATATACACAACATCCCACTAAATTTTTTTTTTCATAATTAAAATTTAAATATTACAATTTTGTTCAAAATTTAAATTCAAATTCTACAAAAATGTATTAAAATATTTTATTTCAAATATATATTTTTAAAACACTCCCCACCCTTATCCCCTATAAACCCAGCATCCCGCTCCTAAAATTATATATCAAAATTAAAAAAATTATATTAATAGAAACAAAATTGTTATTTTTAATACACTTAAATAAACATTTGCTGACACTTCTAAACAATAATTTTTAACAAATCACAAAATGACTTAATACTATCCTTTTTCGATATTTTTACTACACGATATTATGTCTTTCGATATACTATACCTCGATATTTTACTACACATAACAATCTCGACATTTTTTACATCGATATTAATGACAGAGATATATTGTTCCATCGATATTTTGACTTCGATATTTCTGTATATCGATATTACATTTCCGATATTTTGTCTACTCACCGTTCCACCCCCTATCCTCCTCAGACTCTGTCAGCGCCAGGATGCCTGCAATGGCGACAGTTTGCGCTTTACAAATTCTTAAAATAAATAAAAATAAATAAATAAATTACATAACATATTTTCAAACGTTTCTAGGGATTGCTCTTTATCCTATGGTTTGGGCTTGTTTCCAAGTGCTTGTTTGTTAGACGAAGGTGATAGACCTGCCCCTAGATGGATGGGAAAGCAGTGGTTGGTTACACCACAAGCAAATCTGTTGGGCCCCATGCTGAGACCCAAGGCCGAATGGCTGGTTGGTGTTTTATTGACCCAGGCTTCCTAAGAAACCCACCGCGTCCCATGGAAATCACTCCATGTCCTATCGGTCTCCATATAACAAGTGGGCAGGAAGGGAATACATTTCCCTAAGTTGTCTAATTATAAAGCTGAGAGAGCTGTGGGCGCACTGACTGAGACACAATACTGCTGACGCTGCTCCTGAAGGCTGGTGATAGACCTCCTTGAACTGAGATCACTACATCAGATACACTGGTTTATACAAATCCTTACAGCAACCCCTGTCTTTCGACAGAACACAGAGGTCCACTTTAGCACCTGCGTATGCTGGTGAATAATCTCTTCCTATGTAATAATATATGTTTATGTGATAAGAAATGTGTACCTTATCATAGAGAAATCTGATGATTACGTTTTCTTTCAGTTTATTGCAATGTTAAGTTAACCACTTGCTAACATGTTTTAAGCCAGACATCATGCATGAGAGACCGGTTTGTGCCATTCACATTATTCTCCACCCACAGTAGCATCTGCATACTCCAGCCATGTCCGCCTTTCAGAAGAAACACATCTGCACACAAAGCACTTCCCTTCAGTGCCGGGGAGTACTATAGTAATGTATGTTTTTTTGACGCAATAAACCATTTTTCCCTGTGGCAAATTATTTATTTTGGATTGATGAGGGCCCGGGATATTCCCAAACAAATAAGTTTTGCAAAAACCGGGGAAAAACAAAACAAGAATCGGCAGAAGGCTGATGGCCAATACCAGACCTAGTGGATTTGCCAATGCAGACCTAGTGGATTTGCCAATGCTTGTTTTTAGGGTGATGTTTTTGTTTGCACATATCATGATGTTTACATAAATGACGCTTGCGCTTCCACATCAGCATGTGGCTGTTCTACAAGATAGATGAGAGTGTATAAGGCAGACAAGATAAAATCCAGAATACATGGCTGCAAATGGCATCTGCTATTCGTGCCTGGTAGATTACTTTAGTTACTAGCACAAGTGGCTCCACCGAGGACATGAAGATGAACCTTCCCCATGAGGATGTTAATAAGATATGCTGCACAGCCGTGCATGTCATCCAACTGCATGGCATATGAGGTTGGCCTGTGCATATGATGGCTCTATCTGGTCACAATGCTGCACCTCTCTCATTAGACTGTTTCTGCCCCTATACAAGCTAAACAACACATGTGAGGCTTTACCTGGCACCAGAAGCTGAATTCTGGGTACTGAAAGCTACATGTATCCAACAAGAATGGTACCTGGCCATTTGCAGGTATGCCTGTAACATTTTTTGAGTGGCCTCACTTTCCTCTACTCCAGCGACTTTGTTCTTTGGATGCCAAAGTCCCCTTGTCCACTAATGCACTTTGCAAATCTTGACTAGAACCTTACCTTATTTGAACTTTCAACTCCTTCCTATTTCAGCTTTCCATCATGAAGTCTTTAGAACGCCAACGTTCAATGAAACTGAAGAGGGAGGATGACATGTCCCGACAAGAGCCCAACAATACCACACCTTCACTGGAAAATATAAGGAGGGAAGCAGCAGCAAAAATAGAGGTATGAGATACATATTTACATTATATTTACATGCTTTGCCAGTGAAGAAATGTAGGAAATTCGGAGCAGCAGTAATGACATGAGATGCGCCACTGCGGATCTCCTGCCTGAACAAATGACTCCTGTCTTCATTGACTTTGTGGACATGGAGGTTTCTCGGTAGTGGTAAAAATCGCCCTATGCTTCAGACTGAACATTTCTGCTATACGTTGTACAGACTGTATTTGCTAACGTTTTAGTGCAGGCTCTGAATTCTTTATTTTTGTTTTCAGTTTCACCGACTGCTGAAAAACCCATTTGAATGTTTCATGACTGATATTTAATAGAGTCAAATAAATCTAACATGTGGACACGGGCGTGGACAAGATGGCGGACGGGTGTGACTGGTTTTTCTGTCTCTTCGTCCCCAGCTGCTGAGCCACCCATTTTACTGCCAACACTGCTGCACAGCTGACCCCCCCAGTCCTTACCGGTGGGGGTAGTGGTTGAGCCCACCCAGATGGGTCCAGAGACACTTAGCACCAGGCCGCAGCCGTCCAAAGCAGAGGGGTGTGGGTCCCAACAGTCGGGCCCTGATGGCATGACTGCGGGTCTGGGCTGACAAGGGAGGCTTAGCCCGGACCCTGCGACTTCTCAGCACTCCGCACCGGGGGGAGAGCAGTGGAGGCGTTTCCCACTGGCCCGAGGCATACAGTTCCGGAGCATCTGTGCCAGGGGGTCCAGGTTGCTTGCCCACCCCTTCGGCCTGGTTCCTGGAGCGGCACAGACCTAGTGCCGGAGGATCATTGCCTGCCAGTCAGGCTGCCTGCATCCCCTGGTTGGTTCCCGGGGGTCGCCAGCAGACCGTACGGCTTATCTCAAGGAAGGAGGGGGAGGTTCGTGGCACGGGGGTGGGGCATTTTTTCCTAAACTCGCTATCTGACATCGTTTGGGCGGGCACGACTTGAACAGCCATGGCCCACCAGAAGAGCTCCTTGGAGGCAGTGAGTGTGGCTGAGCCTTGTGCTCCACCTGGATTCCTTTTCTTCCCAGCACCTCCTGGACCTAATTGGGAGAGATTGCCTAATCAGGATGCCATAGGAGGGAGGACTGTGGACTGGGCCCAATTCCTGTGTGCCTGAGAACTGCGGGGTCCTTGCTTAGACCAGGTGGGCCCAATTCCTCCTTGTTCTGTTCCATCTTGGCTGGGCAGATCTGATTTATATTGATCTACTCCGGTGCCTTGCTATGCGATGGAGTCACTGTTGCAGTGATCTCCCTTCATGAGCTAAAAGGATCCTGATAAGTGAGCACTTCAGTGGCTTGACTTGGATTGTGCATAGTACTGGCCGCTGAGAGCTCTGCCAAAGACATTTAATCATAGGCTCTGATGTTTGGCTGGTACTGGGCCCTATTGTCGTCGCTCTCCCCGTTTCTGTATTCTGGCAAATAAATTACATTACCCCTCACGTCGACCTCTGCTCTGCCTCGGCTTCCTCCTAGACTGTGCATCGGACTACGCTACCCTTTCCAGCACGGCCTGGCTCTCTGACATTGCTGGAGGGGATGACTAGGGGCAGGGGGAGAAAGAACTGCTCGGTAAAAGAAATGCTTACTAGGCCTGGAACCCCACAGAGCGGTGACTCCATGATGCCCTCACAGACCAAAACTACAATGAACATGGAGGATACGGACGCCCCGGTCACTCATTCTTTCTTGGGGGTCCTTTTCACTGCTGTCAGAGAAGACCTTCAAACCCTTGAAAAGACCTGTCTAATGGCACTAGAGCGGTCCGCCGAGACCTAGAGATCCTGGGAGATAGGGTTTCTGTCCTAGAGGATCATTAACCTCTTCTGTGCCCATGACGAGATAGTCTCGTCATGGAGCACGGTCGCGCTGTGCCCATGACTAGACTATCTCGTCATAAACCCCACCCACTAATGTAACGCCCGGCACAGGAGGGGGAAAGGGCGTGGCACAGAAGGGGTTAAGCAAGTAGAGATGAAGAGCAGCTCCAACAGAAAATCCTCCACCTGAAAGATCAACCGATAGACCTGCCGGCTGGTGCTGAGGACTTACAGAACAGGTCCAGATGCAATAATATTCGCATCAGGGGCGTGAAGACTGGTATGGAGAGCACTTATATTGCTCGGTTTGTCACCGACCTCTTCAGACCAATCCTGGTAGAGTCATCAAAATTGACAGACTGCACAGAGTGGGCCCCAAACGGTCTGCCTCTGGACCACCAGCAGATATCCTATTTTGTCTTCATGATTTCCAATTAAAAGAACGTCTCCTCCGTTCAGCCAGATCTCAACACCCGATCCAGTTTAGAGGGCACATCTCAATGCTGTACCATGACTTAGCTGCTTCTACACTCCAAAAATGCTGAGATTTCAATCCGGTAACGAAATATCTCCGGAACAAGGACATCACTTACTCTTGGGGGCACCCATTCTAGATTGTCTGCCGTCTAAATGGTACCCTTCATCAACTCTGGTCTCTTTAAGAGACATGCCAGGTGCTTGGCATCGACGACAACCCTCATGGTGATCCCTGGACACGCAGGCAGTGGAGGGGACTTCACGTAGGTCGGGGGGGGAGGTGTTAAGAGTCAGAGCTTCTCCAAAGGGTCCTGGACTGAATCCGGAGATAAACACCGCTGGATACGCTCTCAGGAGACACCACAGAGATAGATAAGACTTGAGCTTATCAGTGATCTTTGATTTTATTTTACAGTGGGCGGGTTTGTGCGGGGGCGGGGCATCTGGCCCACCACACATCCCAAACTACTTATTCCCATCTAACCTTACCCAGAGGACTGTATCCACTGGACTAAGTTGTTTGTTTTGCGGTTTATGGGAATTATACATCATGTCTTTGACAACATGATTGCCCTTCACAGAGGCATTCAATTAGCACAGAGGCGTTCAATGACGATTCTGATCCTGAATGTTAAGGGTTTGACTATTAAAAGACGTACTATTCTTTCATACTTGGCAAACTTCGCAGTCCATATTTGCTCACGTCAGGAAACTCACCTCCTCTCTGGGGATGCACACAAACTTCGTTCCAGAGCCTTCCGCCTTCAATATTTCTCATCCAACATCACCAAAAAGGCAGGGGTAGAAATTCGAGTATCTAGATCCTTTAGGGGGAAGTGGTTCCCAAATGCGCTGAAATTAAAGGCAGGCTTCTCGTATATACGATCACAATGGGCCCCTGCTCTTTCACCTTAGGGACCATCTATGCAGATAACAAATCTCCTAGGAGCAAGATGGCACCTGCGTAAGTCTCGGTCATCCACCGCCCACGCCACAAGCTAGGTCTGCTATCGGCTATGCTACCTGGCCCCGACACGCCGGCTCACAAGCCTTTCATCTCGCCACGGAAGGGTTGCTGCTGGATACCCTGTCGCCGGAGTTTAAACACCGAAGTCAACACGCGGCTGTTTGTAAAAGCTGCGGGGGTAATTCCGGACCTTTCGCTGCTCGGAGTCGCTACATTTTCTTTCCGCTTCAAAGAGAAGAGAGTCTGACAAGATCTGCCAAGGATTATCTCATCCCGTGGAACCACAAAAGCCAAGACAGCTACCACCAATGCCGGGTCCTCTGGCGCAGGGGGATTAGCCCACGGTCTGGATACTGCACCTAAAGGTAACAAGCATTTACAATGCAATGGTCTCGGCATTGGTAAAGTTAGAGCTATTGGCATTGCTCATGACATTATTTTTGTTTATGTTTTTGTTTTTTAAACATTTAAAGAAACGGCATTGTTATTTACAATGTCAATAGCTTATTCACTCTCAAATGCCGAGACCGTTGCATTTGCACCCACACACAGAGCCACCTACACACACACTGATTAAGCTATTGACATAGTAAATAACAATGCCGTTTCTTTACATGTTTTAAAAAAAAAACATAAACAAAAAAAATGTCCTGAGCAATGGCAATAGCTCTAACTTTAACAATGCCGAGACCGTTGCATTGTAAATGCTTGTTCGCTAGCCGAGACCTAAAAACTAAATACAACATGTTCCGCAGAGGAAAATACAAGCAGCCTTCATTTTGTGTTCAGGCAGCGTTCTTGAGTGTGTACAGTTTTCCCCTTTAATATGGTTGTGAAATCTATGCTATCAGGCAGCAGAAAGGAACCTCCTTGCCAAACAACACTTGGAAAGAGCAGGGGGAAGTGGGTGGGGGGAGTGGATGCGATGTCCTCGCGCTACCCTTCGCTCCACCCATGCACATACTTGCAAAGTTATAAACCATCGCAAAGTTATTCCTGTACAGCATCCCATTAACCCCCCCCCCCCCCACTTGTGACCATTGTGCCGCCAGGCACTCTTGTAGCGGATGCATGGGGGACTATGGCAATAAGAGAGGCCATCATGGCAAGAAGGGGCATTACTCTTCTGACCATCAGGTGGCGATCCGGCACAAAAAGAGGCAGTGGTATAGTTAACTCATGTAACTATACTGCTGAATTTCACTGGTTTATGTCCCAGGGCAGAAGCTCTGGTGTCATGCCCTGGGGCTGGCTATACACTTCCTCTGCCCTCAGCTGCCCTGGAGGGTCATCCTTCACCACTGTGCTTGTCTGATCGTGTCACTTTGAGATTTGGCGGCTGCTACTTCTACATTTTTTCTAGTGCCACCTGTTTGTGGTAACTGGGCGCTCAAAATGCATTGCATGTAAAAAAAGCGAACACGCCCCTTTAACGAAGCGTTCACTGCACGGCAAGAAAACAATCGATTTGGGTATTGACACAGCAGCAGGTTAAACTTAAATAACCTGTTCACGTAATACAGCCGCCTGGTTACCAAAATTAGCCCTGGTACTGCGGCCGACTCCTTCCCAGCCTTTGCAACAGAGGGGCGGCTCGGGTTTGTGTACTCTCGGCCAGACTGTTACATAATAGGCTGTTTGCTCGCGACCGGAGACCCTGCTAATCCGGGCCCAGCGCGCGCACTTATGTCATCAACTTGGTGCTAACCCTTTACATGTCCCTTTCCTGAATGCTGCCACCTCGCCCATGCACCTTCGCCTCACCCTGATTATATACGCCTCCACTGCAGCCCTCTAACCAAGTGCTGTACAATGTTATGAACTCAATGTTGTTCACCCACCCTGATGCCCCTCCAGCCAGTGCAGACCACAAGCAGCTCTGTGCCACGTATCCCCCCTCTACCTGGACTGCACCCACGGTGTTCCACTCCCTCTTCTGCTCTCCCCCTCACCTCCTTCTCGGCCGCTGTTACTTCAGATTGCGAACACTTCCGGCACCCACCTCCCTCCCGACATCCCCGGCGTGGCGTAGAGGGTGGGGCAAGAGGGGTGGGGCTAGGAAAGTAGCCTTAGGAGCGCAGGGTAATGTGGGCCGGAGGGGTTAAGGCGGTGTAGAAGAAGCGAGGGCATGTGGGAGGAGTAGTTACTGAAATATCAAAGGTGGGATTTATGGTCGTGATATGGTTCTTTTTCAATAAGAGGGCAAGTGTGGTGCTTCAATAACCGATTCGGCGTGATCTGCCTGAAGTTACTACGGAATATAGCATTGTAGACCGAGAGACACGGTTCTGATTAGAGGGATAGAATTCAGCGCTTTGTAATGTGCGGTACTATATTGGAAAGATACTGAATAATTATTATCAAAATGCTAAAACATGTTTATCCCACCAGCAGACGTCAGGGTAACCCCCCTCCTCCTCCTCCTCCTCTCTACGCTAAAGATGGCCGCTTCTAGATCACAGCGACGCTTGTCCTTTTTCCATTTGTACACTTCAGCGGAGGCGGGATATCAGGCAAGCTCCTCGGCCCTTATAAGGGCTCAAACAGCACTTCAGAGCGAAGGGTTGGTTATCGAAATTACGTTTTATCTGGCATGGCTCCGTTATAGGAATTAGCTCCACAGGCTAAAGAAAAGCTCCAAATACAGCGGAGGTCCGCCTGCTTTGCGATGTAATCTATAGATTGCGTTAAAGACAACCGCTCCTTGTATGGGTAAGCTTTTTGTCGGCGATTGAGGAGAGCGACTGCTAATTTCGAACGGAGGCAAAAGGCACACCACCGCCTTTCTCCGAGGCAGAGCAGAAATGCCTCGGAGAAAGGCAGCGTCCTTTTCGGATTCGGGGGCGTGTTTTGCTGTTGTCTCCTCCTTGAGACTTCTTGCAAAAAACACGCCCCCCAATCCGAAAAAGACGGGGCCTGTTTGGAATGACTGACCTCTTCTCCAATGGCTGGCCAGCATTCAAGAGGCCAGCCAATGGAGAACAGGGGAGAAGAGGGGCGGGTGCAAGCCCCTCTTCTCCAAGTCATTAACTCTCGCGAGCGAGACTGCGCAAGCGCAGCCTTCGCTAGCCGAGACCTAAAAAGGATCGTGTGAGTGTCAATAGAGCATTGGGGAAATCGGGGTGGGGGGGGAAGGCTGCTCCTAAATGGAGCAGTGGTTCTCAGCCCTCTATTGCTAAACTGTTTCCTGGGGTGAGCTCTACTGCTTTAACGGAGGAAAAAATAAGGGAGAGAAGGGAGGAGAGCATGGATTCTGTAAAGACTCTCCAAGGTCTAGATGATACCCAAACACCAACTGTTAGAGCAAACTCAGAGCCAGCACAGCCTGGACATTTATCCTAAGGGTGCTTTACAAAAGGTGCGAATGAAACTTCCACATTTATCTCCCCCGCAGCGCCCTCTTCTGTTATTAGCGACCACTTCTATTCAGTTTCAGATGGTACAGACTCTGAGGCTGAAGACAATACCTCAAGAGATGGAATTCAGTCTGACTTCAACTGTAGTGACTCCGGAAAAGACACTGGCACACTACAACGCAGGAAGAGCATTCACAGCAAATGAGATGGGAAGCGCCTTGGGAACCATAGCCAACTGAAGTGGGATTATTCTGACTCCTAGATTGCTTTCCCCTATGGCGAGGAATCTGACAAACCCCTTGACCTAGAAAACCCGCATGTCATATCAAACTTTCCTCAAGAACCTTCCCTGTCATCCATCATAAACAGTACCAGCACGAAGTTCGTTCAGATAGCAGGCAAGCCAATGGTGCAGCTAAAAAACTACAGGGTGGAGTTAGAAGATTAAACAAAACCTGTTCTGATATCAGGGAAAAGGTCACCGTGATCGAAGGCCACAAGGAAAGCCTGGAATCGGAAGTCACGACACTGAACAATCTAAGCTCTTCCCAAAGTGCATGCATGACGGACGTCATGTGGAAACTGGAAGAGCAAGAGAATAGGCAGCACCGGAACGATCTCTACTTACTTGGGATCCCTGAGGGGCCCAAGGGGAAAAACCCTCGGCGCTTCATAGTGAAACTCTTGAAGAGAGCCTTCCCAGACCAACCAGACTGGAACTGGGATCAGGAGATTCAACGGGCCCACCGCTTCCCCTTCATGCTGAAAAAACAACAACCCAGCTGCGGGGATAAGCCTAGGACTTTCCTTGTCTTTTTTGGAAATTTTTTGCTCCGGCAACTGATCTACAATCACGCTCCCAGAAGAGCATTGAGGGGGGTGACTTTTTTCGCAAAACCAGATGTTTGCCACACCACGGTGGAGCGGCGGTGGCGCCTTCGCCAATTAATCACTCCTTTTCAACAACTGGGTGCTCAAGTCTTTTTAATGAACCCTACCAAACTAAAGGTAATCGTGAATGGTACTCCGCAAATTATGTTTTGCGAAATTAAAGCCCAAGAATACCTTAACGAAATAAAGACCAAGTAATGACACTGTTCAGCACATTAAACAATCACTAATACTATCAGGCTTTAATTGATATTGCCTAATTCTGATTGTTAGAGATGGGGGAGACATCATGGGGGCCAGGGAGTTTCGCTGATCTAATCGTACTACGCTCAAATGGATTAAGCTACTGTTTTTTATCACCTTACACTACTGTGCTATCTAGTTTAAACCAGGGCACGAAACTCGGTGGCGGGGCAGGGTGGCGGGGTGTTATTGCAGACGACCATCATTCAGGTCACACCTGATTGCTCATTTTTTGGGGGAGAGAGGGCAGGGGAAGGGAAGGGGGACATTCTTGGGAAGGGCAAGGAGGCCTGGGCTGGGATGGGTTTTTTTTGTGTTGGATTTTGGTTTTCACTCTGCACTACAAATCTGAGATCACCTATGGTAGAAGCTGACTGGGCTAGCAGGTTCTCTGATAGGGTAGATTTGTTTTTTCTGAGAGGCATGTACTGCATGTATTGTACGCTTATTTCTATAATCTTCTGTGCACGTTTTAAATATTATTCTGTATTAATATGACCAATTCTACTTATTTTAGAGTTGTTTCACTAAATATCTGCGGCTTGAATGATGTACGAAAACGAGAAAAAGTTTCCCAAGGCCTAAGAATTATGGGTGCAGACGTAATCTGTCTGCAGGAAACTCATATCGAGGGATCACAAATGCACCTTTTAAACTCATTAGGATATAACCTAGTGGGGGGGACCTCGACGGGGGCTTGGATAAAAGGGGTGGGCATTCTTGCTCAACGCAATCGCCTACTATACGGCCCTCTCGTATCAAATCCGACCCCCACGGTAGATGGGTTCTAACAGAATGCCGGCTAACTACGGAATCCTTCTTTACTCTCTGTTCAATCTATGGGAGTACTGCTGACGATCCCGGGGTAATCAACTATGTCTCTGAAGAGCTAACTCATTGGCCTCTCCCAGTTATTATCTGTGGAGATCTTAACATTAACTTAGCTAGCAGTTGGGGAACAAATAGTCAGTGGAGATATACAGGCCGGAAAGCCAAGGTCTTTCAAGCCACATGGGCTTGTGGACGTCTGGTCAACCTCAATTCAAGCCACCCGGGCTATACCTTTTAGTTAGCTCCTCACCATTCTTTCACCAGACTGGATTATGTTCTGATTTCATCTTCTTTGCTCCATGAAAGTAAGATTGATATCTTACCACGTATGTTATCTGATCACAACTCTGATTTTATGCTTAAAGGGTACAACGTTTCGGAAGCCAGTCTTGACATGGAGCTTTGAGAGAGAACTATTGCTCGATGAAAAGAATCAAAATCACATGAAAAGCTGGATCCCGGACTTTTTGGAAGCCAATATTGGGTCAGCCCCAATTATGGTTGTCTGGGATACCCTGAAGGCAGGTATCCGGGTGCAAACTCTACAGTTTTCCTTAAGGAAGTACAAGCAAGAGAAGGCACAGATCTTGGAGCTCCAGAAAAAGCTAGATCAAGCGGAGGAAAAACTTATCGTTGCGGTTCAGATGGGGGCAGACATTGAATTCGCACAGTTAGGTATAGCTATTGTTAGAGCAGAAATTGATTCAATTCTGGCAGAGAAAGCAGCCGCAAAATGGGTCGCTGCAAGGGAAAAAAAACACGAAGGCAGAATCTTACTACAAATTCAATACACTCCATCCAAGTCTCAACAGATTAGGGCTGCCTTCCGGGATTTTTATTCTCATCTTTATACGGAGGAAGGTTATGACTCCCTAGAAACCAGACAAGAAGAGATAGATAATTATTTGGACAATGTATTATTGTCATACCTAGACACTGAGGATCAAAGGCAGCTAGAAGGCCCCCCCACCTGGGATGAAATAGCCAGTGCTCTGGCAAAATTACCAGATGGTAAGGCGACTGGTGCCGGCAACATCCCAGTAGATTTCTATAAAGTTTTCTCCACCCAGATCAGTGGGATATTTACGGCTCTGGAGGGGGACATTTTTTTTTATAACCAACTTTTTATTGATTTTAAAGGACAGTCCATCAGCACTACACATCTGTTTGCCTACAACCATAATGGCCGGCAGCAAAAGTCGTAAACTTCCAAAGGTAGTTACTTTAAAACAATGAAGACCTTCTGTAACCCACATCGCAGGCCCAATTGTAATTGCCGACTGCTAGATTTTCCCCCCGCCCTCTAGACATTGTGCCCTGCGTATTCCCATGTCTTAACCACCAGTTGAAACAAGTATAACATTGCCGAGTTGGCTATAGCATAGTAGAAGTCACCAGACAGACCCAGCGTGATATCCGTAGTTCTATGCATTTCTCCCTGTGACTGGGTTGCAACTGTGTTTATACAAGCTTAAGTAACATATATTACAGTCACATCAGACATTGCATCCCAGCTATCGGCGTCAGTCCAAGTAGACTGTGCGTAAATGACCCATCTGCTGTTTCTCTACCAGACGCTACAGAGAGTGGGCCTTTTAGTGTTTTACATTATCAAAAGTTTTGTTCTATACAGGTTCACTAGCATTTGTGCGTAACTTACAGTGCATTGTGAGACACAACAACCAGCAGGAAATTCATAATATTACTGAGGTGGGCAGAAGGGCACTTCCGCTCTGCGTCGCTGTGACGTTGTTGTAGTATCCATCCACTACATATCCTAAATCAAGGTTTGACAAGAAAGAAAACCAACCAATAGGTAGGGGGTTGAAGCGGGAGGAGAGGAGAGGAATACTGGGGAAGGGTAAACAGACATGGCGGGGGGGCAAAGGAATGTAGGTCCCCACTACCGCTATCCAGCCCCCCTTTTTTTACCAAAAAGTGCCACTCCGAGGGAACCCGGATTTTCTCTTGGCAGTATACACGATGCAGCAAGGGGTAATGGCCATGGTTTGTTCTTCTGGATTCAGCGGTCCCCCGACAGTGAGAGTGGCTGCTCTGTAGACCTCCAAAATCCCCCGGGTCAGTAGGGTATACCGCATCATCGAACAACTTTAAGGCCCGGAGCCTTGGCGGTTGTAATCTAACATGCTCTAGTCTCCCCAAATGATCCACCAAAGGCTTCCATAGCTTCCGGAACTTAGTATCTCGGAATTGAAGACGTGCCGTGAGTAGCTCCATCGCCACCACATGCCACAAGCGGGTGAACCACACATTTATGGAAGGTGTCTCTGCTTTCTTCCAATATAGTGCCACAGTTTGTTTTGCAGCACCCAGCATGTGGAGGCTTAGGTGCCAATCCCGGCCCGTCATGGCTCGCATAGTCACTGGTCTAAGGCCCAAAATGACCGTAAGCAGGTCCTCTGGTAAAGGATATCCTAGCACCCTTTAAATATGGCTGAGGACCTCCTTCCAATAGGTAGTCAGGAGAGGGCACGCCCACCAAATATGTATGAAATCTCCCAGCGCTTGAGTACAGCGCCAGCATAGAGGATACGCCTTAGGAAACATTTTTTGAAGTCGGCGGGGGTATAGTACCATTGAGTCATTACCTTGTAGGCTGATTCCTGTTGGGGGATGCTACGAAAGGATTTGGGAATGTCTCCCCAGAGTCGCGCCCACTGGGTAGGGGTAACACCTGAGCCGGAGAGGGTTTGCCACCGCAGTTGATATGGGTGGGGATCCAGACGCTGTGTGTGCTGGAGCACTATGTAAATGCGAGAGATCAGTCCCTTATAAGTGCCAAATGTACGTGCCAACCTCTCGAACGGAGTGAAGGGCCACGTGGCCGCCTGTGTCAGGGAGAAGCCCTGTATCCAGTACTGAAGCTGTATATACTGGAATTTGTCCTTTTGCGTTAAACCAAATTCTGGTTTACATTGGGCAAAGGTTTTAAGGTCACCTCCCAGAAATAGGTCCCGTATCGTCCTACAACCAGTTTCTGTCCAGTTCTCAAAATAAGGTGGGTGACACACCGGGGGGAATTGCGGGTTGCGAGCAATTGGAGTGTGAGGGGAGGGGATGGTGGTAAGGCCCCTGCGAACTGCCACTTTGTCCCAGATCTCGAGGACCGTTTTAGTGGGGACAGCCATGTAAGCACTGCGGTGGCGTGCCTCCCGAGGCAACCAAGCATGGTCCCATAGCGGGCGGCAGGTGACTGCCCTATCCATGTGAAACCACACTTTTTCGCTCTCCCATGCTCCCCATTCCAGAATAAAGCGGAGATGCGATGCCCAATAGTAGTCAAGTAGGTTGGGACAAGCGAGTCCGCCCCTATCCCGGGGGAGCTTCAAAATTTTATTGGAGAAGCGTGGTTTCTTACCACCCCATATGAATGCGACCAGTTCGCATTGTAACCCCTGGATTTGGTGCTCCGGAATAGGCGTCGGTAAGGTTTGAAAGAGGTAGAGGATCTTTGGTAATATAGACATTTTAATTGCGTTGAGGCGGCCAAGCCAAGAAAGTGGCAGGGCTCTCCATGTGCGCAAATCGTCAAGGACTGAGAGCTTACATTCCTGCCAATTGGCCTGCGCCCAGGTAGCTAGGTCCGGGGTCAAATTGAGGCCAAGGTATCTCAACGACCTGCTCGCCCACTGATAGGGAACGCAGGCCTGCAGTGCCGTAATTTCTTCTTCTGGGATCATGATATTTTAGAGCCCAGGACTTCGTGTGGTTAATTTTAAGCCCTGAGGCGCATTCATAGGTTTGGAGCAACGAGTGCACCGCAGGCAGCGACCATGAAGGGTCAGACAAAGTGAGAAGGAGATCGTCTGCAAAGAGGGCAATCTTGTGTTCTATACCCCTAAGGGAGATACCACGAATATCGGGGGACTGGCGTATCATAATGGCGAGAGGTTCCACCACTAGGGCAAACAGCAGAGGTGACAATGGGCAACCCTGCCAGGTGCCCCTGCAGATGGAGAAACACTGCATAAGCTGGCCATTGACTCTCACCCTGGCCACCGGCGAGATATAAGGAGCCATAATACGCGCCACCATTTTAGGACCCAGACCCACCTTCTGTAAAACTGCGCGAAGGAATGCCCAGTCCACCTGATCGAACGCTTTTTCAGCATCAAGCGACAAGAGGCAGGCCGATATTCCCCAATGCTTGGCCTTCCCAACAATATGGGCTATGCAGCGCACATTGTCCGCGCCTTGACGTTGATGAATAAACCCCACCTGATCCGGGTCAATGAGGTTTGGTAGGTGGATGCTAAGCCGTTTAGCAAGAATTTTGGTGTACAGCTTAAGATCTGTATTTAACAGGGCAATGGGCCGATAAGAGGAGCAGAGGGTGTGGTCCTTCCCAGGCTTTGGGATGAGGGCTATTTCAGCCATCGCCATATCCAAAGAGGGTCCAACTGACTCCGCGAACGAATTGAAAAGACGCAGAAGATATGGCTGTAATTGCGGCAGAAAGGCACGATAGAACGATACCGGGAGCCCGTCAGGACCAGGTGTTTTACCCAATGGGAGGTCTTTCAGAGCACCAGCTATTTCTTCTAGAGTGATAGACTCCTCCAGGAGCCCAGAGTGGTGCTTACTCAGTGGCTCCCAGTCGCATGCGCCCAGGGCAGCCGAAATCTGATCTGGTGCTGGTGGATCACCAGTGTAGAGGGATGCGTAATAGTCACGAAATGTTTGGAGCTTCGCCGATTCCGTGATAGCCCAAGACCCATCTGCCCCCTGTAGCTTTGCAATGTGGGCCTTGGCCGCCCGTGTTCGTAAGCGCCGCGCTAGGACAGTGCCTACCCTGTCGCCGCCTTCATAAAAGCGCTGCCGGAGCGCGAGTAGTGCATGCTCGGCCTTGTTCGTTCTATGTACACGGAGCTGGCCCCTAAGGACTGCTAGGCGTCGTTTGTGAGCCACCAAAGGGCGCTCCTGGTCCATCTTTTCCAGCGTCCTAATTTCGCGTGTAAGCTTGTTTTCATATAGCTGGGCCTCTCGAGCCCTAGCGATGGCTATAGCTGCGAGGGTGCCTCTTATCGTAGCTTTGAAGGCATCCCACAGGAGGGGGAGGGGAGTCCCTGGTAAATCATTAGTTTCGAAGTACACCAGTATAGCCGCCTGAAGTTCCTCCCTATCAACCGGATCCCGCAGAATATGGTCCGGAAATCGCCATCGGCACGACCATGGCGAGTGGGTGAGACGCTCATGTAGGAGCAACTCCACGTGGGCATGGTCGGAGACCGAAATGCTAGAGTGGGAAGCCGACAAGGTATCCTTAAGTAGAGAGTGGGACACAAAGAGAATGTCGATGCGAGAGTAAGAGCGATGCGCATGGGAGTAATATGTGTAGTCTCTCAGCCCCGGGGAGTGATAACGCCAGACATCCACCAGGTTTAGAGCGGTAAGGGATTTTATCACTGTTGCAGACATGGCCGACCCCGTGGAAGGCGCCCCCACAGCGATCTAGATCCGCATCCCACACCAAGTTGAAGTCTCCTCCAATTATGAGGTCTGAATTCACCGGCTCAAGGTGTTCCCTAATTATCCTGCGCAGGAAGGCATCTTGACCCTGGTTGGGGGCATATATATTGCAAAGTGTGAGTGTGCGGTGTCCTCTCCCGACCTCCATCCTCAAAAGCCGACCCTCAGTGTCCCTGAGCACCTTAGTATCGCCCTGGGGGAAACCCGACCTGCAGAAAATGGCTACCCCCGCTGTCTTAGTGGCCGCTGAGGACCAAAACTGGTGAGGGAAACGTGGGTGAGCCATTCGAGCCACATCGGACTTGAGGAGGTGAGTCTCCTGTAGGAAGATTATATCGTGGCTCTGTTGCAGCAAGTACCGCCATATTTGGCGCCTTTTGTTAGGCGAGTTGAGCCCTTTCACATTGAGGGAAACAATCTTTCAATAAGGTACGGTAATCATTGTCACTGATCATCTGGCGGAGCTGTCTCCTTGGGGCTCCTCCACGTGCCCGCGTGTCCCCCCCGCCAAGAGGGTAGAAAGGGAGAGGGAAGGGAAGGGGGAGGGTAAGAACGGGGAAAATAACTGAAGCACTGAAACGGCCAACATGGCCAACAAAGCCTATTCCACTCTAGGGAGTAGCCAGGCGCGACGGCACAAGCTGTCCCGGAGATGTCACTCTCCCAGGAATAGGAGTGGGGGTCGATCATCGCCTTCTCTATAAATCCAGTTTTCCGAGAGTCAGCTCCGGGCCGCCGCCCCAGATATGCAGATGTAGCGCCTAGAAATGGGCAGCACGCTCGCCCCGAAGTGAGGCATCCAAGGCGTTGGAGAGGGGCCCAAGACAACTGCTGGCTAGCCAGGCGGAGAGCCATCTTCTCCCTGAGGCCCGCGGCAAACACGTCGCTTCATTACCAGAGGAATCATTTGGGAGCAGACGCCTGTGATCCCGCCGGCGACGAACCACCCTCCAGGGATTTTATATGCTTTATAATGTCTTGTTTGTCCCGCGATGATCTGCTTCCATCAGGGGAGGAGGGGCACCTAGGGCGGCGTACCGTGGACCACCGAGGCTTAACCGGGGCTCGGGGGTCGGCGGGGCGACGCGAGGGACTGGCCGGCGGGGTGTCCGGGACCCGGAGCAACTGAGCCGCCTCTTTGTATGATCTCAGCACTCGGCGCCTAGATTCCCATTGGAATATGAGGGCAAAGGGATGGCCCCATTGGTAACAGATGTTGAGTTCCCTCAGCTTGTCAGTGATGGGTCGAAAATCCCTCCGGCGTCGGAGAGTCGTGGGGGCCAGGTCCTGAAACAGCTGAACCGGCTTGCCTCTGCACAGGATCTCAGGCTTATCCCTAGCCGCTTTAAGGATGGCTTCCTTTTCAATGAAGAAATGGACCCGTGTCAGAATATCAGGGATGAGCCCAGGTCTCCCAGATGGCCCAGAGACCCTGTGCGCATGTTCCAGGGTTGGTGGCGAAGTGTCGTCATCCCCCCGGATCTCATGGAGTAGGTCCGCCACAAACGCCATGATATCCGTACCTTCCGCTCCGATTGGAACACCCCTTATGCGTATGTTATTTCGGCGCCCCCTATTTTCCAAGTCCTCCTGTCTAATCTGGAGCTCAACATGCTGCTCCTCCAGAGTTGCAAGTTGCTGCCAGAGGTGCTCCTGGTCTTCCGTGCGAGCATCGAGGGTCTTCTCCATATCGTCTACTCGTCCCCCTAGTTCCCCCACATCTCTCCGGAGCTCTTTAACAAATGCCTGAACTTCTGTACGAAGCGAGCCAATTTCAGTTTTGAGTTCTTGCATGAACAGCGCCATGAAGGATTGTGTGACCGGCTCGGCTGAGTTTCCAGCACCCGACGACGGAGCGCCCGCCGGTGCTGCACCTGGCTTTTTCCATAGATCCATAACTGTGGTGTCCTTGGAGGCCGCCGGCGGCTCCTTCCCTGACTTAGTGCGAGTCATAGTTCAACAGCGCCGTTAGGTAGACTCACAATGTGTTGGGAGGGCGGCCAATCTACCTCCACACCCTGGCCCAGAGCAACACCGCCCCAGCAGAACAGGAGGACTGGGCAGGAGGGTCTCCCAAGTAGGCCACCGTGGCAGCGCGGAGCAGGGGCTCAGAGATTCTCCACTAGTGATGCCAGAAGCAAGAGGAACAATGGGCGCGGCAGCCGTCCGAAGTCCAGGCCCCCAGGGCACCCCCGAGCCGCCAGCGCCCGCTCTCCCCAGTCGCGGCCTCCAGATATATTTAGGCTCGTAGGGGCCCCCAGCCAGTCCAGTGCAGCGGCGCCCGGCCCAAAGTCCACACGCCTCCCCGGATCAGGAGCGTTACAACAAACAAATGATGGACGAAATGCTGACAATGCAGACATTCTCCCCCAGTCAAGAGATCTGGGTTAAATCCATCGTTCTTTTGCCCACTACGCCACGCCAGTTTAGACATGGCCATATGCAAATCAGTCTTGACCCTGTGCCTCATGAGAACAGTCCAGCCCGAACTGCCAAGCCATGTCTTCCCTGGACCGGAATCAAGCATCCTAGGACCGGTTTCTGGCTATCAGCCGTCATCAGCCAGGATAGCTTGACTCCAGTGGCGTAGTGAGCACGGGTCCCACGTCTGGGAATACCCATCCCACTTAGGGCGAAAAGCGTTACAACAAACAAATGATGGACGGAATGCTGACAATGCAGACATTCTCCCCCAGTCAAGAGATCTGGGTTAAATCCATCGTTCTTTTGCCCACTACGCCACCCCAGTTTAGACATGGCCATATGCAAATCAGTCTTGACCCTGTGCCTCATGGGAACAGTCCAGCCCGAACTGCCAAGCCATGTCTTCCCTGGACCGGAATCAAGCATCCTAGGATCGGTTTCTGGCTATCAGCCGTCATCAGCCAGGATAGCTTGACTCCAGTGGCGTAGTGAGCACGGGTCCCACGTCTGGGAATACCCATCCCACTTAGGGCGAAAAGCGTTACAACAAACAAATGATGGACGGAATGCTGACAATGCAGACATTCTCCCCCAGTCAAGAGATCTGGATTAAATCCATCGTTCTTTTGCCCACTACGCCACCCCAGTTTAGACATGGCCATATGCAAATCAGTCTTGACCCTGTGCCTCATGGGAACAGTCCAGCCCGAACTGCCAAGCCATGTCTTCCCTGGACCGGAATCAAGCATCCTAGGACCGGTTTCTGGCTATCAGCCGTCATCAGCCAGGATAGCTTGACTCCAGTGGCGTAGTGAGCACGGGTCCCACGTCTGGGAATACCCATCCCACTTAGGGCGAAAAAACGATGGATTTAGGCCCAGATCTCTGTACTGGGGTGAATGTATGACATTGTTCTGCATTCTGTCCATCAATTGTTGTTTTTGCATTTGTAACCCCGAGTGGGAAGGGTATGCTCAGACGTGAGTCCCTTGCTCTCCATGCCACTGGAATCAAGCTATCCTGGCTGACGAGGGCTGAAAGCCCGAAACCGGTCCTAGGATGCTTGTTACCAGTCCAGGGAGGACCTGGCTTGGCAGTTCGGGCTGGACTGTTCCCATGGGGCACAGGGTCAAGACTGATTTGCATATGGCTGGGTTCAAACTGGAATGGCATGGTGTGCAAAAAAACGATGGATTTAGGCCCAGCTCTCTGTACTGGGGTGAATGTATGACATTGTTCTGCATTCTGTCCATCAATTGTTGTTTTTGCATTTGTCTCCCCGGATCAGGAGGGCATAAGCTAGATCTCTCAGTTTTACAGGGTGTGGGCAGCAGGGCAAGCAGGCAACGATTCGCCGGGGCCCAGGCAAGCAGGGGGCCACTTCTTGAATTGCGTGCCCCTCCGGACGCCACACCCACGAGGCCGCCCCCGGGACGATCTCTGCTGCAGGGCCACACTCGCTTGGCCACAACAAGCGCTCCAGGATCTCAAAATGGCGGCAAGCGCCCCTCCGTCTGCACCCGCTCGCTCTAGTCAGGCGGCACCGCTGCTAAAGGGCCCCGGCCCCGGTCTCTCCTCGCCGCGCAGCCTCCGCTCAGTGCCACTCCTCTGGCCCGCAATGTCATCCCTGCGCCCCCAGGAGCCCCCGGCTTACCCCATCTGGGCGAAGGAACTGGCAGCCGCATCCGCCACAAGCAGCGTGGACTCACTCCCGCTCCGAACTCCGCCAAACACCGGGAGACCAAAATCGGGGCAATTAAGATGGCGGGCAGCGCGGCAGGCTCCAGGCCCTCCCAGGCCCGCGACTCAGGCCTCCGCCCCAGGCCACACTCAGTTCAGAGGCAGGAGGGTAGTGAGGAGTCCGTGGTGGCAGGCGGGCTAGAGCTTGTCCATGGGAGCCATCCACCAGTCTGCCCCAAAGCAGCGAATCGCCAGAGTCAAGCACCCGGGGACAGCAGGGCACCGCCGCCCGGGAACTCACCAGGCCCCTGCAGGGTCAAAGTCCGTAGCGGCAGCAGCGAAGCTTCGGCGGCAGGATGCGGTGTCCCCGGCAAAGCGCTCCCCAACTATCAATGGCGGCACGCCCCAAGCCAGGTACCTCTGCAGCGCTGGTCACCACCGTGGCGTTGCTGGTCCCGAAGCAGGGATCGCGGACCAGGGTCAGAGCCCGCTCCGAGCGCCTCCAGGCGAAGACCACAAAATCGCGGTCGCGGTCTTCCCCACCTCCACAGCCCGGCCTCCCCCGCCGTCCAGCCAGCCGAGCAGGAGAGCCAAGGCGCCGACACCATCTGTCCACCACTCTGCTCCGTAGTCCGCCAAAGTCGCTCCGCCGGTGGCCCCTATCTCGCGGATGCGGGGCTTGTCTCCTCCGCGGCGCGCTGGATCCATACGCTCAAAATGGCACGTTCGCTCTGGTCGGAGCCTCCCCTCCGGCACGGCTTCTCCCCGCAACCGCTCAACTCCGGGGCCCCTGAGCCGCCAGATAGCTGCCCGCTCCCCTCCGCCAGCTGTTCACCCCCAGTTGGGGCGCCCCTGTGGCCGTCACACTGCTTTCAAATGCTGATTTCGCCGGCGGCGGCCCGGAGCTCCAGCAACGCGCGTCTCACTCCATCTGCAGCGAGACCACGCCCCAGGGGGAGATTTTTAATGGGGCTACCCCTCTGGCCTTCTGGGCGTTCGCCAAGATAATTATCTTCCGAAAAAAAGATAAACCCCCTTTAGAAATGGGCTCGTATTGCCCAATTACACTCATTAATGGCGACTCCAAAATGTATGCCAAAATCTTTGCTTCCCGCCTTTCCATCAAAATTGGGCACCTGGTCTCCATATGGCAACACGGGTTCATTCCTGAAAGGGGCACCACCGATCATATTCAGAGAACCATCACCCTGTTCTACGAGGAGACCCGATGGCACTAATACTTCTCGACACTGGAAAAGCGTTTGATCGGGTCTCCTGGCCTTTTCTGTGGTGTGTTATGAAGAGGATGAACTTTAGATCCAAGGCCATTCAAGCCATCAAATGACTATACCTTAATCCTACTGCTAGGGTACTAATAAATGGGCAATTGACAGAGCAATTTGAGATCACGTGGGGAACCCGTCAGGGTTGCCCCTGTTCCCCGCTCATTTTCACTATTTATATAGATCCTTTTATCAGAAAGCTCATTAATAACTCAGAAATCCCAGCTATATGCAGACATGGACTGCATACTAAAATTATGGCTTATGCCGATGACCTAGATTTCGTCACGCCCGACCCCGAGAAAGCTATAAAAGCCATAGAATATGAGGCACAAGGTTTTGGAATAGTTTCAGGGTATGCACTAAATAAGGGCAAACACCCAGATTATTATAAATGAGCAAATCAATTGGGCTGATCAAGGCAAAATACCTAGGGGTAGATATCCTGGCAGATACAGATCTAATTGTTAGAGAAAACTTGGACCCCTTTGCTGCAGACAATAAAAAGGCATTACACCGGCTCAACAATCTACATCTGACCATGGTTGGCTGTTGTAATGTCATCAAAATGCTGTTCTTTCCTAAAATTTTATATTACTTTAGGGCCATTCCTCTAGAGTTCACTAATCTAGCTCTACAGACATTTGATCGTCTTTTTTCCCAATTTATTTGGGTGTATTCTCAACCTAGAAGGGCACTTAAATATCTATCTCTTCCACATGACAGAGGCGGATGGGCTCTCTCAAATATACCTTTATATTATTGGGCTACGGTCCTACAAGGATGTCCCATACTGCTCCAAGAGCAGTTCACTACTTCTACTACAGGGCTCCCGTCACCATACGAACTTCTGTTAGGTACTGATGCCAAAGGCTGCCTGTGGTGCCAGCTAGAGTTCGGATGCTTCAAGAGGGTAAGATTCAAGATTCTTATAGGAGTCTATAGGGTATTTACGGCCATTCGCAAACTCCTTGGACTCGGTAGATTAAATCATTATACCCCAACTAATAATAACATCAACTTGACTGAAATATTTGAGGGATCTTATTTCCAAAAGTGGTTTCACTCTGGGATAAAAACACTAGGTGCCTTGTATTCGCCAACTGGGGTTTTTTCTTTTGAAACACTTAAGTGGGGGCTGGGCGTAGTTGGCGCAGTGCCACTACGCAGAATTTTGGAAAACATGTGTGGAAAACGAGCGCACGTCCTGAGGGTCCGTGTGCCCGGGACAGGGATTCCTCGTGCCTGGGCAGGCTCCCCGATCTCCCCGGCCTGGCTGGGTTGAGAAGCAGGGACCAGCCCCGGGGCCTGGGTTTCGGTCAGGGCCTGGGGTTTGGGAGCCCACGTCCTGCGGCCTGCCAAGTGTCCATCTGCCCAGGACAAGTGTCCCTGGTGCAGAGCCCCGGAGACCTGCAAAGCTCCATGGGTCCTGGGTGGCTGGGCCCCAGGAGGGCCACCGGGCCTCCCCATGCCTGAGGCCCAGCGTGGGGTCACTGAGCCCCCTCGAGCCCAGCAGGCCCGGAGCCCTGCAGTCCCTGAGCCCTGCAAGGGCAGGTGGGAGCCCCCCCGTGAAGGCTCGGGGCAGGCAGATTGGCGTTATTTTGATCTGGTCGCACCTCTCTCCTCGGCCATCTGGTTGCGGGCAATGCTTTCCAATGGGGCAACCAGGTGGCCAGGCCAGCTTGGAAGTCCTGATGAGGGCTCATTTGCCTCCCGGATCCCAGCCAGGGCTCCAGGAGGTCGGGCACGTTCGCGCCTATGGTCCCCTGAGCCTCGCGGTGCGGACGGGTTCCCAGAAAGAGGGGTAGCCTTCTTCCGGATTACTAGGGGCAGGGTATGCCGGGACATCCCTCCCGGGCTGACGGTTCTCTGCAGGAGACCAGATGGGCTATGCCCGGGCAACACCTCCCAAGGCGTCCGGGGCTCCCTATTCGGGCCCGGGCGTGGCAAAGTGCCCGGGACGGGCTCCATGGTTCCCGGGCAGTCATCCCCCGGGCGTCCGGGCCAGAGAGCTCCGGTGGTCCTTCCCCGGGTTGAAGCCCAGCCGGGGTCCCAGAGCCCCCGGGAAGTGGAGCCCCAAGCCCTACATGGGCAGGTGGGAACCCTACCGCGAAGGCTCGGGGTGGGCAGATGGGAGTCCTTTCGGTCCCGGCCATCTGGTCGCACCTCTCCCCTCGGCCATCTGGTCATGCGCAATGCTTTCCAATGCGGTGACCAGATGGCCGGTCTGGCCTGGAAGTCCCGACAAGAGCTCATTTGCCTCCCAGAACCCAGCCAGGGCTCCAGGAGGTCGGGCACATTAGCGCCTAGGGTCCCCTGAGCTTCCTGGTGCGCACGGGTTCCCAGAAAGAGGGGTAGCCTTCTTCCGGATTCCCAGGGGCAGGGTATGCCGGGACATCCCTCCCGGGCTGGCGGTTCTCTGCTGGAGACCAGATGGGCTATGCCCAGGCAACACCTCCCGAGGCGTCCGGGGCTCCCTCCTCCAGCCCTGGCGTGGCAAAGTGCCCTGGACGGGTGTGGTAAATATTTCATTACCGGTACTATTTTTTATGCGGTAAAGTCTAGTAAGAATAACTCAGTAAATATAAGAGGCAGAATCCGTGGTATTAGAGGTTCTAAAAGGCTTTATTCCTTTACAAAGGAAATACAATTCGAATTGCAGGCTTCAAATTCCATCACCACGTAAGTTCAGGAAGGAAGGCAATACATTATTGACAGGTAATAGTATTTATATGGAAAGCATTACATTAAGACAGATGCAAGAGGCGTAACAGCTGATAATACAGATAAAATATGCATACGTAACTAAAAAGGCGGACATATAGGCGTAACTTATAATACGTCATTATACATGATGTCACAAGTGGGTGGATCCATAAGAGAATCCTGCAATGTCAGCAGAAATATTTAGCAGAGATGCACGCGCAGCCGCATGACGTGTGATTGACGTGCAACTAGAGGGTGAAGGGGACTTGACATTTAGCTCTACATGTGGAGACAGAAGTCTGGGGGGTCATGTCAACCTAATCCCAAATCATATCTAATATCCTATGTTTAAAGAACTGTGTTATCCAAAAGGAAAGGTCTCTAGGATAGAATCTATTCCATACTGACTGTTAATGCGTGTACAAGCGTCTAAGTGTCTACATGAGATGCGAGGGGGCAGGAATCTTCCATGGTAACAGGGGCTATGAATTACTTGCATGAGGACAGCGAGGCCTGGCCCTTTGCACGGTAGCTGGAGGAATGTTTACCTAAACTACTAGACAGGAATGCATCGGATGAGGAGCGGAGCAGATAATCTTGAAGGTGAAATACAGTTTTTGGCAGGCAACAGGCTGGATCAGGCACCGTTAGCCGCGCAGGGAGTAGGACAAAGTTCATGGATACAGATGCAGGCTCGGACTGGAGCTTTCAGAGGCAGAAGGCAGGAAAAAGGTTTGATGACAGAATTCAGGGCCTACTCGCCTGAATCTGTAAAATGTGGAAAGTGAACCACATAAAGTCGGTGGCCTTTCATACTTAGGAATGGAATATCTGACCCATTCATGGCGGATCTGAAAGAGGACATGTTGACGGTGGACGCACATGTATTTGCGTCTTCAAAACTGGAACTGGAGGGAACATACATGTACTTATAGCATGCACATGGAGCCGTTGGGGTCTACGTTAGGGGACATAACTGATCACAAAATTCATATTTCCTCATTCCCTCCTTGTCCCCTACGGACCCTCAGGAGATATCGATCTTCATCAATCCATCGATCTGTTCATATAGCATCATTTGTTCTTCTTTCTTCTTCCGGGATCTTGAACGAAAACTTGGATGTGGGATACACGATGTGGCACACAGACCACAAATCGCTGGCCCACATTGTAGACATAAGCAGCAACTGAATAGTATGAGAAAGCCAATACCTAGGAAGGATAGGATTCTCCATCCCCAGGCTGACAACACGCTCCAAAACCAACCGGACCAAGTCCAGGTGCCTGGACTCTGGTGTATCTGACTCACAATCTTATGGAGGCGAGTTATGGCTTTATATACTGACGGCGAATTTTCTGGTATGAAAACACAGCAACTTGATCCGATGACCCTACAAGCTCCGCCCCTATCGGCCAGGATGACGTCAAGAACAAGACGATTTTGAAGCACAACAATCCGCATAGCAGACTGCTCTTCTGTTAAATTGCCTAAGGCGGAAGTAGTCTCGTTCACTACTGCTTCAAGGGTTCTAGTTAATCTACGTATCAGCTTACTATTAGTGACTGTACCTATATAGGGAAAGAAACCTTTATTGAAATCTGTGTATTGCTCCCATGCTGTTTCAGTGTAATCGACAATTGGGAGATCTCTCTGCTGTCTATTGTGTACTAAATGGGTATTTCTGTGATAATCAGGAGGGGCTAGGAAAACAGGTGGCAGAAGGAATGCTATGTAACAGGTACCATCCCAATCTAGAGGTAGACGTATATATGCGGTCTGGCCACATATGAAGTAGGAATGACGGGAAGCTCTAAATGTAGACTTGCCTTGATCACTGAATTTTATTACAGTGGTGCATTTACTATGTCCCATGTGTATGGAACCATTCTTTCTTACACATAATTCCCCTTTTACTGGGAATACTGACATGGCGGGCAAGATTGGTGTAGCTTCAGATTCAACGTTCAGGATCATGAGGTTAAGTGTAAAATTACCTAATCCATATACTTCATTTTCTAGATCAGTTCCTGTTCTTTTGGGAAGTCCCTCCTTGTTAGGGTAGCAGACTTTAAGCAAAACTAGGTTCAGGTTTCCCCATACCCAGTTGTCTTGATAAACTGCGGATTTTGAATCTAGGGAATTAATCAAACTAAACCATGCTCCACAGGAGCCATTGTGTGTGAACGGATATGGAAAGAGGGGTAAAACTCCCTTATAGTTCTGATAGGGAGGGAGTCGGCCACATATCCAACAATTTGTGGCATTGCTGGTCTGATGGGAATGATGTAACATACTAATGAATGTGTTGTTGCGCAGCGCAAATCTGTAGGACAACTCATGCGGAGGTAATTCGCTAAAAGAATGTTCTGCAGTTACATTGTAAGCACGCTTAAGAATAGGGTAATACATATGCAGTAGTATACTGGAAATGATGATCAGAAGACTTAGAAAAAACAAAATTAATAATGTTACTGTGCAGTGACTACGAAGTGATTTACAATACGCATGCTTTTTAAGCTGCATCTGTTGATTTCTTTCTCTATTCCGGTCTAGAGGATACATGTCAGAGACAAATTCAACCGATTCACCTTGGAGAGGACTTAAACAATCAAATTGTCTGACTTGCTAGACCTTAATTTCAGTTTATAAAGTTCAGTTTTTGTTGGTTCAACCAAGGAGAGTTTTGAGTCTGTCTGTGAGGGAATGCAGGGCTGAGTGTTCACACTAGATGGTAGTCCATAAAATTTCTTGATATGACTCGAGTGCAACCACCCTTTACGTCCCTCGATCTTCACGGCTGTCCTTGTGGTTAGTAGAACAAGTTTTGGCGATTTCCACCTAGGCTCCAGTTGGGTCTTCCGGTCGAAATTCCGGACCAGAACCAGGTCGCCTGGAACCACGTCATGGGGCTTCACCTCAGTGTTATCAGGAAAAGCTGCAGCTACCTGTGAACGACAAGATTGTAGTGCAGACATCAAGGAAGCCAGGTAATCTGTCAGCATATTACAGTCAACATCAGTGATTTTGCGAGGTATAGGCGTCCCCCACATATTTGGTGGTCTACCGAAGATCACCTCGTACGGGGATAGCCCTGTTCGAGAATGTGCTACCATTCTCATGTAAAAGAGCGCAACTGGTAAGGCTACTATCCAATCGACACCTTTTTCTCTACATATTTTGGACAATCTAATTTTCAGGGTTTGATTATGACGTTCCACGAGACCTGCTGCCTCGGGATGTCGGACACAGTGGAATTTCCATTGGTAGCCTAACAAAAGGGAAACGTGTTTCATTAGTTCGGATGAGAATGGCTGGCCGTTATCTGAGTAGACAACACGTGGTAAACCGTACCGTGGGAAGAATTCTCGAACTAACTGTTTGGCAGTAGTCGGGGCAGTGTAATCTGAAACCGGGTAGGCTTCTGTCCAACGGGAAAGAGCACAGACAACTACGAGAACATATTTGAATCCTCGACATCGTTCCATCTGGATATAATCCATCTGGAGGACTTCATAAGCATGATCGGGAGGTTGAAATCCACCCTGTTCTACGGGGATGCTTTTACCTGGATTGAACTGACAACTAGGCCTGGGCGGTAAATTCCGTTCCGTTCGCGGAATTTGCGGAATTTGGGTAATTTTGCGTTCCACGGAGAACGCGAAATTGCCCAAAAATCTGCGTTCCGCAACTTCGCGAAATTTTTTGCTTGTTCGCGTTCTCAATATGCATGTTCGCGAGATATTTCACCCCGAGCACGCAAGCAGTGATCGCGAACAGGAAAAAAGTATCGCGAACAAGCAATTCCACGTGTTCGCGGAATTTCTGCATGTTCGCGGAGATTTTTTACCGTTTCGCGGAGATTTGCGTAACACGATTCCGCAAATTCCGCCCACCCCTACTGACAACATATCATACAGGTACGTACTTTCTGTTTAGCTGCGGCTCGTAAATGTTTGTTAAACTAGATGTGTTGAATGCTGTCTAGCATAGCTTTTTCTCCTAGGTGCGCTGGACTATGTATTGTGTTAATGATGACTTGAACCATGGAGTCGGGAAGAAACCATATAGATTTTTCCTTCGTCATCCATCCTTGATCCGTTTGGATCCCTCCTAATTCAGTCCATTTCTTTATTTCCTCCGGTGTAGCATGTGTCTGTATGTCAATTACATCAAGGGCGGGATCCTTGACTGTCATGCAATGGGTTGGTGTCGGAACTATTGTCTTTGTCGCGTCAGTTGTATGAGTCTGGTTCTGAGCAGTCTGTTTAGCTGTTCTGTCAGCTAGGTCATTACCCTGAGAAATGATATCGGTAGCTTTTGTATGAGCTTTGCATTTCATAATCGATATTGCAGTAGGTAGATGAATCGCGTCTAATAGGGCTTGAATGAGGGGTCCGTGTTGGATGTGGGCACCGTGAGAAGTTAAATAACCTCTCTCTCGCCACAGTACGCCGAAGTCATGGACGACTCCGAATGCATAACGTGAATCTGTGTATATGTTGACTTTCTTATTTTTGGCTTGAATACAGGCTTGTGTCAGAGCGATGAGCTCTGCTGCTTGAGCTGACAAAGTGTTAATACAATTTGTTTCAATGACTTCAGTGTCTGTTGTGACTGCATAAGCGGCCACTAACTCTCCTGTACTTGTTCTCATACATGAACCATCTACATACAATGTCAGGTCTGGATCCGATAAAGGGATGTCTGTCAAGTCTTGTCTGGGTTTCGTCGTGATAGTAATGACTTCGACACAATCATGTGCCAATGGATCTGTTCCGCCTACTGGCAATAGTGTGGCAGGATTTAACGTATTACAACGTCTGATTTCTATGTGTGGCTGAAACAATGTCAATTCGTAACCGGTGAGTCTCGCTATAGTCAAGTGTTGTGTTTGTGTGCGGTTCAAGAGAACCTCTACTGCGTGTGGTACTTGTACTGTCAATTGATGTCCTAACACTATGGCATCGCTTTGTCTGATTGCTAAAGCTGTTGCTGCCACCGATTTCAGGCACGCAGGAAGAGCCTGAGCTACTGGATCTAATGTACTAGAGAAATAAGCACATGGTTTGTGTGATCCTGCTTGTTCCTGAGTGAGTACTGACAAGGCAGTACCGTCGCGTTCTGTAACAAAGAGTGTAAACTGTTTACTGTAACATGGTGTTGCTAAAACAGGTGCTTGGCATAAAGCTTTCTTTAAGCTTTCAAAGGCGTGTGTATGTTCTTGAGTCCAAGGGAGGACAGTCGATGTGGCTGCCTCCTGTGTTGTCAACTGGATGAGTGGTTTTGCTAGAAATGCATATTGAGGGATCCACTGCCTACAGTATGAAGTGAGACCTATAAAAGCCCGCACCTCCTTTTGTGTCTTGGGTGGTGGCATGTTAGCGATTAACTGGATGCGATCAGGTATAAGCTGTCTTCCCTCCTTGGACAGCGAGTGCCCAAGGTAAACAACTCGCTGGACACAGAATTGCAGCTTAGAAGGGGACACCTTGTGCCCCTTGTCGGCCAGAAATTTTAAAACCGTCAGTGACGCTTTTTCACATTCAGGTTCGCTTCGGGCGGTGATCAGCAGATCATCGACATATTGAAGCAAGGCAGTGTTAACTGGCATGTGGATACTGTCAAGTTCTCGTTTCAGTGCTTGGCTATAGATGCTGGGGCTTTCTGTAAATCCTTGAGGTGCGCGTGTGAATTTAAAACTTCGTCCATTTAAACTGAATCCGAACAGATATTGACTTTCCGGATCAATTGGGACGCTAAAGAAAGCATTCTTGAGATCAATTACAGTGAAGAACGTTGCTTCTGAGTCAATAGCTGTCAGTAATGAAGAGATATCTGGGACCACAGGGTATTGTGGTACAATACATTTATTTAATTCGCGTAGATCAATAACTAATCGATATACTGGTGGTGCTTTTGGATCCGTTCTTTTAAGAATCGGAATTATCGGGGAATTACATACATTGGAGTCGGTTTCGGCAACCACTCCTTGTGCAATGAGCTCGTCAATGATTTGCAGCAAAGCCACAACAGCATCTGGTGGTAACTTGTATTGTCGCATTCGTGGTAGTACTACTCCTGTTTTTAGTGTGACACGATATGGTGTAATGTTCATGCAACCAACATCAGTGGGGCCTTGTGCCCATAAATGTGTAGGTAAATTCTGCAGCCGGTGATCCATGTCCCTGGACACGTAGTGACCTTTAAAGTCACGTAAAAATAGTCGTACTCCTTCCGGAGAACAACATATTATGGCTCCTAGAGCTTTCAATGTTTTTATACCTAACAAGTTTTCTGGGCATGATTTAGTAAGCAATAAATCTGTAGTACGTGTCAATGGACCAACCGTGAGTGGAAGAGGTTGTGTTACGTCATTAATTATAGGTTTTCCTGAGAATCCAAGGGAAATATTTTGTGAGCCTGAGAGGGGTGCCCCTGGAACTTCACTGCGTCGTATAGTTGTTCTGCTTGCCCCTGTATCAAGTAAAAACTTTCTGTCTTCCCCCAATAGTTCGCTATGTACATAAGGTCCCTCTTGATCTACAGGAACCTCGATAAGGGGTAAGCCAACTTCCCTCTCTAGGCTATTTCATGTGTATCGTTGATAATCGGGATAATCTGCTTGTGCATACTGATACATCTGTTGTGTCGTTGCTTGTGTTGCAGCAAT
The DNA here is from genome assembly GCF_964204655.1 of Triturus cristatus. NCBI lineage: Eukaryota > Metazoa > Chordata > Amphibia > Caudata > Salamandridae > Triturus > Triturus cristatus. Next base: position 63,774,098 of record NC_140590.1, read on the forward strand.
AGGCTGCGCTTGTGGTGGTGCTACGGCCTGTTGTGGAGCTGCCTGTTGCGGAGCTAGTTGTTGCGGAGCTGGCCTAGGTTGTGCATGCTGAGGGATTTGTTGTTGATTCTGGTCCTGTCTAGGTGGACGTGGTCTTTCCTGGGTTCTACCTGTGGCAATATTATGTTTCAGGACTGGACAATCGTGTATATAATGACCTTGTTGTTTACAATAGTTGCATGTCCCTTTCGTTGGACCTGCGGAATCACCCTTTTGATGACCATCAGCTGGAACTGACTGAGCAACAAGCATTTTCATTTTCGTATCTTTCATACGTCTTTGTTCATGTTCTTGTTCTTCTCTAATTCTATTGTGGTGATATTGTAACATCTGTAACATCTGTGACGGGGTGTTACCTTGCCAGGTACTCTCAAATTTCAATACTCTATTCTTAACTTGTGGTAGGGAATTTTCAACTAATTTTGTCACAAACAGATGTGGATATGACTCGCTACTTGCTTTTATGCCACTATTAATACCAAAACATTTTTCAAATCGGGAATAGAAATCACTAGTGTCTTCATCTTGCTTTTGTTTACAGGCTGAAATGGCACCCCAGTCTTCCTTTTTCGTAGTTAATAAACGTGGCAGTACCTGCACTAGTAATCCTGGTAATGCTGTAGTCTTTTCCCCAAGCCCTGCTCCTGCAGCTCGGGCCCTTTCTTCGTTTTCTAATGCTGTCCAATCTATCTTTTGGTCTCCCACCTCCCATTCCTTTTCTTTGAGTTTCTCGTAAACACCGGCGGGTAATAGGACTTTTAATATTTTCATAATGTCGGGGTAGGTATACTCTCCCATGAGTAACATGTCTTTTATCTCACGGTGGAAACCTGCTGGATCCTTGTCATGGCTGGGTACTACTTTCTTCATTTCTAATAATTCAATTTTAGTTATAGGCGTGTACACAAACACGCGTGTAAAGTTATTACCTTCACCTCTGATTGGGTGTACTTCGCGTAACGGATTCTGTCTATCTATGTGATACATTTTTCTTCCCATAATGGGAACTGGAACGTGTTCTGGGCATACGAAAGTTATATACTGGTTTCGAAATTCTAGAATTTCTTTAATCAAATCAGTACCTGACCCTCTCCATTTATTCGTGAGTAGTTCTGTCAATATGTCAGGTAAGGGTCCTGGATCGGAGTGTTGGCTTTTATATAATATAAGGAGGTGTTGAATCATGTATATACTAGCTAAACGCTGTTCGTATGGGGCAAGATTTAGAAACGTGTGTGCTAGTGCATCATCATTGTATTCACTGGGACTATCAGCCCATTGTACTGCTGACCTGGCTAATTCTTGTTCGTCCATGGAATCGAGCATGTGGTACCCCCTTCGATCTCGGAGTAATTTATCAGCGGCTTGGAATAGGTGTTCAGGGGATCTTGTATTTAACATAGGGTTTGGAAAATGTCTATTACATTCTGGACGTATCGGACGTGTCGGATCATTAAAGCCTCTAGTATGGGGTCTTCCTCTACCTACGTAAGCTATCGTTTCTAATTGTTCTGATTCTTGCTCCTCCTCTTCCTCTGATTCAATTCTGTCTGCTTCTCGTCTTTCTTTATGTATTCATTCTACTTCCTTGCGGATTTTCCGATACATGGCGATTATACACGCCTGTTTATCATGTGTCTCTTCTGATATGTTCTGACCCCATTTGGCAAGTCTTTGCATGGTATCATGATCTGCCCCAGGCCTGTCTTGATTCCTGATTACGCAATTTATGAAAAAACGGAGTAGTTGTCTTTGTACATCCACTTTCTGGTATTCCATAGCTTCGTTAATACTCTCTGGACCTCGCCCTGTTTGGACAAAGCGATATATATCGTCTAGGTGTTCAACCATTCCTGGTATCGTCATTAAATACAATGTAGCTCGTCGTATACGTAGTGATGATATTAGTAATCTGTCCTGTTTACCAGGCACTGGATCGTATCTACAATCCACAAGCTGTTCTTTAAACATGTCGGATGTCGCTAGTTGGGGTGTACGTTGGAGTGCTAAATCTCTAAGGGTCTGTTTATTTCGCAGCGGTGTGGCAAACATGTCTGTCGCACCTCCTGTAGCACCATCTGAGGTGCTGGGCAAGAAAGGATTCGTTGGACGTAAGATGGAAATTGTAGATGCGGGAAAAACAGTAGAAACGGACGGACCTGTTGGAACTTGTGTAGGAGTTTGTTGTTGCGGGGATACAGACGGATGCCCTTGGTGTTGAACACCATCGGCAAGCGGTGTGTGTGGGGTGGAATTAGCATACTCGGGAGCTACGTCATCTAAATAAGAGGAAAGGAAAACGTCCTTTGCGGTTTTAGGATGTGTTTTGGGATGCGCTTTTATCGGGAGCAATGGAGGAGTCAAGTCTTTTGGTATTTCCGGGGTAGCCTTAGGTAACCCTTCGGCCAGAAGAGGATACATACCATTCATAAGAGTGTTTCTTTGTCTATCTACTTGTTCTGATTTTACTCGGGTACCTTCCTCAATTAATAGATTTTCTCGGGTTCTATTTGAATTCTCTCTACCTTTCTCTTCCTGTCTGAGCGCTTTTTCTGTACGTCTATATGATTCTTTACGCCATAATTCAATGGCATCTTTCTGTGACTGTCTGGCTTTCTTTTTCCATAATTCTTCTTCTACTCTCATGATGCAATCTGCATCCCAGGTCCCCGTTGCGGGCCATCTCTGATTTTCTGGCAAATCTTTGGTGTAGTCCACCCATAAATCAAGAAATAATACGGCATCTAGGCCATGCTTATGATACATAAAGTACCCTGGAGTGTCCCTAGGTGGAATGGGAACAGCTTCTTCGAGTACACCTTTTCTAGTTTTGATCTGTCTTAGTTTCGAAAAGAGCGGCATTTTTAGACCTTATTACTAGGACACACTTTATACAATGTACACAATAATGAACAGTCAGTCACACCACAATATATAGAACGTATTAAAACATTTAACACTTAACAGTTTAACGAACGATGATAACTAATAGAAAACTAGTTACTGACATAATACTGACACTAGATAATACTTATTTATATGCAAGACATACTAGATATACTGCTAAACAGTACAGATACACTGCTGAAACAGTGCAGACCGGATTTGTGTACCCAAACCCGTCTTGACCGGCACAGACTATGTGCACGTTAAATGCCTCCCCGGCAATGGTACTCACCGGGTAGCTCGGAACGGAAGGCCTCGGAACGGAACTGAAACTGGACCGGACTGGACTCGACTCGACTGGACTCGGAACTTCGGAACCTGGTGGGCCTCTGTATACCTCGGATCTTGCTCTCTCAGCTAGGCTCTGGTCGGGATACTTCGCACTTCTCACCGCCTCGTCTGGGTGTTGATCGCAGCCTCAGTCGCCCCCGCTTGGCCGGAGGGAGATACAGGAAATCCTGCAGGTACGCGTTTTTGTCCGTTCAGCTGTGGCAGGAGACCGGGCCTGCAACGCACCTCCGGCGCGTGGAATGAGAAAGTGTCCCTATTCGGGCGCCAATTTATGTGGTAAATATTTCATTACCGGTACTATTTTTTATGCGGTAAAGTCTAGTAAGAATAACTCAGTAAATATAAGAGGCAGAATCCGTGGTATTAGAGGTTCTAAAAGGCTTTATTCCTTTACAAAGGAAATACAATTCGAATTGCAGGCTTCAAATTCCATCACCACGTAAGTTCAGGAAGGAAGGCAATACATTATTGACAGGTAATAGTATTTATATGGAAAGCATTACATTAAGACAGATGCAAGAGGCGTAACAGCTGATAATACAGATAAAATATGCATACGTAACTAAAAAGGCGGACATATAGGCGTAACTTATAATACGTCATTATACATGATGTCACAAGTGGGTGGATCCATAAGAGAATCCTGCAATGTCAGCAGAAATATTTGGCAGAGATGCGCGCGCAGCCGCATGACGTGTGATTGACGTGCAACTAGAGGGTGAAGGGGACTTGACATTTAGCTCTACATGTGGAGACAGAAGTCTGGGGGGTCATGTCAACCTAATCCCAAATCATATCTAATATCCTATGTTTAAAGAACTGTGTTATCCAAAAGGAAAGGTCTCTAGGATAGAATCTATTCTATACTGACTGTTAATGCGTGTACAAGCGTCTAAGTGTCTACATGAGATGCGAGGGGGCAGGAATCTTCCATGGTAACAGGGGCTATGAATTACTTGCATGAGGACAGCGAGGCCTGGCCCTTTGCACGGTAGCTGGAGGAATGTTTACCTAAACTACTAGACAGGAATGCATCGGATGAGGAGCGGAGCAGATAATCTTGAAGGTGAAATACAGTTTTTGGCAGGCAACAGGCTGGATCAGGCACCGTTAGCCGCGCAGGGAGTAGGACAAAGTTCATGGATACAAATGCAGGCTCGGACTGGAGCTTTCAGAGGCAGAAGGCAGGAAAAAGGTTTGATGACAGAATTCAGGGCCTACTCGCCTGAATCTGTAAAATGTGGAAAGTGAACCACATAAAGTCGGTGGCCTTTCATACTTAGGAATGGAATATCTGACCCATTCATGGCGGATCTGAAAGAGGACATGTTGACGGTGGACGCACATGTATTTGCGTCTTCAAAACTGGAACTGGAGGGAACATACATGTACTTATAGCATGCACATGGAGCCGTTGGGGTCTACGTTAGGGGACATAACTGATCACAAAATTCATATTTCCTCACGGGCTCCATGGTTCCCGGGCAGTCATCCCCCAGGCATCCGGGCCAGAGAGCTCCGGTGGTCCTTCCCCGGGCTTGAGTCCCAGCCGGGGTCCCAGAGCCCCCGGGAAGTGGAGCCCCCAAGCCCTGCATGGGCAGGCGGGAACCCTACCGCGAAGGCTCGGGGTGGGCAGATGGGAGTCCTTTTGGTCCCGGCCATCTGGTCGCACCTCTCCCCTCGGCCATCTGGTCGCACGCAATGCTTTCCAATGGGGCAACCAGATGGCCACGCCAGGAGGCAAATGAGCCAGAGGGCTCATTTGCCTCCTGGATCCCAGCCAGGGCTCCAGGAGGTCAGGCACGTTCCCCTGAGCCTCTCGGTGTGCACGGGTTCCCAGAAAGAGGGGTAGCCTTCTTCCGGATTACTAGGGACAGGGTATGCCGGGACACCCTGCCTGGGCTGGCGAAGAGTGTCGCCAATGCCAGGCTCTGGCACCCCTGCGTCTCGCTCATGCTGCGCCCCTCCCTTCCGGGGGAGATGGCTGGGTCTGCCGGTGCCCATGCGACTGCACCTCTCTACCCCTCCAGCGAGCCCTCCCACCCAGGCAGGTGGGCTCCTTCCCCCAGCAGGCTCCTGAGAGGGAGGGGTGCGCAAAGTTTGTCTGGATGGGGAGATGGGCACGCAGCCCCCGAACCCACCCCGTCAGCAGGTGCGGCTACCTGTTTGATCCTGCCAGTAGCATATGCTTGTCTCAAAGATTATGCCATGCACGTGTAAGTACACATGGCCGGTACAGTGAAACTGCGAATGGCTCATAAAATCAGTTATGGTTCCTTTGATCGCTCCATCTGTTACTTGGATAACTGTGGTAATTCTAGAGCTAATACATGCCGCCGAGCGCAGACCTCCCGGGATACGTGCATTTATCAGACCAAGACCAATCCGGTCTCGCCCGGCCGCTTTGGTGACTCTAGATAACCTCAGGCAGATCGCATGTCCCCGTGACAGCGACAATACATTCAGATGTCTGCCCTATCAGCTTTCGATGGTACTTTCTGTGCCTACCATGGTGACCACGGGTAACGGTGAATCAGGGTTCGATTCCGGAGACGGAGCCTGAGAAATGGCTACCACATCCAAGGAAGGCAGCAGGCACGCAAATTACCCACTCCCGACTCTGGGAGGTAGTGATGAAAAATAACAATACAGGACTCTTTCGAGGCCCTGTAATT
>NC_140590.1:63785048-63825340 GCF_964204655.1 Triturus cristatus
ATGATATAAGTCCTGTACCAGCAAATCGTAACGAACCAACGAGCGAACCCGATAATGAACTTATGAACTCTGCTCAAGATGAGCAACAGACTGCATCTGTACAAAACAAGATACCAAAGGAAAATAACAAAAATGGAAGGCTCAATCAGACACACAAGAAAAACTATGCAAAAGCAAAGGGCAGTTACAAAGAATACCAGACAATGTTTCAAAAAGACAAAAAGAAAATTGCCACGATAATCACTGATGGGGCAGAAGATGCCACCTGTCAAATCAGTGCTGATGAAATCTTCCAATACTATAAAGACATAATTGAAAAAGAAAACAAGAAAAATCCCAAATTCATCCCAATTGACCGGATACCAGATGAATGGGAAATTGGAAGTCTTTGTAAAGAAATTACACTGCTCGAAGTAACTAAAGCCTTTGATGAATCAGATTTAAAGAAAGCAGTGGGGCCTGATAAGATTGGTCTGAATGACTTAAATAAAGTGCATAGCAGGCAACCAAGACTGCTGCCTAGAATCTTATCGTCTTGGTTATTGATGAGAAGAGTACCAGACAGTATTAAGAAGAACCGGTCAACACTAATACCTAAGAATGTACCGATTAGCGAACTCAAAAAGATAAGTAATTGGCGTCCAATTACCATCGGTACGGCATTCATGAAGTTGTTCACGAAAATATTAACTAAAAGACTCACATTTTTCGTTGAAATAAATACGAGACAAAAAGGCTTCATGAAGGTGAGAGGTTGTCTCGAAAATCTGATTCTTCTGCAAAACATTATAAAAGGGGCACGAAAGAACAGAAGCTCGTTGACAGTGGTGTTCGTGGATATCTCAAAAGCTTTTGACTCTGTCAGCCATGGTCATATTCTACAGAGTCTTGAAAGACACAGAGTTCCATCAGGCATCAGAGACATAATAAAAGACTTATACACTGACTCAACAACATTTTTCAAGGGAAAAAACAATGAAGCAACTCCAGAAATAACAATGAAGTCAGGAGTTAAGCAAGGTGACTCTTTATCCCCACTGCTGTTTAATATTGCCATGGATCCTCTGATCTGTGATCTTCAGAAAGAAGGCAAGGGCTTCACATTCGGCTCCAATGATCTCATCAAGCAAATCATCGCTCTGGCCTTTGCCGAGGACATCACAGTACTCAGCAACACCTGGGAAGGAATGAGTACAAATCTGAAAATCATTGAAAAATTCAGTAAAACAACAGGAATAAAACTTAATGTGAAAAAAACACATGGATTCTATATTAGTCACCATAAAGATAAGATCCTGGTAAACAACTGTAAACCATGGCAATTTGAAAAACAAAATATTGAAAACATTAATCCAGGAGAAAGTGAGAGATACCTCGGACTGAACTTTGATCCACACACCGGCCATTCAAGCAACAACAAAATTAATGAGGTTCTTGTTGACTGGGCTCAAAAACTCGACAATCTACCACTTAAGCCCACACAGAAAATAGAAATATTCTGTCAGTACTTGATCCCTAAACTGTCATTTAAACTGGAAATGACAGGAACAGAAGCGAAAACTTTAAACATTCTGGATCAAACAATTAGAAAGTATGTCAAACATTTTCTACACCTACCTGCATACACATGTGATGGTCTCCTGTATTCGAAAAGATCCTTTGGGAGCCTCAGTATACCAAAGTTATGTACAACAATTGGTCTGAACAAAGTTAATAACTTATTGTATCTCAGGGAAGCTCCAGATCTGTACATAGTTCCTTCATTCATGTATGCAGGAGAAGTAATCAATGAAAACATTTATAGCATCATTAAAACACACAAACTCAACATTTTAGACAGTAGATTTCTGAGTCATGAGTTGAATTTGGTAGCAACATATGATTAAAGGAAAGAGGAATTTGAGAAATGGGCAAATCTCCCTGTCCAAGGTGATGGTATAAACTACTTAGCAAGTAATCCAACCTCAAATTTTTGGATCAGCAAACATAATAAAAGAAAAGAAAATCAATACATAGCTGCGCTGATGTTGAGAGCAAATGTCCTGTATACTAGAGAAACCATCACTAGGGGAAGAAATCATACATTTGCTACTTGTAGATACTGCAAAGATGTGTGTGAAACAATTTCACATATTTCAGGTGCATGTCCTAAAACCAAGGACATAAGAATTAAAAGGCATAACAAAGTGTTGGAATTGCTAATTGATAGAGCAAAAAGGTGTGGGTGGATGAAATACAGGGAACCTCATGTCAAAAATAGTCAAGGTGAACTAAGAAAACCAGATGTAGTGTTCACCAAAAATGGTACTGCTGTAGTGGTTGATGTTTCAATTCGTTATGAAAACTCACAGGAGTCCCTTGAATTAGCATATGAGAGTAAAATTAAATACTATCAGGATCTATCACAGCAAATCAAAGGTCTTACCAACTGTAAAACTGTAAAATGTCATGGTTTTATTGTAGGATGTCAGGGTATTTGGCCTCAATGTATTTTTTTTTTAAACGTAGTTTATTGGTTTATTGGATTTCTGAATATTACAACTTCCGCCGACCTCAGTATACATCAGAACAGATCACTATCGACACATTCGGCAAAGAAGCTCCATAATAATAAACAGTGAGACAAATAATGTCCATGTTCACTGCCACGGAACGTCCATACTCTTCAACCTCGTCCAACGTTGACTCTTGAAATATACAATAACTACTCTGAATGTAACATAAGTCCCCCCCCTCCCATCTCCTACCCCCATCCCAACGATCCCCCATCCTACCCTCCCCCCCTCTGCCGGGTCAACGTAACTCGTGGTCCATGCTTCGACATATTCCTTCATGCGGGGCCGCCTTCTGTCACCCTCCCCGGACACGGGGTCCCTCCCTCCCCGGAAGACACCTCGGCTACACTGGATATAGTGACTTAGGAGGCTGTCCCTCTATCTCTTGCACCATTGCTCCCCATGCCAAGAGCACCTCAGGCAGCTTGTCATCCTTCCTTGTACTTCCCATATGCCCCTCCTCCGCCAGGGCCCACTCCCGGAAATCGGATCTCCACTTTGCCAATGGCGGTCCCTGCTGTGTCAACCAGTGGATGGCTATGCGCCTCTTGGCAATAACTAACCCCAGGATCAGGAGCCGCCTACTTATCTTGCGTTTTGGGTCCCGCGGAATCAAGCCTAGGAGGCATGTGCGGGGATCCAATGCTATAGTCCATCCGGTTATCCGGGTCAGAGCACCAAGAACCGCCCCCAATACGCCTGGATTGATGGACACGTCCAAACCATATGCACAAAATCTGCCGGGTCAAAGCGACATCTAGGGCAATGGGGGTCTCTGGAGCCATCAATGGCGTGCAACCTTCTAGGAGAGAGGTACGTCATATGTATTATGTTGTACTGAATTTGCTTAAAACGATTGCTCACTGACACCTTTCGCACATTCTCATGTATCTTTTCCCAGTCTCGTGTCGTGACCTCCTGAGGACACACCTGCTGCCATTTTTCTTCTATTTTTAGGGGTCCGCTCTTTTTATCATCCCGTAATGCCCTATAGAGGTGAGTGACAAGTTTTAGCCCTCCCGCCATGGCGATCAGAGTAACCAGAGTCCGGGTGTGTTTCGGGGCCTCCAGAAACGTAGGCCACAGTTGTCGTGCCGTTGCCGCTATTTTTGCATATTGCAGAAACTGCCCCGCCCCCAACTCAAAGGCAGTTATCGCCTCCTGGTAAGTGATATATTTTCCTTCCGGGTACAGGTCGGACAACATCAGGCAGCCCCCTGTCTGCCACGCCTCCGTCGACATCACCCGTTCAATCTGTGCAAAGGGCGGCAGCTGCCATATGTCCGCCTCCGGGGCAAAAGGTCTGTCCTGTATAATTTTACGAACCACTCGGTTCCAAATTGCAGCCCCAAGCCGGACCATAGGCGAACCGGGCGCCGCCTACCCCCTGGCCCGCCACAACAATGTCCCGAGCTGTCGGTCCCTATACGTACCCTCCAGCCGGGATCGCTCCCAAGAGGGATCAGAGTCCAACCAGGCTATGGTATGCTGCAATTGTGACGCAAAGTAGTAAAGTTCCAGGTCAGGGATCTATAGACCCCCGGTACCCCAACTACGTTTCAGGATGTCTAAACTAACTCTGCATCTCTTCCCACTCCATAATAATTGGACCAACAGTGAATCGAGTTCCCGGAAGACTCTGTGTGGAATTTCAAAAAAGGAGCCTTGCATGACATAGAGACAACGGGGCAGGACCACCATCTTTATGAGTGCAATCTTTCCCATCAGTGAGAGGTTAAGAGTGTTCCAAAACGTTATACTACCCTGCAACCCACGGATTATCCTTCCCATGTTGCGCTGATAAAACCCCATCTCGGACCTATCGACCCATATCCCCAGGTATCGGACCGTGTCCTCTGCCCATGGAAGTTCCAGCGCCGGTCGTTTGTCCTCCCCCCAATTAATCTCTGCGGCAATCGCGTAAAGCTCTGACTTTGTTCTATTAATGTAGAGCCCGGAGGCTTCAGCAAATTGAGCCAACACAGATAGCAATATCGACATTGATTGGGTCGTCCGACTCAAGTATATTAACGCGTCATCGGCGTACAATAACACCACGTGCTCCGCATTCCCCACTCGTACCCCCTGTCCTACAAGTATCCTGCGCAGGTGACACGCCAAGGGCTCCATTGCCAGGGCAAATAGCAGTGGTGAAAGCGGACAACCCTGCCGCGTACCCCGTGCAATAGGAAATGCGTCCGACACATACCGACCCGTACGAACCCGCGCCATCGGCCGTGCATATAGTAACTTAATCCAGTTTACAAACCCCTCCCCCAAGCCCATTTTTAGCAAAACCTGCCATAGGTAATCCGACCGTATTGAATCGAATGACTGTTCGATATCGAGGAACACCAGGGTGTCTTGTTGGGCCCGTCCTTCCACCGATTGCATAATGTGGGCCAGGCGTCGGATATTCTGCAGCGTATTTCTGCCCGGTATAAAACCGGACTGGTCATCATGTACCAGCCGTCGAAGGTTGGGGGGGAGCCGAGTCGCCAATACCTGACTAAGAATCTTAAGGTCAACATTCAACATGGAGATGGGCCTATAGGAGCCGGGGAGGAGGGGGTCCTTCCCAGGCTTAGGGATCATCACAATAAATGCTTCCCTCAGGGAGTCTGGGAGTATACCACGTTTCTCGGCCTCCACTGTGATCTCCAGTAGTTTGGGGACCAGTAGGCCACCAAATTCCTTATATAGCTCGGCGGGTATGCCGTCCATTCCCGGGGACTTTGCAGTTTTGAGGTGGGCGATAGCCGCCCGTAGTTCTTCCCCACTAAAGGAGACCCCCAAGGCTTCCTGACTGTCTGTGTCTACACTGGGCAGTTCCTCCTCAACCAAATAGGCCTCCACCGCCTCATAGGCCGATGGGGACTGTGTCTCAGAGTATATTTTTCGTAAGTGGGCCACGAATACGTTATTTATTTCATGTTTGGTATACACCAACTGTCCCATATCGTTTTTTAGTGCCAAGATCGGGTGAGGCTGGGTCTCCGCCCGTATCAGGCGCGCCAGTAGTCGTCTAGCCTTGTGCCCGTCCGTGTACCAGTGACTCCTACTCGCAGTTCTAGCATATTTGCCTAGCGAGTCCCATAATTCTCCTATCCGCCGCCTCACATCGTCCCCCTCCGCCGACCGCTTACTGTTCATGGGGAGTTCCTTTTCCAACACCTCCAACCGTTTCTCTTGCCGCCTCAGATCACGCTCCAATACTGTTTTGACCCCCACCTCCGTGGACCGACAGATCCCCCGAACCACCACTTTCATCGCCTCCCATTCTGTCGCCCTGGTGCTGGCGGAGCCCCAGTTGAGCTCCATATACTCTGTCAGTCCCGCAAATATGGCGTCTTTATAAACCGGGTCACCGAAAGCTTCAACATTGAGCCTCCATAATGGTATCTTAGACCTTGGTCGGGCCAGCGAGTACGTGATCAAGAGCGGGGAATGATCCGACAGATAGCGGGCTAAATATTGCGTCTCCGTTACCCGATAGATCGCCGTCTTTTGAATGAAAAAGTAGTCCAATCTGCTAAAGGTATTGGCAGCAGGTGTGTGGCACGAGTACACTCTACGACTAGGGTTATGGTGGCGCCACACACCCGAAGGCCATAATTAAGAAGCATTGTGTTCATCGCTTCTCTGACTCAGGGCTTAGCATCCAGTCTGGGGGGGGTCTATCAAGCTCCCCATCCATCGCACAATTAAAGTCCCCTGCCATCACCAATTCCGTGTCCGGGTCCAGATCCAACAGTCCCAATACCCGGCTTAAAAACCCACCATCGTCACTATTCGGGGCATAGACATTCACCAGGCATATACTGCGCCCATCTAGAGTCCCTTTCACCACCACAAACCTCCCATCTGAATCCTGTTTAACATGCAGAGCCTGAAAAGGGACTCCTGGTGCCACCCATATTAGCGCTCCCCGGGCAAACCCCGAGTATGATGTTGCAAAAATCTGACCCCTCCACCTCCGTTGGACGAATTTAAGACAGTCTCTCCATAGGTGGGTTTCCTGGAGTAGAGCTATACTGACCCCATACCGCCTGAGGTATGAGGCTACCCAAATCCGTTTCACCCTGTTATTGAGCCCTCGGACGTTCCAAGTGATCAGTTTGTAATTCTGCTTATCCCCTGCCATGACTGAATGATTGTGGGTATCTCCATCCCCCGTGCCTGCGGTACATAGACCCCCCCCTATTATCATAGCGTGCCCCTGCCCGAGGAGTAAATCGTCGATCCCCAGTATGCCACCATAGACCAGACCCAACAGCAACCTCAACAAACCACAAACTGAAAAACCCAAATCCCCCCACCCTCAGGCAGTAGCCCGTCATTCTCACAGCCATTTCTGGTTTGAGGACTCCGACCCCGCCCCAAAGCTCCACCCTCCCCCCAACAATCCCCTTTCAACGTACTAGAACAATTGCCACACTTACACCCCCAAGTCTGTTGCTACCTCCCTCCCTCATTTGACTCAGTGACTCAGCCGACTGCCTGGCACCGTGTAGCCCCGCCCGACCAAGGTCTAGCCAGGCCGCCTCGGTACTCCACAGCCGGCAAACCTAATCAGCGTGTAGGCGAACTAGTGTATTCTCCTCCAACAATTATCAAGCAATCCCCCCCTCCACCCCTCAAGTCCAGGGGGCACAATGCCCGTGCTCCATCGTTCCTCAGTAAAGTCAAGCGCCCCATGGGCCAAACCCGATACTCACAGTGACTCTGAATGTCCATCACTCAGTCTCAGCCTCAGGGTCTTCCCTCACCCAGTTCCAGAGCTTTCCACCTCCGGGCCGGTGGCCCCCTCCAGATCTGACTGTGTTTCCTGCACCAGACAGAGCGGGGAAAACTGGTTCTGCGTCGGGATCTCCACTCTCTCCGTACGTAGCGTGCCATCTGGTCCCACCACGATACGCCCCTCGTCTGCCCGCTCTCGGTCTTGCCGTCGTCGTCCTTCTGCACTACGTTGCTGGTTCCCCTGGCGATTACTCCGGCGTTTCTGCTCTTGCCATCCTTGGTTTTGGTCCGGGCCGGCCAGTCCCATCGAGTCCATCCAATCTGCAGCCTCCGACGGGGTACCAAAGAAGTGGACTCTATCCGCATACTGTACCCGGAGCCTAGCGGGGAACATCAGGCTATATTTAATATTATGGCTTCGCATCCGTCTTTTGACGCTCAGGAAGTCGTTCCGTAGGTCTTGCACCTTTTTGGTATAATCGGGGTAAATGTGAATGTCTTGGCCTTCAAACCGAGGTGGGCCTTTGGCACGAATATGTTGCAAAATCATGTCCCTATCCCTAAAGTTGAACAGCCGGGCAATCAAGGCTCTCGGTGGGGAGCCTGGTTTTGGTGGGGGCCCCAGCGATCTGTGTGCCCTTTCCACCGCAAACATCTTGGAGAGGCTCAGCTGGGGGAACGCTCTGCCAATCCAGTCTTCCAAGAAGAGGTCAGCCGCCGGCCCCTCCGCCTTTTCAGGAAATCCCATAAAGTGGAGATTGTTCCGCCGAGAGCGTCCTTCTGCGTCTTCCGCTCTGTCCTCTAGGCGGGCCGTATGATCCTGAAGTGCTGTGACCGTCTCCCGCAACTGACTAACCTCCGACTGCAGAGTACTTAGGTCTCCCTCCATAGTGGTAACCCTGTCCGCCACCTTCCTGAGATCCAGGCGTAGGTGATTAATGTTCATGGCCATCCCATCCATTTTTGTTGCCAATGCTACCCTGGAGTCGCGAATCGCTGCCAATATATCTTCTTTATCTCAAGTGGTCGTATCGTGATGGGCTCCTTGCTCCATATCCGCACGAAGGCGATCCGTCGTTGTCAGCCCCGGGACCATGTATTGCACAATTTTATTTGCCTGGGCGCCTCTCAGGGGACGGTCCTTCCCCATCGTCCGCGGGGCTGCCGCCGAGGATGACGCTGTGTCCCCCCTGTCCAGAGGAACCCGGGAAGGGGTGCCCTTCCAGAAATCCACCTCCTCGCCGGGGACTCCGCGCCGTTCACGCCAAGCAGACCACCCGACCTCCGCCCGGAGCCAGTACCCGGCCTTCTGCGTCTGTTCCCCAACCCCAGCGGGCTGCTCCAGTAGGGTATGCCGGGTCCGAATCCCGTACACAGCACTCAAGGGGGGACCCCGCCTCTCACCTCCCGGGGTGCAACCCCCGGCCTCCGGCACTATACACCGCTGCTTGGTCCCCCCGGCATCTTCCACACCGCTGGGATAGAGTTAGCTTCGCCTCTCCTTGTTGCGGTTATCCAGGCTTATCTCCGGCCTCTCCGTTTATGAACATCCACTTCTGGGGGACAAGTCGGTCACCGGGCATGTGGCCCTCCCAGACGGGCGCAAGACACAGCCCTCAGGTTTTTAAGGCCCCCAACCGGGACCCCAGGCAGTCCCCCCGCGGCCTCCAGGCCAACCAGCAGGCAGGCCGCAGAGCCTCGGCCTTGCGCAGATGTCTCAGCCGGCCTTCTGGGCCCCGCCTCCTCCTACTCGCAGTAGTGTTCCTCCGTCTCCGGGGACTGAATTACCGGCAACACCGCACGACCAGAGGCCCAGGGGGCAGATCCACTCACTCCCGGCCTCCGATTCTCCATGGGGGCTCCGCAGGATATCAGGTGGGCCAGCCTCTGCGCACTATCTACACCGGGCCTGTGCGCCCATCCGGATCTCACCACCTCCAGGGGCCCGGGAAGCCGCCGCCGTCACCCGCCTCCGGGTTCGCCACCTACATGCCTCCACTCACTGCTGCAGAGATCTCGGTTCCGTCCGGGACCTCAACGCGGGTCCGCACCTCGGGGGCCGCGAGGGACGGCTCACTGAGCGGTCCCCGATCTCCCGACATAGGTCGGCGCCGCCATCTTGCCTCCAGACGGTTCGGAGCATCTCCAGGACCTCAGAGGCGATTTCCTCCACCGCGGACCACCTCCGTACCCCCAAACAAGGACCCCCGGGGCAGAGGGGGGGCTCCGACTTCCACAGCACCAAGAATTATAGTAAATTCACCATGAATATGGAGGAGTTTTTCTTATGGGGCAGGAGCTCCACAGAGAAGCGTCTATCCGACCATGCCGTCAGGCCGCGCCCCGCCTCAATATAATGATGTTGCTCTGGCTGATCTTGGTCTGCAAATGTCGTTCCCATTCAAGAAGAATGTTTGCCTGACTACATTAATGGACACTATAAAATGTGCCAAGTATTCATGGACAATTAAATTTCAGTTCAAACACTGAGATGTACACTATCGTACAGCACACATGTCACTTTTATAAACGTATTAGCCTAAATGTTGATTCACTAATATTTACATGTGGTTCAACAGTCACGTAATAGTTAATAGTTGACACAAGAATTAGTATAGATGTGGATTTTATAGATGTGAAGTTTTATAGAAATGTATTTTCAAACTAGATGTGCAATTTATAGATGTGTATTTTTTATAGTTGTGTGCTTATATTATAATGATGTAGATACAAATGTGTACATCATGATTATTGAAACGTCTTGAATAAAATAGGTCTCAAATAACTACATACACATAGTCACTACATATTGCATTGATTATTGATATCCTGCTAATCAGGACTGTTCGTACACAATGTTATATTGTTGGAATAGTCCTGCAGGGTGTACTATCTCTGGCCTATACGTGACCCCAGTTCCAGTCAGAACAGCTTAAAGTGTGGCTGTACTCCGGAGCGAACAAATGTTGTATTATTGGAAGCAAAACTGATTTGACGCTGATGGGCAGCATAATAACCCAGAATGAGCCACCGCGAGGTGGTACAGATAGCCAAAGGCCTTGTCATCTAATTAGTGACCCGCATGAATGGATGAACGAGATTCCCACTGTCCCTACCTACTATCTAGTGAAACCACAGTCAAGGGAATGGGCTTGGCAGAATCAGCGGGGAAAGACGGCCCTGTTGAGCTTGACTCTAGTCTGGCACTGTGAAGAGACATGAGAGGTGTAGGATAAGTGGGAGGCCCTCGGGCCACCGGTGAAATACCACTACCCTTATCGTTTTTTCACTTACCCGGTGAGGTGGGGGGGGAGAGCCCCGTGGGGCTCTCGCTTCTGGCTCCAAGTGCCCGGCACTCGCCGGGCGCGACCCACTCCAGGGAGGGGTGGGGAGTTTAACTGGGGCGGTACACCTGTCAAACGATAACGCTGGTGTCCTAAGGCGAGTTCAGGGAGGACAGAAACCTCCCGCAGAGCAGAAGGGCAAAAGCTCGCTTGATCTCGATTTTCAGTATGAATACAGACAGTGAAAGCGGGCCCTCACGATCCTTCTGACTTTTTGGGTTTCAAGCAGGAGGTGTCAGAAAAGTTACCACAGGGATACTGGCTTGTGGCGGCCAAGCATTCATAGCAATGTCGCTTTTTGATCCTTCGATGTCAGCTCTTCCTATCATTGTGAAGCAGAATTCACCAAGCGTTGGATTGTTCACCCACTAATAGGGAACGTGAGCTGGGTTTAGACCATCGTGAGACAGGTTAGTTTTGCCCTACTGATGATGTGTTGTTGCAATAGTAATCCTGCTCAGTACGAGAAGAACCGCAGGTTCAGACATTTGGTGTATGTGCTTGCCTGAGGAGCCAATGGGGCGAAGCTACCATCTTTGGGATTATGACTGAACGCCTCTAAGTCAGAATCCCCCCTAAACTGTAACGATACCGCAGTGCCGTGGAGCCTCAGTTGGCCTGGGATAGCCGACCTTTCTCGGGGAGCCGGTGCGTAGAGCTGCTCGCTTGGGGACCGGAGCGTGGACGGAAGGGGTCGCCTCCATTGCCCTTAGTGCACCGCATGTTCGTGGGGCACCCGGTGCTAAATCATTCATAGGCAACCTGATTCTGGGACAGGGTTTCATAAGTAGCAGAGCAGCTGCCTCGCTGCGATCCATTGAAAGTCATCCTCTGAGCCAAGCATTTGTCTCTCCGTGCATGGGCGTCCACGGACGACTTCCTCCACCACACCCAGTGGTGGGTCCCTCTGCCGTCAGGCCGGCGGGAGGGACGCTGAGGGGGTAACGTGGGTTCGTTGGAGGCTGCCTCCACAACCCTGCCCCACCGGGGTGCGGGGATGGGGGACACCATCCCTTGTGGGTCGGCAGGGTGACCAGATGGCCTAGATGGCCTAGGCCGGCCGGGCCTTTCCTTCCCGCTGCCCCAGTCGGGCAGGGCGGCGAGCAGCAGTCCCGGGGGAAAGGAGCCTCCTGAGCGGCTGCCTCGGTGCGCCTACCCACCCCTTGCCGGACTGAAAGGGTGACTGGGTATGGCACCCTCCCAGGTCATCTGGGCGCTGGGACGTCCCGGACCATCTGGTCGCCTGGCTAAGCGACCAGATGGCCCTGCGAGCCGGGTGACTAGATGGCCATGCGGGCCGGGGGACCAGATGGCCCTGCAGGCCAGGTGACCAGATGGCCCGGCGGGCTGGGTGACCAGATGGCCCTGCAGGCTGGGTGACCAGATGGCTGGCCTACCGGCCGGCCGGACTCCCTCCAGCTTTTGTCCTTCCTCAAAGTTCTGTAAGCCCACACTACGTGGGGGCTTAATAGTCATGAAAAATGGGCTCACCGGGCAGGCCGTCGGGGCGAGGACGTGGCCTGGGCTTAACCCTCCTTGGTTCCAGCCACGGGTCCGGGTGCTGGGGACCGGGGGATCCCCCGGGGCCCGGGGAGGATCTCCCCGGCCTAGCTATCGTTCGGAAGCTGGGACCGTGCCCGGGGCTTGAGCTCTGTCCGGCAGGCCCTGGGGTGCGGGAGCCCCCCATCCTGCAAGCCATCAGAGGGTCCGGGCGCTGGTTATGGGGGTCCATCAGGGCACAGGGAGTCTCTCCCCAGCCTGGCTAGGGTTCTGAAGCTGGGTCCGGGCCTGGGGCTTGAGCTCCATCCGGCAGGCCCCTGGGTGCGGGATCCCCATATCCTGTAAGCCAGCTGATGGTCTGGGGATCCCATCTGAGCCCGGGAAGGCTCCCCCTGCCTGGCTATGGTTCGGAAGCTGTGACCGGGACTGGGCCCGGGGCTCGTGCTCCGTCCCAGGTTGCGGTAGCCCCCGTCCTGCAAGCCAGCCGAGGGTCTGAGTGCTGGGGACAGGGGTCCACCAGTGAGGATCTCCCCGGCCTGGCTAGGGTTCGGAAGCTAGGACCGGGCCTGGGGCTTGTGCTCTGTCCGGCGGGTCCCTGGGTTCAGGAGCCTCCCGTCCTGCAAGCCAGCCGAGGATCCGGGTGCTGGGGACGGGGGTCCACCGGGGCCCGGGGAGGCTCTCCCCGGCCTGGCTAGGGTTCGGAAGCTGGGACTGGGCCTGGGGCTCGTGCTGTGTCCCAGGGTCCCAGGCTGCAGGTGCCCCCCGTCCTGGAAGCCAGCCGAGGGTCCGGGCACTGGGGATGGGGTGGTCCACCGGGGCCCGGGGAGGCTCTCCACGGCCTGGCTAGGGTTCGGAAGCTGGGACTGGGCCCGGGGCTTGTGCTGCATCCCAGGGTCCCAGGCTGCAGGAGCCCTCTATCCTGGAAGCCAGATGAGGGTCCGGGCGCTGGGGAAGGGTGTCCACTGGGGCCCGGGGAGGCTCTTCCCAGCCTGGCTAGGGTTTGGAAGCTGAGACCGGGCCCGGGGCTCGTGCTGCGTCCTAGGTTGAGGGAGCCTCCCGTCCTGGAAGTCAGCCGAGGGTCCAGGTGCTGGTGACTGGGGTCCACCGGGGCCTGGTGAGGCTCTCCCCGGCCTGGCTAGGGTTCGGAAGCTGGGACAGGGCCCGGGGCTCGTGCTGCGTCCCTGGGTCCCGGGGTGCGGTAGCCACCCGCCCTGCAAGCCAGCCGAGGGTCCGGGAGCTGGGGAAGGGTGTCCACTGGGGCCCGGGGAGGCTCTCCCCGGCCTGGCTAGGGTTCAGAAGCTGGGACCGGGCCCGGGGCTCGTGCTCAGTCCAGTGGGCCCTGGGGTGCAGGAGCCCCCCGTCCTGCAAGCCAGCCAAGGCTCCGAGCTCTGGGGAAGGGTGTCCACCGGGGCCCGGGGAGGCTCTCCCCAGCCTGGCTAGGGTTCGGAAGCTGGGACCTGGCCCAGGGCTTGTGCTCCATCCGGCAGGCCCCGGGGTGCGGGAGCCCCCCGTCCTGCAAGCCAGCCGACGGTCCGGGCGCTGGGGACGGGGGTCCACCGGGGCCCGGGGAGTCTCTCCCTGGTCTGACTGCTTTCAGAAGCAGGGACTAGGCCGGGGAGCAGGGGTGGCTGGCTTTATCCGCTACGCTGGCGGAGCGGAGTTTTCTGCCCAACCCTACACTTAAGACCACATTTGATCTGGGGCAGAATGAAGTTTTTAACTACGTCGCAATGAGAGACTTCCTGACACGAAAGGCCGGGGGGCCCTCAGGCTTTGCTAAACACGAACTCATAGAGAGACTATCCGCACCCACGGTACCCCGCTTAGGATCTATCTATGCCTTGATGAATAGACTTATGCCTGATGATATGGCCATCATTTCCAACAAATGGCAGCAGAAACTAGGAATCACTGATAATTTCTTTTATCTGGCCATTCAATTTTCACAGAGCGATCTACTTTCGGCCAATTCAAAAGCACAATTTCATAAAACTTGTTTTTTCTTATATTTCTTGCCCAGTAGAATCGCCAAGTGAGGTACAGGAAAAGGCACATATTTTTCCCGCTGCTCAGAGTATAGTGTAGACTCTGTGCATATGTTTGCCTCATGCACAGAATTAAGGCCACTGATATCCCAAATGCAAGCTTTCCTGGGCAAGGTGCTATCATGAGATGTCCTGCTAACCCTTACGACTATCTTGCTGGGGCCACATGACTCTATTAGTAGAAGAGAAGGCAGGGCTCTAATTTTTGTAGCCATGGCTGTCTATAAGCTTTGCATAACATCTGCCTGGATTGATCCAAGTCCTCCATCATTTACGCACTGGCTGGCCCGGCTATTATCAATTGGAAATTTGGAGAGGGCAATCTAGGCTAAGAAGGGGGCGCGGGCCAAAAAAAAGGGACTTGTCATCTGGGAATCCCTATTTAAATTGCTCTCTTAGGCCAATCCTTAATGAACATCTGGAAGATTGAGAATCCCAATAGATCTGAGCGGATTTGGGATATAGCAAAACACTGCTTGCTTAACCGCTCAATGACATGTACCGAATCCCAAAATGGAGTTATCGTATTGCACAGACTTGCCATTTTTTTGTATTTTTTTCTTTTTTGTATTCAAATATTAATCTGCCTTTCTGGCCGGTGCACCAATTGTCTGCTTTTTGCCATGTCTTACTCTTTGAGGTGCACGCACTTTCTGCGCTTTCAGCACTATTCACTTTACCAGGAAAAAAATATGAAAAGAGGACATACTACTTTGCACATTTCACTCTGCACTTTGCACCGAAGGGAACACAGTTAGGCTAAAAGGTGTTTCTTTTGGTAAAGCATTTTATTGTGTTATTGTTGATCTTATGCCCATTGTAACTGGATAACTAACTTTATATCTCGCGTTCTATGACCTTCCTGTGTTTGATTCTTTGGTCATGTATTAGTGCCTTGGCTTTGGGTGGGGGATGGAAAGTTTTGATCTATGTTGGTTTTTGCTTGTAATGGCATTACAAAATCAAAATTTAAAAAAGGGACTATCTATGCAACCAGTGAAGGGCAGGAATCCTTTCTACGACATGCAGTGTCGTAGGTAAACAACACACCGGACCATTCGATTTTATTAAGGGGGGAATCTTAATCTGGTTCTTGATAATGCCTTAGATAGATCAGCACACCAACATGGGTAGACTGGAGCTCTCTCCGGGGACAGGCAGCCCAGGCTGGGAGATGTTGGCCTCAGGGACATCTGGCATACTTTATACCCCCATGCCCGAGTCTATACATTTTATTTTCTTGCCCACAAAACTTATACCAGATAGGATTATTTTCTCGGCTCATCCAAGAGTTTTTTCTCTAGTCCAGAACTCTGAGATAGCGCATCGTTCTCTATCTGATCACGCCGCAGTTATGCTTACAATGCATTCCCGAGCTCGCAGTGGACGCGTGGTGAAGTAAGGCATCTACGTTAGGCTAATGATACTACTTGTGTGGCATACTGGCACTTATGCACTTAGTACCCAATTTTATGCATTTGCATTGTTTTTATTGGTGTTAACTTTTAGCCTCTTTTTAATCTAAATCTCTGACCCTGTGGAACTGCTCGGGTGTGCATTCCTAGCTCTTTCCTACCTTCTCTTTGCTCTCCGGTCCGCCGCGAGGTTCTCCTCGATTGTGCGTAAAGAGCTTCATCTTGCTTCATTTCTTTTTTCTTAAACTGGGCCGTCGTCATAGCAGTTGGCAGTCTAGCTCTCCCACGCATTTCCGGTTCCTTATTTCCGGTTCTGGCTCTTGGGGCATGTCATCACAATGCATTCCCGAGCGCGCGATGGACGTGTGCAGCGGGCAAGCCAAAGGCAAGCCCATCTGCGCCTGTCAGTGCCAGGAATGTGCCATGCGCCAGGACCCCTGCTCGTTTTTAAGTATAAGCTATTTCTCAACACAGCTACAAGCATATAATAATGGTAAGCGTTGCAAGTCAGCCAGGTGGGCTGGGGGGAAGGATAATCATGGCTATCAGTGTACTCTGTGCAGCTTTTCATTTAGTGACACCATTGCACATACCTTTGCTCCAAACCCCCGCTTGCTGACAAGAGACAAGAACTTACCAGACCCAGGGAAGGACAGTATCAAGGCTACTTCAGATCAGCACTCCCCACACAAGTTAGCAAAAATTAACAATACCAATCACAAATCAGAGGCGGGCTGTCTAAATGCCATACTGCTAAACTTGAGATCGAACATTAAGCACAAATATGAACTAGAACACTCACTACAGACCTCAGACCCTAATTTGGTTTACCTTACCAAAACCCGGGTTACGGACACTTCGGAGCCTGACTGGGCTATTGCTATACCAGCAGGGTACTCCCCGGCCAGTGTAGAAAGATCAGGGAAAAAAGAGGGTGGCATAGCAATTATTTTCCGATCCACTTTCAAGACCACTTTCACGTCATGCCAGTTACCAGGAGCAGAAGCTCTGGATTTTAATATAACATTTTCTAATACTGCATCCTTTCCTGGATTGGTCCTATACCAATCCCCTGGTCCAAAAATGCTCTTCCTACAAGGTTTACAGACGTTTATGGAATCATGTCTAGACTCCCCAAAATTAACTATATTGGGGGATTTTAATTTCCACTTAGAAGCAGACAAAAACTCAGACACAGCCACACTTAGAAGGTTTTGGGCTCACACAACTAGTCTTGGAACCTACGCACAAGGGCCAAAACTCTCTTGATGGTATTTTTACCAACAACTCTAATATCTCAGTCGAAGAATACTTCCAGTGACTTCCAGTGACATCTTCTTCAAACTTACCTATAAGGAAAGTGATAGGCTCCAGCCAAAGATCCTGCCTCCTGTTAAAACTAGGCCATGGCATAAAATCAGGACAGAAGAGTTGACAGAGCTGTTGGATACAAGCCCACCTGTTCTAGGGACAAACGTTAATGAGTCAGCTGATAATATGGATGGATGGATCCAATCAGCAATTGATCAGTTAGCCCTTTAAGATCAAATAAACATCGGTGAAAAAGGGCCTCTGCCCCATGGTACAATCCAGATCTTAAAGCCATATAAATCAGGTGTAGACACTTAGAGATGGGCTGGAGAGCATATTGCACTGAACAGAGTAAACTGCCCTACAAACTTGCCTTAGAGGAGTATAAGCAAGCCATCATGAATGCAAAAAAAGATGTACTTTACTGGTAAAATCGAGGGGGCTAAAAACTCCTCAAGAGAGCTTTTCAAGACGGTCACGGCACTCTCCAAACTAAATCAAGAAAATCAATTTGTTCCGGACCATAGTTTCTGCGACAAGATGACAAGCTTCTTCCAGACAAAAATACAACTGATCTACAATGAATTGGTCGGGGAATTACCAAGACCTGGCAGTACCAGTACATCGGAGCCAGCTGGCTTAACTAGGCCAGCCACGTCAAGTCAGTTGAGCAGGTTTACCCCTCTATCTACCGAGAGAACAAATGATCTGTTACTAGCAGCAAAATCCGGGTCCCCAACAGACCCTTGCCCGCCGGCTATAATATATTTGATCTCTAATAAAATCAGTAACCAACTCGCCCCACTCCTAAATAATATCATGAGTTCAGGAATCTTCCCCACTTCTTGGAAGAAGGCATGTATCAGGGAAATCTTAAAGAAACCATCCTTGGATTTCCATGTGGTTGAAAACTATCGGCCCATATCTTGTCTACCATTAACGGCACAAATATTGGAAAAATCTATGTCTAAAGACTTAATGGGCTACCTAGAGCTTAATAACATCTTAGACCATTCTGAACATGGCTTCACACCACTCCACTGAATGAGCCCTAATTATGGCTACTGAGGGATTACATAGGCAACTGGATAGTGGAGGAAAGGCCATTCTAATCATACTAAACCTTTCAACCGCATTTGATACCGTGAACCATTAGGTACTGATTCAAGGGCTGAAGGCAATAGGAATTAATGAGATGGCTCTTAGCCTTCTGGCCTCGTTCCCCGTGGATAGGGAATGAAGGGTGTGCTGGGACAACCATAAATCGGAAAGATTTTCCCTCCCCTGTGGAGGTACCCAGGGGTCAGTTTGGTTCCCAACACTTTTCAACATTTAAGTGACACCTCTGGGTGAGCTAACCAGATGACATGGGTTCTCTTTGGTGTCATACGCTGATGACACTCAACTTGTCATTTCCATCTCTTCAAATGCGGACAACATCGATGGTAAAGTCCATGGCTATCTAAAACATATCATGAATTGGATGCACCAAAATTATCTCAAGCTAAATATGGGAAAAACAGAAGTGATGGAGTTTGTGACTGGGGCACTGCTCTGGAACCAAGAATGGTGGCCGGCAGAGGCAGGAAAATGCCCTCTACCCGCAGGCAAAGTCAGGAACTTGGGAATCTTGTTGGGCGATCAACTAAGTTTCCTAGGCCAAATTAACCAGCTTACATCAGCCTGCTTCTTCCAGTTAAAAGTCCTAAGGAAATGTTCTTTCATCGCCCCTGAACTACGGATATCGGTTGTTGTCGCTTTGATTCTTTCACGGATTGACTACTGCAATGCCCTCTTTGTGGGCATTAGCAAGCACCAACTGTCCAAATTTCAATCTTTACAAAATGCTGCAGCTAGAATGCTGATAAACATTCCAAAGTTCCATCACATCTCTGGAAGCATTCAAACTCTTTACTGGCTGCATGTGCAACAGCGAATTGAGTTTAAAGCTTTGTGCCTGGTACACAAAGCCCAGTTTGGTGGAGGAGCAGTTGATCTACAGAAATTATTTTAGCAGTATACTCCTTGGCGCAATCTTGGGTCGGCTAACAAGGGGCTTGTCCGGATACCCAGAATACAAAGAACTAGATGGGGAGGTAGGAGCCTGACATATTGTGCGTCTAGATTATGGAATGAATTACCAGATTATATCAGACTCCAACCCTCCAGACCACGGTTCAGGAAGTTGCTGGAGACATGGCTATTTACCAGGCAGAAGTAAGGTATTCGGCTTTGCTAAACCTGTGTCCCGCTATAGCCCCAAGACGCCTCCGCATTTGTGCGCTCTATAAGCATAACACTTACTTACTATACCTTCTTACATTAACTGTTACTCCTGTGAAATCCCCCCTAGACCCTGGAGACTCCAAGAAACTTTATTGAGACGTCCAGAAGTCATCAAACTAATTACTAAAGTTATAAAGGACTTTGCAGCCATCAATGATACCCCCAATACTGTTATTTTTATGCTAGGAAGACTTTAAAAGCTGTAATCAGGGCTGAGCTGATTGCAATTCCCGCTTCCGATAACAAAGCGAGTAAGGATAAAAGAGACTCACTGTCCAACCATGTTAGACCTGGCACCATTGGCGTGGGTCTCACTTCCATTTTTTTGCTGTTGCCTCCTGTGTTTTTGCTATGTTTTTGCTGGTCTAGATGCTTTGGGCACTTTGCTAAAGCTGTTCAGTGCCAAAGTGCAAGTGCTCCCTGTTGTAAATTGATATAATGGATTAGTGATTCCATGATTGGCTGATTTGATTTACTTGTCAGACCCTAGTACAGTTAACCATGTGTGCCCAGGGCCTGTAAATCAAATGCTGCTGGTGGGCTTGCAGCACTGGTTGTGCCACCCACAGAAGAAGTAAAATGTGACTCAGGCCTGCCATTGCAGAGCCTGTGTGCAGTCTGGAACTGCCATGTCGACTTGGCAAGTGCACCCATTTGCCAGTCCCTAAACCTTCCCTTTTCTACATGTTAGTCACCCCTAAGGTAGGCCCAGGGTACCCCTGTGGGCAGGGTGCATTGTAAGTGAAAGGTAGGACATGCGTGTGGCATGTCCTGATAGTGAAATACTGCCAATTCTGAGGAGGAATACTCCCCTTGTGCTGTTTGCTGTCTGGGGTTGGCCTGCAGTGGCTGCTTGCTGCCAAGGAAAGGAGAATAACGACTTTGCTGTTTGCTTTGTCACCTGCTTGAAGAAAAGATCTCCAAGGGCTTGAAACTGAGCCTGCCTCCTGTCTGAATTTTTAGGGACACAAAGACTTCACCACCAGCTCTCCTGAATTTCCTTACTGGGAAGTCTAACCTGCAAAGAGGTGCCTGCTGCTGTTTAGGACCTCTAGAGACTATTTGTTGCTGGGAGCTGGAAGATCAACCCAACGAGAAGAAGCGTGTCGCATCCACACCGATTCCCGATGCATCGCGAGTCCTGGGGAAGAAGCGTGCCGCATCCGCACCGGGTCCCAACGCATCGCCTGCCGTGCATCTGCAAAAGATCACGCATCAGACCTGACTGCCACATTGCATCGAGCCACCATTTTGTTGCATAGCACCGGATTGTCGCGGCGCATCGAGGCGCCTACTTGTCGCATCGTAACTGGAATGCAGTAAGAAACTGACGCATCCCCTCCTCACCGGTAAGGAACCAACGCATCACCTCCCCTGCGCTGCAGTAAGGATCGGACGCATCACCTCCCCCGAAGCAAGGAACTGACGCACCACCTTCCCTGGGACCCTTTTGTCTGTTTTGCGTGACGCATCTAAGGTACTTTGTTGGAAACGTGTCGCATTTACATCTTGCATTGAACTGAACTATTTCTACCATTTTAAAGTCTTATTTTTCATACTGTATTGTGGATTTTTGTCGTTTGGTCTTGTTTAGATAGAGATTGCTTATTTTTCTAAATTGGTGTGGTGTCCATTTGTAGTGTTTTCACTGTGTTACTGTATGTGTTCACAAATGCTTTACACACTGCCTCTGAGATAAGCCTGTCTGCTCGTGCCAAGCTACCAAGTGGGTGAGCAGGGGTTATTTTAGGACTGTATCTCCCTTACCCTGACCAGAAGCAAGGGCCCCTATTTGGACAAAGGTACCCACCTATGCCAACTAGAGACCCCCATTTCTAACACACCAGGTCCAAGAACTGGAGCATATTCACAGTCGCACTGGGACTCCCCGGCTATGGTGTCAACTTGAGGCTGCCTGATCCCAATTAGCATGCACTGACTTGGACAGGGCGGAATGCATGGCTCTCCGCCTCCATCATAACTAATATATTGGGTGGATAGATGCAGACATATCTTGGCCAATAGGCTCAGAGCCTGCAGCGCTGCAGGGGAGCCTGCTGTCACCCTTGTTGTTCGCATCATATATGGAGCCATTAGCTCAGAGGATCTGGGATAACCACACGATTCAGGGTGTTACCTTCAGAGGAGAGGAACATACCATTTGTTTATAGGCGGATGATGTTATAGCAACCCTGAAAGACCCTTCCACTTTGCTACCTGCCTTCCTTTACAAATGTCAAAATGTCAAATGTCAAGGTACTTATAGAGCACACTGTCACCAGACGGCCACCTTGCGGTGTCGCCTTTGCGGTTTCCTGGCGCTGATACTCATACCGCTGTGGAACCCCTCCTGGCTTTCCCTGTGAAGTGTCCACTCCTGGGCACCCCCAGGGTAAAGCCAGGCATCCTTAGCGCTGTTGGGGCCGGTGTGGAGGCTAAGCATGCTATTGCCCAGAGTTGCAGCGTGGGGCCCGTGATTAGAATAGGCACCGAGGCGAGAATAGACAGGTCCGAGGAAATTGAGCCCGAGCCCCGCCGAGGCGGCAATCGAACCCTGGTCCCTGACCAGAACTCTGCTTCAGGGTCTGCCGCTCTAACCATTGAGCCACACTCCTACAAATGAGACCTATTTAGCCAGGTGGCGGGCCTCAAAGATTATGTGCCTAATTCCCAGGCTCTCAGTTTATCACTTCGGGCATCCACACATGAATCCCTGCAACAGTTATCCCATTCAATGAGCAACAACTTCAGTGCCATATCTGGGGATTCACCTTACTACTGCAGCCCACACGACGCGGCTCTTAGCCATAAAAAGCTGCTCCAACATGTCAGATCAGAGCTTCAACAAGGGAAATCTTATATTCTCTCATGGCTCAGCCGCATTGCGGCTCTCAAGATATCAATACTGCTTAAAATCTTATTTCTCTTCCAGATGCTCCCATTAGAACCTCCTCCAAAAACAATCCAGATGCTTCACCAGGAGCTTAATCGCTTTGTATGGGCAGAGAGAGGCAATCCCGAATATGGATAGAGTTGAGCTGTAGATCCCCAGGTTATGGAGCACTGGGCATACAAGGTCTTTCTCTGTACTATCAGGCAGCCCAGCTTAGGTTATTGTTTGAGTGGTCGTGCACTGAATCTGAAAGCATTGGCTTTACATGAATAGAGCAGTAGCTGGTCAGTCTGTAGTGTATGGAAGAACCCCTTCCTTCATAAATCTGCCCGACCCAGTAGTCTCTACTCCTCTCCTATTTCTAGAGCTTCCCTTAATGCTTGGGATCGAGTGGCTGAGCAGAAAGGTTTCACTTCATTCCCCTCTCAACTGACACTACATTTTTGGGAATCCAGATTTTACTCCTGGACTCAATTCATCAGATTTCACACACTGGACTGAGATGGGCTGTAGATTGATTGGCCACCTGTTTAATACAGAGGGATCTCTCTCCTTTGAGAGCTTACGCTCTGACCACACTTTGACTGAAACTGAGTGACTACATTATATGCAAATTAGGCACTGGTTGATTTACCCTTCAATACGGCCTGAAGCCCAATGCCTTCTTACTCCTCATGAAAAATTACAGCTCTCTAAAATGTCAAACACAAGTCTTATTACTAAGTTTTGTAGCCTGTTCTGGCCTGCAGCTGACCAGTCCAAATCCAAGGCCCAGAAAAGATGGGAAATTGAACTAGGTCGCTCCCTAACACAGCAAGAATGGAGGGGCATTTAATAGCGCACCAAACATACAGCTCGCGACATAGCTGGGGTTGAAACGGCAACCAAGACGTCACATATTGGTACCTTACTCCTCCTCATTTACAATCCAAATTGCAAGCCTGAATGTTGGCATGACTGTGGTCCCTTGTGCACATTAATGTATATACTTTGGGATGGCCCTGCACTCACATCCTATTGGGCACAGGTATTAGATGATATAGACACTCATTTCAATACACAACCCCCCCCCCCCATTTTCCTGCTAATGTGATATTAGGCCTACCTAATGCACTTACCTTCCCTCTTAAAATCCGGCAAGGCAGACAAATTGGCCTAGCATTAGGTGCACCCTACAAAATATTTTGTCACACTGGGGCATGAGTTTGATACCAACGTATACGGAATAGTTACATTAGTTATGGCACACATTGGGAATGGAGCTCTCTTGTCTCTTTATTAAATCACTGAACCTCTTTCCTGGATCTATGGTGGCTCTTCCTGTCTTTATTATCTTTGGTATTCCGAGACATCACCTGCCCCAAATATCTATGTTTCTTCGACTGACTAGGACTCCGCACAGCCCGTTATGAATATATCTTGGCCCCTTTTCTGGGTGGTTTCATGAGATCACTACTTCAATCCATTGCTACTGCTTTGGTCACGGGGTATAATTCGTATTGTTCCGGAATTTGTAACAAGAAAGCTGCTGATAGTGAAAATTATTAAAAATATAATTGAACCACCATAGTGAGGACACATTTAATTTGTAGGTCGAGCATTCGAGACGTCTTGTTTATACTTTAGTATATACTTATATATTAGTATATACTTATATGTGTATGTACTTTGTGGGCTCTGGAGATCAGCCCTAGGACTTGTCTGCTACCGCTTAGGGAATTTTTTTTTTCTGTTCAACTGCCTCTATTTAACTCTCTTAATAGAAAAGGACCAGTGGAGGTCAGTAAAATACCAGAATTGCTTTCTGCTGAGGGACTATATTTTTTTTATTTTTCTGGCAACTGCCTCTATTTAACTTTCTGATAGAAAACGACCAGCAGAGATCAGTAAACTATCAGAATCAATTTAGCATTCTCTAGATTCCAGTCCATAGAAATTGTCCTCCACGAGCACCTGTAGACAGCAATATTTTTTCCAAATCTTGCATTTTCAGTGACATGACCACCGAAGGCCCTATTAAAAACAGAGCTTCGGACTATACAATTTCCCGCTGAAAGGCAATATTTCTCTCCATGTGTTCCCATACCTGCCGTGTCATGCACTTTGTTGCTTACTTTCCCTCCATGTTAAAGAACACTAGGTGTTTCAGCACTTAGGCTAATGTGCTGCATAGCTAAATACATATAAGGTTCCAAAGGCGAGACCGATTGCATTGCAAATGCTTGGTTTACCTAATGCCACTTAAATTACATAACATATTTTCATCAATTTCTAGAGATTAGCCCCCTATCATATGGTATGGCCATGTTTCCAAGTGATTGTTTGTTAGACGAAGGTGGGAGAACTCACCCTAGAATTGACTAGAAGGCAGTGGTTGGTTACACCACAAGAAAATCTGTTGGGCCCCATGCTGAGACCCAAGGCCGATAAGGCTTGTTGGTGTTTTACTGACCTAGGCTTCCTAAGAAACCCATTGCGTCCCATGGAAATCACTCCATGAGAGTGAGGATCCTTGGGGGACACCAAGTGTGCATGGACTCGGGTTGGAGAAAGACTGGTTGGATTTGACTCTTTGTGTTCTGTTGCTGAGGAAAGAGGACAACCATTTAAGGACCGTGCCTGAGAGCTCAATCCTGTATTTCAGGAGGAAGAGTAGATTGTCATGTTTGACAGTGTCAAATGCCGATGAGAGATCGAGCAGAATTAAGAGGCAGGCTTCATTTTGGTCAAGTAGAGTGAGAGCGTCGTCCACAATGTGAGTGATTGCCGTTTCTGTGCTGTGGCCAATGTGGAAGTCCGATTGGAATAGGTCGAGAATTGCTCAATGTGTTTGCGTAGTTGCTCATGAACAAATTTCTCCAGAAGTTTTGCCAGGGTGGGTATGTTTGTGATTGGGCGGTAGTTATTCAGGTCAACAGAGTCAGCCGAGGGTTTTTTGAGAATAGGTTTTTTGAGAATAGGGAGTACTAGGCCCGCCTTCAAGCAGTGCGGGATCTCACCTGGAAGAAGTGAAGCGTTGATGATCTTAGACGAGAGCGGAGCTAGTGAGCCTATAATTTCTTTAAAGAAGTAGGGGGGGAGGGGGTCATTGAAGTGATTTGAGGGTTTAAGGGTCGAGAGAGTATTGAGGATGGTAATGTCATTGAGGGGAGTGAATTGACTCCATGAAGCATTGTTTTTGAGGGAGAGATTAAGAGGTGAGGGCAGGGGTGTTGAGACAGAGGCGTCAGGAGAAGGCGAGAGAGTGAGTGCAGCAGACCTTAGGTCTGATTCGATTTTTTCCGTATATATATATATATATATATTATCTACTGGCGGTTGCCAGTAGATAGTTATAGTTAGGACCGTGTTTCCATAGGAAATCCGCAACATTCTATTTGGAATAACATTGGCGCCGGTTGACGAATCCTCGCAAAATTTTTAAAATAGGTGGGGCGCTCCGCTCCGCTCCTACCCTAAAAGTCTCGGGGGGATTTGTCAAGTGGGGGCTGAGAAAAAAGGGGGGTCCCAAAACGCATTTTCCCCATGCAATTTTCCATAGGGACCTTTAGTCCAAGGTACAGCCCGAACGGCTGAACAGAATTACTTGAAATTTGGCAGAGAGGTAGTCCTCAGGTCAGGGAAGTGCCTTTTGCAGGTCTGGTGTCAATCTGTTCAGTAGTTCCTGAGAAAATCAAAAGTAAAATGATATATATATGTGGGCGGAGCCTAACCACACATCTCATCCTGAGATCTGATTGGCTGTCAGCACTTCATCCAAGAAGTGTTGGTGCTGCAGATCGGCGCATATAAATTCTCCCTGCTTCCACGGACAGAGTAAATCTACAGTCACACACGCAATCACTCATCATACGCTAGGGCCCATAACACTAAATTCACGCTATTACTCTATCCACACTGACTATAGGAGAGAAAACCTAAACCAATCTGCATCTACAATGAGGTCAATGCGACCTTAATGACATTGCCTTGAGTCATGATTTTAAACATAGGAAATACATTTGAAACTCAATAAATGACAAAGGAATAAACACCCGACACCGGTATTCAAACAAATGCTTGTTTATCTAAAATTAATTCATATGGAAAGTCAATCATTAGCAAAATCGTTATTCTTATAGTTACCTATTCTAGCTAAATGGGTCAGGACAGGTCCCTCGGCAAAGTCTCTCGAGCTGCCGTCCTCAGCATGAAGTCCAAAACGCGATGACCACAAGGAACGCGATGAATTTAAAGAGCGCAATGAACATAGACCCTCTCTAGTCTAACATTTCTATAGGAAAAATAACAAATAAAAGTTACAAACAAATGTTAGATATCCGTTGAGCCACTGAGCAGAGCGAGCAGGAAAGGAAGTCTCTTGGCTACATTTAGAAAACCTCCGCTCAGGAAAAATCACAAAAATAAAAAGACGGAAAAAGGAAACTCGAGTTTGCAAATGTTTCTTTCGTAAATATTCTTCCTTGATATCTCAGCAGAGCCACCGCAGCATTGTCATCGTTCATTGTGGCTTTATCCTTGTCCAAGGACAGTTGGATTCGTTCCCGGAGCTGCTGTCCTCACGGAAAACTTTCTACCCAGGCAAAGGCTGTGGTCAGGTGACTCTCGACCATGTTCAGCAAGGCCTCTCGTCAAAATTCGATCACTCGAGTGCAGGCTGTAAATGGCAGCCATCTTGTTTTAGGCCAAAACGGACCATCTTAATTAAAAGAGACACAAACAACGTTACCACATCATAATGATTGTACAGTGTTAAACCCCACTAATACCCTTATGTGTATGTAATTATCTAGCCTTTAGCAACGCAATAAAGCATTAGTACACGTTATTTTAAACGCACAAACACTCATTTAATTAACTTGCACATTATTATTAAGCAACATATATGCAACCCACGTGTAGTTTTTCTCATTAGTAAATGTTGGTTAGTCCAGACAAAACAAACTATTAATTAGTCGTTTCAAATTAGTGTTTTAAAATCAAAACATATAGATGAAACTGGAGCTTAAAACTCGATAAATTTTCAACAGAAAACTCTGCTCCAGCAATCCCCCCTTTGGTGATATCCTATCACCACAAAAACCACCCAAAAAGAAAATTTTAGTCCCAATTTTTAGGAGAAATTGAAAATGTCTTTATGACACAACATTAAACACCAGATTCTCTCACATCATCCCTCCTTGACTCCAAATAAACACTCTCTCTTAACTCCTCTAATTCTATTTCCTGTGGGTCTCTCCTTGACCTCTTTTGTTTCTTTTCAGCATTGCTTCTAATTATTCTCTTTTTCCCTCCCCTGTTTTTACAACACAAACACCCCAATCTTAATATCAATAAAGCAACAATTATGCATGTCAAAGGAAACAATATTTTACCAATAATTGTACTACCTAACTTAGCAATAAAACTCTTAACAGCAACTATCTTATTAACTATTTTAGTCCAGACACTTTCAGCTTCAAGTGGTACTAATTCTTCATGTAAATCAGTAATATTCTTGATATAGACCTTTAGGTCTCTGCTTTTGTCAGGAATGTAAGTGCAACAATGTTGAACTTTCAGCATTCCGCAGACTCCACCCTCCTTGGCTAACAGAATGTCAAGGGCAAGTCGATTTTGCATAGACATGGCACGTACGGCAATCATCTCCGTATTTACCAAAAGAAACCCTCCAGCGGTACTTGTCGATAAGCGATCCACCACTGTTGACAGTTTCCGAATCCCATATGCATTCAAAGAAATTCCCACTGCTGGAATTAAAGCTCCAAAAATGTCACCCACTATCTCTGACCAAGTTTCCCTCTTAAAACGTGTTAGTAAATTAATGTGTTCTACATCTTCTATTCTATCTATATGAAAAATCTTTGGAAAGACCAGGCCCACATAACACGTGCCATACCAATGGTCAGGCAACTTGTAATAAGCCTTGTTCCCACAAACATAATACACTCCCGGAAAAACTGGATCTTCACCACCTTTAAAACCCCATCCTGTTGCAATGAAGTATGTATCATGACACTCACTAGTCCCAACAAAATATGTATCATATTGGGATTTTTTCCTGGTAATGCATAGTTTACCCTTCTGTGGTGCATCTAAAGCCAAAGTCGGACTGGCCCCATCCTTCAACTCCTTTCCCATCTCAATGTCCCAAATTGTCTCACTCACTTTATATTTCCCTGTCTTCTCATGCATGCTCATTCCCTTTTCCTCTACCATATTTAGGAAAGCCTTCTCCTCTTCTTTCAGACTGCAAGTTAAATTATTTCTAAAAATATAATCTAAGGTTAATTCCTCTTTCTCAATAAAAATCTCACCAAAAATGTTAGCTTCTTTAGCGGATTCAGCTTTTTGTCCATAGGTAATTGCCCAAAAATGTTATCTTTGTTAGACATCTCATAATCTATTTTCCCTAACAAATAAAAACACTACTTAACACACTACATGAAATTCCATACGTAGCTGGTAAATGATGATAAGTAACACCCTCTGAAACGGATGCAGGTAATTGCATACAAACGTAGCAATCCCTAACTTCCATTGTCTTTACGTATTCGTACAACAACTTTGAAAAAACATTGCTAGAAAAATCATTAATTGACCTATCTTTATGCACATAAGTATTACTAGTTCTAGTTGGAACTACTTTAGTCACATTCTCAGTATGTATTCCTAAAGCGTCTAATGTAACTCTAAAGGTAACTAATAAAGCTAAAACACCCCATAATAGCATTAATAATCCAGTACAGCAGCAGCACATTTTACACCATCTTTTCAAAAAGGCACATCTACTTTGATTATTCTCCGTGTTAGCCATTTTACTACTTTGGCAGTGTCTTTTGACTTAGCCTCTTCTACTCCACTACTGAGTTCAAAACTCTAGATTATTTCACATTTTCTCTTTTCACTTTTCTCCAAGTGACTCTTTCAATTCACTCAGTTTGGATTTTTATCACTTTTCACTTCTTCTTCAGCAACATCAAATTGTATCAGATCATCAACAACATCCTGTGCATCCGACTCTTCTCCAATGTCAGTCAGGAGAACTTTTAAGACTCCAACAGTTTCCTCCTCAACCACTTCTCGTACGGTCCCCTCTGGATTTCCTTGACTATCTGCCTCTTTACCTTCAGACAGTGCCACGTACGTCCATTCCGGTGACCTATACTTCTGGTTAGGTTTCCTGATTCTTTTAATCTCCTCTGGTTCTTTTGTAACCTTTTGTTTCTCACCTTTCGTTTGATTCTGACTGGACACCTCGTTCACCTCTTCAGCTTTTGATGAATTTGCTCGTGTCAATCTGTATCTCAGTCTCTTTATCCTGTTGGGCCAAAGATCTCCTCTTACAACCCTTTCTGGTCTCACCTCCTTGTTGTTTCTTTCTCCGATCCAAGTTCTCTTTCTCAGAACTCGACCCTCTGATTTTTCATTGTCACTTTCATCCGATTCTGTCTCATTTGCCTCTTGTTCTTCAACAATTTTCTTTCGCTCCACAGTCTTTCCCACCACTGATTGAGACTTCCCTAATTCTGTCCCTCTTCAGGTCTCCGACACGCAATCTTCTTGCTGTCTACTTGTCCCTTCACCTAGCTTATCAGGAATGTTCCCCACACCTCCTCGGGGGTCTTCCGCAATCTGTCCCTCTCTAACTTCTTCTGACCCTGCTTCTTCAGGTATAATCTCAAGTTGATTCTCAACCTCCTCATCTGATTCAGGAGTAGTCTCTGTGAAATTGCTCCTTTCTCTTCTACCGCTTGTTGGAACTTCAGGCACTCTTACAGAATCCGATCTCTCCTCTGAGACTCTCAATGTTTCTCTTGAAGCCTCTCTTGGAAAAGAGAAAGAATCACTCAACTCTCTTTCTCCTTCACTTCTTTCAGGATTTTTCCCTCTCCTCACTGGTTCAGTTTCTGCATCATCACTGGAATCTGACTCTTCAAAATACTCCTTACCAGTCCCTTCTTTTGGATTTGGAACTCTCAGAGTATGACTCGCATGTACCCAGTTTTTCACACCGGCACACTTTACTGCAGTTGTCGTAGTCAGAATGACTTGTCTTGGCCTTCCCCACCTTGGAACCAAGCAATTTCTTCTCCTGTGTACCTTAATCCTTACCCAGTCCCCTGGACTCAGATCATGGGCTTGCTTCTTCTCAAGTGTAGTAGCGTCTTCTCCAACCTGGTGAAACACAGAATGAACTGCGTCAGCCAGGCCTTTACAGTAATCCAAAATCATGTCATCAGTTATTGTCATCAACTTGTTG
The DNA here is from genome assembly GCF_964204655.1 of Triturus cristatus. NCBI lineage: Eukaryota > Metazoa > Chordata > Amphibia > Caudata > Salamandridae > Triturus > Triturus cristatus. The sequence continues at coordinate 63,815,401 of NC_140590.1, forward strand.
ACAGGCACAAATGCATGTCTCATCGCACGTCCCATTAAGATTTCGTGCGGACTCAAACCTGTGGTTCTATCTGGAGTAGACCTAATAGTCATCAGCACTAGAGGCAAGACATCAGGCATCAGGCCATTTCATTCCAGTGGTTAAACACATCTTACCAATTCGGTTTTTTATTGTGCCATTCATCTGCTCCACGACTCCAGAAGCCTCTGGTCTGTATGCACAATGTAGCTTCTGCTGTATGCTCAATGCTTCACAAATTAAACCCATGAGCTCATTATAGAAGTGTCCACCTCTATCAGACTCAATCGTCACTGGGAACCCGTACCTAGGAATCAATTCTCTTAACAGTAACTTTGCAACTGTTATTCCATCATTTCTCCTAGTCTGATAGGCCTCCACTCATCTTGAGAACAAACAGACTACCACTAGAACATACCTCAATTTATTCACTTGGGGCATTTCAATGAAATCTATTTGCATTCTGGTAAAAGGACCTCCTTCTCTGCCTATTGTTCCTAGGCTCACCACTGTCTTTTTCCCAGTATTGAACTGTTGACAAATCAAACATCTCTGACAAATGCTCTCTGCAATCAACCTGAACTTTGCATTGTACCAGGTTTGCTTAAAGGACCTAATCATTGCGTCCCTTCCCAGATGCCCTTGGCCATGACACATTCTTGCCATTGTCGACAGCATTGAGTTAGGCATGACTGGTCTACCATCTCTGTAGATCCAAACATGATCTGTTTCTCTTGGGGCACAACCTGCCTTGATCCAATCTCTCATTTCCTCATCTCCTGCCTCATCCTGCAACTGTTTCACTTCATCCCACGTTTCCAAGACATTAGTAAACATCACAGAACAAAAAGACATTTCCCTCTCTCGTGCCCTATTAATCGAATGATTGTTCTTAGCACAATATTGTGCTATGTCATTGGCAAAACGATTACCAAGAGTAACAACATCATCTCCTTGTCCATGAGCAGCACACTTCACAACTGCTAACTCCTTAGGCAGCTGTATCGCCTCAAGCAATTTTCCAATCACTTCAGCATTCTTTATTGGAGTCCCACTCGACGTCAAGAAACCTCTCTGTAGCCAAAGCTGGCCGAAATCATGCACGACTCCAAATCCGTACTGACTATCAGTCATCACAGTCACCCTCAGATTCTTTCCAATTTTGCAAGCTTTCGTCAATGCCACCAATTCAGCTACTTGAGCAGACCTTACTCCTTTCAAAGACGAAGCTTCCATAACTTCTGAAACCTTACACACCGCATATGCTGCACTTAGCACACCATCATCAGTTCTCAGACATGATCCATCCACAAACAGCACATGATCACTCTCAGGCAACGGCAAATCTCTTATGTCTGGTCTTGGTTTCGTGCAGTAATCAAGCACATCCAAACAATCATGATCAACATCATCTCCCACATTCACATTGTCAGCATCTGGTAACAACGTTGCTGGATTCACATTCACACATCTCTCAAGAGTCACGTTTGATGCTCCCAGAATGATTTTCTCATATTTAGTCAGCCGACTATGTGACATGTACTGAGTCCTGCTTCTTGTCAAAAGAATTGCCACATCATGAGGTACGAATACCCGTACAGGATATCCCATTATTATGCCCTCACTCTGTTCCAAGCTCCTGCATGTAGCAGCTACTGCTTTCAGGCAACCTGGCAAACCCACAGCTACGGGGTCAAGTGTCGATGAGAAGTACGCAATCTGCATTCTCAGTTGTCCATGCTTCTGAATTAACACTGAAAGTGCACATCCATTTCTCTCACTGCAGTACAACTCAAACTCTTTCTCATAGTCTGGCATTCCCAAAGCAGGGGCTTCACACATTCTGCTTTTTAACTCTTCAAATGCTGCCATTTGTTCTCCATCCAGTTCCAATGGGTCTCTCACTTCACTTTTTGTCAGCTTAATCAGTGGCTTTGCTATCAGGGAGAAATTACTTATCCACTGACGACAATAACCCACCATCCCCAGAAACATCCTCACCTCTCTCTGGGTCATCGGGGCTCTCATTCCTCTGATAATTTTGATCCTGTCATCAGTCACCTTTCTCAGACCTTTTTCAATATTGTGCCCAAGATAATGCACCTCTTTCTTGCAAAATTGCAATTTGGCTGGAGATACCTTTACCCTCCATCTGCCAGATGATTCAGTAAAGCTATGGTATCTACTTCACAAGCTTCACGAGTCTTTGATGCCACAAGTAGGTCATCGATATACTGCACTAGCACTGAGCTTTCAGGCATGATCAAACTCTCCAATGACTTTTTCAACAACTGATTGAATATCGAAGGACTCTCTGTATACCCCTGTGGGATACGACACCATGCTAAAATACGCTGGCCAAACCGGAATGCAAAAATCGGCTGGCTGTCATGATGCAATGGAATTGAAAAGAAAGCATGACACAAATCAATCACTGTGTACCACTCAGCATCATGAGGAATCTGATACAAAATCACTGAAGGATTTGGCACAATGGGACAACATGCCAACACAATTTTGTTAACCTTTCTCAAATCTTGCACAATCCTGAACTTTCCATTAGGTTTCTTTAGCCCCATTATCGGTGAATTACACGGGCTACTCAGTAACTCTCTCAAAACACCCTGTTGAATCATCTTGTCAATTATAGGGGTTATTCCCTCAATTATCTCTGGTGTCAGTCTGTACTGTGGGATATTAGGGTAAGTGATTCCCTCTTTCACTGAAATCTTCACTGGATCTACATTATTCATCAATCCCACATCTTCTCCAGTAAAATCCCAAACTGCTGTTTTCACTGTGTGTCTCAACTCCTGAGGCAAATCATCTGGATTAAACACAGAATATGTACCAACAATCTCACTCTCTCTATTATCTAGAGTCATCCGGTACAAAACATCCTCATCTGGTGTCTCAAAAGCTATTCCATCCGGAGTACAGAAAATTGTACCGTTCATTTTGCACAATAAGTCCCTACCTAACAAGTTCACTGGACTGGTGTCACAGACTACGAATCTGTGCATGTCTGAAAATTTCCCTATTCTTACCCTTACTGGTTCAGTAAGTCGAGTCTTAATCTGTGTATTGGCTACACCAACTACTTGGATTGCTTCGTCCGAGAGAGGAAGATTTCTAATATCTGCTGACCTGACAGTTGATCTCGTCGCACCTGTGTCTACCAAAAAAGTAACACTCTCCCCATTTATTTTCCCATCCACAAATGGTCCTGCCTGGTCTATTTCTAGAGTTGCACCAAGTATGCACTCTTCCTCCTCTCTTCGGCACCGTCAATAGTCCCCTTCAGACTCACTCCCCTCATTCTTTAACCAGTACTGCTGTACCGGGTTAGAACGTCTCGGTTTGTTTACCTGCTCCTCATTGTAGAATCCTGAGTCCTGGTTATACTTTTGGGACCCTCTATTCTGCGGCAAGGGCGGTTTTGGCTCTTGACTCTGCTGTCTGACAACCTTCTGCTATTGCTGCTGTTGATTACACCCCTCGTTCTGCACCTGTTGATTTAATGGTTTATTTTCATTACTCACTAATGGTGGATTGGTACACTCGGATCTCCAATGCCCCAATTGTCCACAGTTGTGACAAGGGAACTTCTTCTTTGCCTCCTCTAAATTCCCCTTTCCTTTTCCTGCAAATCTAGGTCTATTCCCTGGATTATTTGCTTGTTCCATCAACTGTGCTTCTTGTCTTTCAGCAACTTTCACCTGTGCCCACATTGCTTTCTCTTTCAGCTTTCTCTGTTTTGCTTCAATCTCATCACTGAAGTACTTTGCATGTCTCAGTATTTCATCAATCTTTTTACTCTGCCAGTCAACCGTATGCTCACGTATTCTTTCACTAATTTCTGGTCTCAGGCCATATACAAACCTGTATACAAAATGACTCAAATCCTTGTCACCCAGGTGTTCATCTCCACTGAACTGTTTAAAGGCCAGTATCAGCCTTTCGTAAAAAGTATGAACTGATTCTTTTGCTTCCTGATGTGTTCGATCTATCTTAACCCAGTCTGTTTCTTTCGGGGGTACTTTATTTTTCAGGAACACAATTACCTGCTCATATTTTTTCATAACCTCTGGATCTGGTGCTCCTGTTTTCGGATCTCTTGGATACTCCTTAGCAGGCCAATCTACAACTATTTTACACTCAGCCCACAAGTCTGCTGGAACAATTATATCAAACAGACTATTCAGGTCAATCCACAGCACTTTTGACAATTTCACAAACCTGTCTACCTGCCTATACCACTCGACGGGCTTCTCTCTCAGTCGAGGGAAATCATTCGTAAATGATAAAATATCCTGTCTAGTCCATGGGACATGTACATATCCTCCTCCAGGAATTTCTCTCATAGGATAAGCATCCACTGTTTTCTCCTTTTCTCTCACAGGAAAAGCTGAGTAAGTCCTGTCCACTGAATCTTCCCTTTTCTTGTACCATCTATCCTTCCACTTTTCTACATCACCCCATTTTCTCAATAAGGCAATCATTTCCTTAATCTGTCCTGTTCTGCCAGCACCATTTAGATTTTCAATATCTTTGTCTGTAAAATCCACCCTGTAAGGCTTCTGCAAAGCTTTCACCTTATCCATGTCAACTCCTTGTTCACTCGCTATTGCTTTTAACCTGTCATGTGTACTCTTAGCCCTCCAGGTGATACTTTTGCACATAAATAACAACTCTCCATCATGATGGTTTTTGAGTATATCTGTAGGAATTGTCCCTGCAATCAGCTCCTCCAATTCTATGCGCAACCTGCCTACATCAATTGCCTGTGAATCTTTATCCTTCTTTTGAAGAACTTTCAACCAATCATTCAGATCTTCAGCTGTTATTTCAGTAGACCTTTTCACTGCACCCACTTGTTCTGTCATCGTCTGTGGTTCCAAAATCGTTCCTCCCAAACAACCAATATTCAATCCTGAATTAGGCTGCACATCTAGTCCTCCACCACATGTGTCATGTCTCGACTGCCTCAAATCATTTCCTCCTGTTCTCACTCTTGATTCCTCCAAAGTACAAGTACCAACCAAACCATTTCCAACATAAGGAACTGTCAAATTATTCTCACCCATTCTTTGTTTATCAAAAATAGGCACCACCGGACCAATAGTTACAGGCACCGTAACTGCTTCAAGATTTTTCGTCAGCTCGCGAATTTTCTCAGTCAGCTCAGATGTTGTTCTGGCTAATTCCCTTGTTTTCTTTTCACTGACTCGATTCTCTCTCTCTTGCTCTCTCTCTCTCTCCCTTTCCGTGAAAGAGCTACCACTTTTCAGATCAGGTGTCACAACTTCAGTTTTAAGAATTCGCAAAGTATCTCTTACAGGAGTAGAAACTGGCGTGCTCTCTTCTGGTTCTGGTCTATACGGAGGTGGTCTCTTGTAAATCATGTCATCCCAGACCTCATCCTTGTAATCATTAGCCCCATACCTTCCCACTTCCGTATCAGGCACCTTCCCTGCACCTTTCCTCCCTTCCGCTTCTTCAACAGTTCTCATAGGATATAATCCCTCTGACATACTAGCATCTCGCCATCTCCGCATTCGATCATGATGAGTCTCACGATCATATTTTCTCCCAAAAAAGGACCTATAATTGCCTCCACTCCTCTGCTTTTCTCGCTCATGCACTTCATCTTCCCATTCCACCAACGCCTCGAACTGTGTCGGCCTTGGTCTAGGCTCTAGACACATCATCTTTTCCCGTAAATTTCTCAACACGGCCAAATTAAATGAACCATGTTCAGGGAATGCTAAGACACCATCATCCTTAGTATACTTAGCCCAGTTATCCAACCATATACAGGTATGATACCCATATTTCGCAACCATGAAGGATGCAGGAGTTCTCGTCGGAGGTAACAATTCACCCTCTCTAGTTATTACTTTCTTATCTTTGTCGAACCACCTTTTTAATTTACCGAACAAAGATTTTTTCTTCTTTTCCTCCGGTTGGTAATACATTTTAACATTTATCAATATTCTCTAGTCGCTTCCGCAACTGTACGATCTTTGTCCAATAACAGCGCGACTCACACCAACGCACCAATCCTGGAACGTCTACGTCACTCTGTACTCCTTCCAATTACTGCGCAGCTCACACTAACGCACCAATCCTAGCGCGAGCACTGTTCTGAGCCACTATCCAATCACAGCGCGGTCTGAATGACGTCAGCAGTCGCTGCAGTCGCTTCTGCTCCTGTCTCCTGTCACTCATCTACCCCTCCTTTACAAAACCTTCTCAGTAGACTTCGTTTCAGATCCTACAAAATCTATTAGTTACAACATTTAAACATCTCCATTGTCTGCCTCGCTAATCACAGAATAGTAAAGAAAATCATTCTCACAAGAATCCCGCTTCTCTCTAGAACAGCGCTTACCTCTGCTCCACCACGGAATAATCACTTTCGTTGACACAGTAGTACATCCCTCTACTCTGCCCTTCTAACATGCATCCATTAACTGTTTCCTCTAGGACTGCTCCAAAGAGTCTTACAATCAATTAAATGCTCATACATTCACGCACTTTCACACCAGAAAATATAGCACATACACACAGAATCCTGCCTTTCCTGAGAACAGCAAACAATCTGTCCCACTACAGAATTATAACACACGTTAACCAAGCAGCTTACCTCTGCCCAGTCCTTCAGACAAGCTTAGAGAATACCTATTACTACTCCAGCGATAAGCTTTAACGGCGAACCTTACGGATCCCTGGGACTTAAGACCAGAGTTTCACAGATAACCTTCGCTACCATACGCACTCCTTTTATACCGAAAATATATCCCTAATAGTAACACACAACAATGTCATGTCACTGATTCCGAACCCAGACAACGTGACGCGCAACTTCAATTGTCACACGTTTTTCCCCGCATACTTACAGGGCCAACAATCCCGTTTTTCCCGAGAGCAGCACTTACTTCCCTCTGCCCTACTACGGAACCGCCACCAGCTCCCAAGTTCCAGAAGCCGTACACACTACATAGAACTCAATACGATGACCTCAACATATAGTATTAGTACATAAACCAACATCAATCAATAATCAATAAATCAAAAGCCTTTGTACAAGCAATCTAATCAGATCAAGACAATAATCTAACCATCATACTGCTACCAGGAAACTGCTGCAGATCGGCGCATATAAATTCTCCCTGCTTCCACGGACAGAGTAAATCTACAGTCACACACGCAATCACTCATCATACGCTAGGGCCCATAACACTAAATTCACGCTATTACTCTATCCACACTGACTATAGGAGAGAGAACATAAACCAATCTGCATCTACAATGAGGTCAATGCGACCTTAATGACATTGCCTTGAGTCATGATTTTAAACATAGGAAATACATTTGAAACTCAATAAATGACAAAGGAATAAACACCCGACACCGGTATTCAAACAAATGCTTGTTTATCTAAAATTAATTCATATGGAAAGTCAATCATTAGCAAAATCGTTATTCTTATAGTTACCTATTCTAGCTAAATGGGTCAGGACAGGTCCCTCGGCAAAGTCTCTCGAGCTGCCGTCCTCAGCATGAAGTCCAAAACGCGATGACCACAAGGAACGCGATGAATGTAATAAGCGCAATGAACATGGACCCTCTCAAGTCTAACATTTTTATAGGAAAAATAACAAATAAAAGTTACAAACAAATGTTAGATATCCGTTGAGCCACTGAGCAGAGCGAGCAGGAAAGGAAGTCTCTTGGCTACATTTAGAAAACCTCCGCTCAGGAAAAATCACAAAAATAAAAAGACGGAAAAAGGAAACTCGAGTTTGCAAATGTTTCTTTCGTAAATATTCTTCCTTGATATCTCAGCAGAGCCACCGCAGCATTGTCATCGTTCATTGTGGCTTTATCCTTGTCCAAGGACAGTTGGATTCGTTCCCGGAGCTGCTGTCCTCACGGAAAACTTTCTACCCAGGCAAAGGCTGTGGTCAGGTGACTCTCGACCATGTTCAGCAAGGCCTCTCGTCAAAATTCGATCACTCGAGTGCAGGCTGTAAATGGCAGCCATCTTGTTTTAGGCAAAAACGGACCATCTTAATTAAAAGAGACACAAACAACGTTACCACATCATAATGATTGTACAGTGTTAAACCCCACTAATACCCTTATGTGTATGTAATTATCTAGCCTTTAGCAACGCAATAAAGCATTAGTACACGTTATTTTAAACGCACAAACACTCATTTAATTAACTTGCACATTAATATTAAGCAACATATATGCAACCCACGTGTAGTTTTTCTCATTAGTAAATGTTGGTTAGTCCAGACAAAACAAACTATTAATTAGTCGTTTCAAATTAGTGTTTTAAAATCAAAACATATAGACGAAACTGGAGCTTAAAACTCGATAAATTTTCAACAGAAAACTCTGCTCCAGCATTGGCAGCCATCTTGGGACCAATATACATGATAGCACCTCATTAAAAAGCATTGCAGTTAATAGAAGGTTTTAAGACTTTAGTTACATTATAAATCATTTGTTGATGGTACCATACTCATTTTAGGAATTGTGGTATGTTCTAAGGTGATTTCACCATGTGAAAAAGCCTTCTGCTGGGATATCATGATTGAGAGAAAAATATTTTCTCATGCTTTTCCCACAGAGGTTTGGAAGGTGATCTATAAGCTAAACTGAGAGCTTATTTTCTGTAAATTCACATTATCTTTCTCAGTCATGTGAGAATGAAGTCTGACATTCTCAGTAAAACATGTACATCCAACAAGGGCAGAGACTGTCAGTTGATTCCTTTGTGTTCTACTGCAGCTTCCCAGAGCGTTCCAAAGAACAACTAGAGCGCTAACAGTCCTACTTATGATAAACATATGGCACACCTGAAGCCATCTTGCTTGGATTAAAGTGGTAACTCTTAAAACATTTAATTTAAAAAGGAACAAAATGAGGGGGTTCATTTTTCCATAAAAAGTATGATTAGTGCTGCAGAAAGAAAAATTAGGGCACATTTTGAGTGACTTCTCAAATCCTCTTCAATTTCATTAAAAAATTCTGACATGCGGACTGAAACATGCACTTTCAATACCAGCAGCAGTTTTCCCTGGTGAGCAGTAGCTTTACTACAGTGATCTAATGAGCAAAAGAGTGCTAACATTCTGAATTTATGACAAATGTGTGACACATCTGAATGCCTTCTTGATGGAATCAAAGTAAAAAACTGAAAGCATTTCCTACTGAGGAAACTGCAGTACATGAGGAAATTAGGAAACTTCATAACAAATAAATCTCCCAAGATGGCCATCGGAGACAAAAGAGCCCAAGTGTAGCCCAAAATCACCCAGATGTAGCCCAAATATAGCCCAATGACAGAAGTGTGCAAAACACTTATTATTTTGTGTTTTTGCAGTGTTATATAGTGCAGACTTGTCAGGTATTGGAGTGCTTTACATGAGCATTGGTTACATCACACAAGAACAAATTCATTTTGGTTGTAGACATGGGGAGACTAAGTGATTTGACCAGAATCACAGAATGTCGAGCTGAAGCAGAAACTCCAACCTGGTTCCCCAGTTGCAAAGTCTGCAGTTCTGGAAGTAACACCACTTCCTCTCCCCTAAGTGCAACATTTAATCAAGTGGTCAACTGGATAAAAAAACATAAAGATAACAAATAATTTAAAAGTGCTTTGTCGCTATTTGAAAACTCAGAAAATATGTCCTTATTTTAGTCTTTTAGAGCACTAACCATAATTTTGATGCCAATAAGACCCTCTCATATATGTAATTTCTAAAGGAAATGCTCTAGGTATTACAGTTTTGATTACATCAAGATGACGTCAGGCGTTCCACACTTTTGTAATAAATATAGAATGTTAGCAATCTAGTTGTTCATTAGGATACTGTTGAGAGGCAGAGGCCGGGGGCAC